>NW_006436007.1:406007-417098 GCF_000325575.1 Pteropus alecto
TGGAGAAATAAAAGAGAAAGGGGATGAAAACAAAAAGGAGAGAAAATGTAAGGAAATGATAGTAAGAAAAAATGTGAATAATTACTCGCATTTTAAGCTTAAACATACAAACTTTAAGAGATATAAGCTATGTAAAACAGATATAGTTTACATAGGACCAAGAAGTCTGTTTCCTACATTAGTAAAAACAACCAGGGCACATTTCAAAATGAGAAAATGCACTGCCGGTGCATTTTAATTAAATATTGCAAGTTATTAAATAATAGAATTCAATTTTTGGCAAGTTAGTGGTCTAGAGAACAAAGGACCAGAGTTTTCATTTCCAAAAATGTTATCCCATCCCCCCGCCCCCCCCCAAAAAAAACAAGCCTGATTTTCCTCCTAGTGCTTGCTAAAGACAAATTTCTTATTTGATCTCATGTTCCCATTAATAAAAATGAGTTTGTTTTCAGTCTTTGGTTTGTATGACCTCCGACATATCTGGGTCCGGGGAGTCATAGTTTCCCCTTAAGTTCAGCCTCTGTTCTCAGCGTGTTAGGATTTATGGACAATTGGAGGCCCCCTTTCCTGATTCAGAACTTAGAAATCTATTATAATCTGAAAGAAAATCTACAGAGGGAGAGGGAGGGGGAGAGAGGAAATCAGGTAACCTACCTCCAGGGCTGGATCTGTTGTGTCTCCCTAGGGAGTCTGTATGTACTGAGGACTCAGAACTTATGAGTTTTGTTTTTACTTTAATTTGCAGTTGTTCGGAGGTACCTGAGAGGTGGATACATTCTAATGGCCTACACACATGCGAACGCACACAAATATATTTCGTATATTCCCTCAAGATGCTGAGCTGTAAATAACAGATAAAATGCACTGGTGCGAGGAGGGAAGAACCAGAGGATACTTCCTGGGGAGCGATTATAGCCCCAGAAAAGAGCACCACGCTGGATTAATCTGGAGTTCCTAGGAGCGCAGCCTTGACGGGGGCGGGATTAAATCCAATAACAGCCCCTCTTCCTAACCCTGGTCCTCCACCTCCCAGCTCTTCACCCGCTGCCCCACACTCGTCTCTCTTCCTCATTCTTCACCCCACCCGTTGCCCTTAATTGGATGATCGAGGCCCTCTAGAGCGCTTCCCCCGAAGCACCAGAGTCACCCCGCAATGCCCGAGGCTGTTGTACATAAATTAAAGGGCCTCTCAGCCCTGGGTTTAAGGCCTACAAAGTCACCTGCTTCAGTACAGTCTCGACACCCAAAACTGCTGGCCACCCTCGGCTTTCCTCCCCCAGGGCTGCTTCGTGGGCTGCTGGCCGTGTTCTTTCTCTCAGGGGAAGAACGTCCCCAGGATCTTTAGCTGGAAGGCTCGTTGAGGGCAATTCTCAGTCCCAGGGATCACTCGAGGGAGACTTCCTTCCACCGCAGCGGCCTATCATCCTGAGCGCTGACCGGTTGGCAGGGAGCAGGGAAGGAGACCCTGGGCTTGGTGGGTGTGTCCGAGCCAGGGCGCCTCACCAGGCCCGGACACCCTGCAGCGAGGCGGGCAGATGGCCGGGTGGGCTGGCGCTCGAGCCACCCCCGCGGAAGCTCGCGCTGGCCAGGGGCGCGGGCGGCGCGGGGCCCGGAGGCGCGCTCCCGTAGCCTCCGCCGTAGCCGGCGCCGTAGGGAGCTCCCGCGTAGCCGCTGTAACAGGAATAGGGCCCTGCGACCACGCCGTAGGGACCCGGGAAGGCTGGCGCGCCAGGGCCTAGGCAGGGCTTCCCGTCCCGCACCAGCACCGGCACCGCCACCCGGCGCGGCGCCAGGGGGTGGCTCGCCAGTTCTAAGGACTTGTCCTGGCGCTGTCTCTTGCACTTGTAGCGCCGGTTCTGGAACCAGATCTTGACCTGAGTAGACGTGAGCTGCAGCGCGCTGGCCAAGTGCTCGCGCTCCGGCGCGGACAGGTACCGCTGCTGCTTGAAGCGCCGCTCCAGCGCCAGCACCTGCGCCTGCGAGAAGAGCACGCGCGGCCTCCGCCGCTGCCGCTCTTTGGGCGGCTCCGCGCGCTCACCGCGCGTGCGGTCGCCGCTGCTTCCAGCGCGGCGTTCTGGTCCCCGGGTCCCGCCGAGGAGGCCAGGCTCTAAAAGCACAGGAAGGAACACCGTCAGGGCCCTGCCTAAGGCTCACCTGAGCCATTCTTACACTATTTTCAAGACACGCCTCCTCCCCCCGATAGCCTCCAGTTCGCGCCCCCTTCTCTCTTCTGCTGAGCTCCTCCCCAGGCCGGTCAGAAGGTTCCTTTCCCCCCAACTGTCGCTTTTGTACCTGCTGGAACATACATAAATTGTGACACTCTACGGTCCCCGTTGTACAACCATTTTCCAAAAGGTAGATTCTCGATCTAGAGTCTAAGCTTCATTCTCTTCTTAGAGTGTCTGTGTATGGGTGGTGGCGTGGAGGCGGTTCGCTGCGATTTCAATTCCAAAGTGTGGTCGAGATTGGGGGAGCTTTTGCTGTGAGAATCACAGTTGGGGGCTGACTTTGCCCTTGGTGGACAGAGAGAGAAGAGAGGGAAGGGGAGAGAGATGGAAAAATTGAGAGGGAGAAGGAGAGAAGGGAAACAGGCACCTCGGTGACATGCTTGCAGGAAGGCGCCTGCCTGCCTGGTCATCCATCGTGATCCCGCGCCTGTCGCGGGATGCTTGGCTCCAAGCGAGGAGTCTCGAGCGACTCCCACCTTCATCCACCTTGACACACCCTTGTCTTTCTTGGTCATCAAGTGCTACACAGGCACCAGGGACCGGTCCCATATTTTTTGGAAGGGAGGCTCTGTAATCCAAATTAACAAAATAAAATATAACAAAATATTTTCTGACTTCTGACTCTTGGCTTGGAAAGTGAAGTTCTCTTGGAGGGATATGCAAAGTTAAGATCCACATTTAGCTTTTTATAAAGCTGCCTCTTTCTCCTTTGACGTCTCCGTGGCAAGCGGGTGCGTTGGCTTCGCACTGACATCCTCCTCCCCTGGGGTAGCTCCCTCGCCGCGCACAGACAGATGCCTTGGACTCAACCAGTTAAAACAGGGTTGAAGGCCCCTGGCTGCTGACGGTGTGCTCGGAGCCTGCCAAGATGCAACCTTCCTGCCCTTCTTCCCACCTGCATCCTGTCTCCACTGAAGTTTTGTTTTCACCCAAGGGCGAGTAGACAGGAAACGCTGAAGTGTCGTTGAAACTCATGCCAGGAGAAAACCAGGAACATGCCGGGGATGCAAGTTAGTGGCGAGGCCGAGCGGGACAGGCCTAATTAGAGTTGGTGCGGGTTGGAACCCGACTCCAAGTCCCGCGCTGGCACAGTCTCCTGGGGGATGAGCTGCTTGGCATTTAAAGTTTGAAGAAATAAAACTTCCTTCAGAGAAGCCTGAGCTCAGAAAAACTGAGGATATCTCTCTTCGCAAAGAGGAAAAATAGTGACGAGGGTTTGTTTTTTTTTTTCTTAGCAAATAGAAAAGTAACGACTGACCTTCAGTGCCAGCACCTCGCGCTCTCCCGCTCACAATCCACCCCCCGCGTCTCAGAAAGCAAGGTGCATCGGCTGAGGACAGATGAGGCGCATCAATGCCACCAGAAAGGTCCTTTCCCCGCCGGATCGCTTCCGCTCCCTGGGCTTAGTTCTTGGAGTCCGGCTCCGGCCCTTCTCGGTGTCTATGGCAGCCGCAGGAGACACGCTGCCTTAGACTGCGAGGGGACAGCAGGGGTCAGAGGAACGAGTCTCTTTCTCGCCAAGGCCGAAGTGAACGCCGAATTGACTGAGCAGTGTAGAGCGAGTTTAGTGGTTAGAGTTCGCTGCAGATAACTCACCAGCTTCTTTGCGAATACAGCAAAGATTAATATTCTCAGTCTCTGGAATAGGTGAATAACCAGCTTGCAAATCGATGAATAACTCCGAACTAGCGTCCTTAATTTACGCCTTGATGGAGGAACCGTGGCACCGCCTGGTAAAGGAGACATGACCAGCGAGGCGCCTCATGGGGGTCCCCAGAACCACGTGGAGGCTGCGAACCCAGGTGCAGAGGTTGGGCGAAAGGAAGAATGGCTTTTTCATCCCCAGAATGTCTTTAAACCCGTTTAGTTTTTCCCCAAAGCGCACAGGAGTTTTCCAGGGATCTGAAGTGTGTCATTGGATTGAATGTTCTGCGCCAAGACTCCGCGGAGCCGCCATCCAGAGCAGCCAAAAACCGAGCTGCCCTTAACTGTGCTCCCAGAAGCGGAGGGCCCGCCCGGGGACTCAGACACCACCTGGTCTGGTCGCCACCTCTCATTCTCGAGTCGAGGAGCCGGTCAAAAGATTTACCTGGATGGCCAGGCCACTTAGCCAGTCCCAAGAAAGGGCCAGCCGGGACTGACACCAGAGCGCTCAGAGTCTTCTCTCCCAAAGGGCCCTGCTGCTTTGATGGCTACGCTTTGGCTTAGGGTAGAGAGGCTCAGGGGTGGCAGGGAAGACGGGCGGTGACCCAGTACAGCTAAGATAGTGTAGCGGGTTTCGCTGTGAGAAAGAGAAGCTATAGTTCCTGGGAGTGTGGTTGTGAGTGTGATGATGTGTTTGTGGGCGTATGAGGACAGGCTGCTGTGGAAATAGAGATGCTCTAAGATTCAGGACCTTATTTTTCTTAAGGGAAGTGAAGCAGCATGAGGGTTTGGAGGGGGTGGCAGAGGCGTCTGAGTCTGTCTTTTAGACTCTTCGAATAAGGGGAAATTAGGATAGGCCCTAGGAACTGGGAAGACAGAAGATGTGTGCCTGCCCCGCAAAGAGCCAACGGGTTATGACCCCCGCCCCCAATGATCTCTCCGTGGGAGCCAAGACCTGAGCTTGTACTCACGTGATTCCCCCATCCGTTCCGTGACCATCTCTGTGACCGTCTCACAGGATCCTTCAGGAGGCTCCGACATGTCCTTCCTTTTGTCGCTGCCGCCCCTACCAGTGTGGTGAACCACCAACCCTTGCGGTTCTGGGACCTGTCGCAGGTGCTGAGAGCTTTCCGGGCTCCTCCGTGCTCCCTGGAGTTGCAAGGCCTCAAGGCCAATCTGCTCGCGCTCCAGCCGCAAGATGTCTTTGACCGAGAAGGGGGTGGAGGTGACGGGGTTCTGCAGCATCCCGAAGGCGGAGGGAGAGAGGCCAGGGTGTCTCCGGCCCCCGCGAAGCGCAGCGCCCAGGGCTTTCCGTCCGAAGGTCCAGGGCAGACGCCCAGCGTCCGGGACTGCGCCTTCCTCTGGGCCATCCCTGCCACCTGGTGACCAGGGCCGAGGGACGAGACCACCAACTCCCATTGGCTCCCGCAGAAACCACGTGTTAGCCAGCCCAGCGCCATCCTCTCCAAGCGCTTTCTTCTCGCTCCCTTTCAATTCTTCTGCAATCCCCAGCCACCTTCTGGGAAGATTTGCTTCTTATTGAAGGTTCTCAAAAGCAAGGGAAACGGGAGAGATGGTGCGGCATTAGGCTCGTATCTCGGTGAATATGGTGCCAGCACAAGCTTGTGAGGTCAACCCCGAGTCCGCCTGGACTTTCCTAGAGGACGGGAGAAGAGGCGGGGCGGGTTGGAGCCCTTGCTTTGCAACCCTAGACGGTCCCTCCGGCTTAGCTTTAGCTCTAGTCTCCACTCCTGTGGCAGAGGGAAATTCAAGTGGAGACAGCTGGGCACCGCAGGATGGAGGTGCACGCTGGAGTCTTCGTGGGTGCAGGGCGGGGGCAGGCGGAGCAGAGTTCCTTCCAGGGAGCAGAGGCTTGACCGCGGAGGAGCGAGTCTTGACCCGCCACGGCCTAGGCGGAGGTGGAAATGTCTCACCTAGAGCCAAAGGAGGGTCTCAGGAGACGGGATCCGCCGCTTCTCAGCTGGCGCATGTCAGCCAGAAAGGGCAAAGGAGCAATATTGCGGGAGCTCCCTAGCTCTTAGCAGGCCCCGCGAGTAGGTGGGGAGGAGGGACGGTAATAGCCTTGGCTCGCACGAAGGTGCCAAAAGGGGCTCACCTTGCCCTTCCTGTCTCCAAGTTACTTTCTTCTGTCCCTCTGTCTCCCCTAAAGTTGGTTGCCTTGAGCGCGTGTGAGCGTGACTATGAACGCGACGCCTCCTATCCCCCAACGCACACTCCCGCAGGAGTGATAAGTTTTGAGCATCAGAAAAGTTCCTTGAACACAGGCAGCACCGAGTAAAGGGAGGCAGCGCGGTACGATGGTTATGAGCACTGAGCTGACGTCAGTAGACATAGCCTTGCTTTGTTTCAAGTGTGGACTTTGGGTATTATTGCAGTTATCTCTCTAAGCTTTGGCTTAGTCAAAAGTGGAGCTAAGCATATGCACATCAGAAGATGGTTGTGAGAATCAAGTGAGATAATGTGTATGAAACCATCGATGAATGTCCACTGCTATTTCTCACGCAACACAGTTCAATCGGGATGACTCGATTGGGGGGTCAGGAGTCTCAACACAGTAAGAGCTTAAAAATATTTTTAAATAAAAATGAGATCTCACTAGAGTTCTTTTGGAGATTTCAGATCAAATGTTTCTTAACTAAACCTTCTTAGGCTAATTCAATATTACAAGGACTGTCTGAACATTATTATTTCCTGAAACCCAGACAAGCTAGACTTATTTCCCCAGGCTAGTGGGTGCAAAAATTCTCACAATAATTCATGCAAAATGTTGGCAAATTTGATGGTTTAGCCAAGTAAATTTTTCTTATATACTGTATTATTTAATCTTTACATCCAAGCTATACTCAGAGTGTTTCCAGCTGCCACTTTTTTTTTCCAGCGAGGAGTCGCAATCAGAGAGGTTAAGAGACTCCTCAGGTGGCCCAGCTCCTGGATGGCAGGGTACCCAGACTCTGGTTTTGTTAAAACAGCACCCCTCTTTTCTTTTCTGAAAGAGACGTCACTTTGTCCTCAGAGATGTCGAAATCTTGCAATGACCCATACATTTATTTAAATTTTATCCTTTCTGATTATAAAAGTTATCATGCGCACTCTGCAAAAAAATGAAAAGTAAGAAAAAGTTGAAAAGAAAACAAGATCCATCCAGAGATGCTATTTGAGTGTACTTCTTTCTTTCTATATTTTTGTATGTACGAATTCGTAAAGTATATTTGAGTTTGTATATTTTAAATTTACATCATAAGCACATCCAGCACTTCATTAAGCACTTCAAAATGGCAATATAATAGTCCATATTATGGATGGACCATAATACACTGTTTATACTTTTAGATTTTATCTAATTTTTTTTTGACACCGTAAATAGGAGTCAGGGAACATCTTGGTGACGTCATCCTCGTCGACAGTATATTTGAGTTTGTCTATTTTAAATTTACATCATAAGCATGTCCGGCACTTCATTAAGCACTTCAAAATGGCAATATAATAGTCCATATTATGGATGGACCATAATACACTGTTTATACTTTTAGATTTTATCTAATTTTTTTTTGACACCGTAAATAGGAGTCAGGGAACATCTTGGTGACGTCATCCTCGTCGACATTTTGGATTATTTCCTCAGAATAAATATGTAAAATAAATACTAATGAATCAAATATTTTAATGCTCATAAAACATATTACCCCACGACTTTCTAGAAATGTTATATTATCATATCTTCCTCCTTGCAGAGGTGCAGGCTAAGGCCTGGTAGGCGGGTATTTACAACCTCTGACTCTAAGTTAATGCAAATTTAGGATATTTCCCCGCAGACGACCTCCAGTAGGAGCGTGCTCACTCCTTCCGCTCCGGGCTGGGGCTGGGGGCGATCCCAGATATAAACAGTAAGTCGCGACCCTAGAGCACCTCATTCTGTGGTGGAATTCTCGCTGCAGACTGTCGCGCTCCAGAAAGTGTAGAGAGAAGGACACCTTGGGAGAGACTTAGCGCCAGGACCCCTGAGAGTTCAAATTCTGCCCTCAGTTCCTGGGCCTTGCCTTTCTTTCTCGGTTTGCTGCAAGGATCAAAAGAGATTTGGGATGTGAAAAGCCCTTTTTGTCCCTCTCAAGAGATGCAAACGGAAGCCTTCAGTTACGCTAAGGGCGGCCTCGGCTCAGGCCTGGGTGCACCCAGGGCCCACCTGGAGAGAGAGGTCTACTTCACCTCGCCCAGCCCTGCGGGGAATGAGTCTGTCCTTCCTTCGCTGTGGGGTCTCAGCTCCCAGTGCTCTCCTCCTGCCCAGACTTCGTCCTCCAAGCGAGTCACCTCCGGTGGCTGAGATATTGCCGCAAACAGGTTGGGCCTCGGAGTCCCCCTCTTTCCTCTCCCTCTAGTGCTAGGGAGCACTGAAAGTCGCCTGCTAGAAGTAAAACCAATGACATTAATCTCACCTCGTCTGGATCAATTGCATCCACATTAAGGACCGCCCCGCGACATAAGGAGAAGCGACTTGCAGAAGCGCGAGCATCAGGGAGAAGCAAGGAGGAAGCTAGGCCAAGCGTCCAGGGTAGAAAATCTAGGGCATCCTGAGACTCTTGGGCAGTATTCCTCGCAGCCCAGACAGTGTGGTGCCCGGCGGTGTGTGTGCCTGTTGGTTCCTTATGAGTGGAGAAGTCGTTATCTCTGTTCTTAAGATGGAGATGGCCATGCCAGGGGTAAGTGGACCTGTCTTACTTACTATAAGGATACTTATATCACTTATCCTATTTATCGGATCAACAAACCTACTAGGCTTATATCCAGTCACACAATAAAATGCTTAAACCAGTACAAGTTCCACAAATGTGTTTTGAGCATCTCTGTGGGCCAGCTTGGTCCAGGCTCTGAACATATTGAGGGAATGAGAGGTCGGTCTTTTATCTTATCCCATTCTTGCACAAGAGATAGGCTTTTAAATTATTCCCATGCAGTGTGATACCTTGCACAATCATGGATTTGGTGCACAATATGTATTGAATCTCTTCTCATCCATGATTAACAAAAGTCCCTTTCTCTTATTTCTTTCAGACTTGGGGGATTCCCTCTTTAAACTTCAATACTGTTTCTAAGATCTGTAGAGTGAGTGCAGGATCCCCATAGACTAGATTAAGACTCTGAGTCTGTTGTCACAGCTTATCCCCAGGGATGTCAGGCATATACCGAAACTGCTCCAGGCAAAGCAGAACATATGGTCACCCTATCTTTTATAAGGTATTTTGCAGGACACTGAGGACACAAAGAGAACTAGCTCACATTCCAGGACCCTCCAAAAGGATCCAGTCCAGTAGGGGAGAAGACAGGTGAACTTTCATTGGAGAATGTCACCAGCACACCTTTATCAGGTGGAGTGGCATGAATGTGCCTAATTTCACCCCCTGATGAAAGAGAACATTTTTACTTATAATGGTATTTTCATCATCAAAATCTCTGATGTGGATTTGATTATTACCTTTAAGAGATTGGTTGGTCACCAGCACACCCTTTTTTATGCTGTCACAAGGCAGGCACACTTGCAGTCCCACACATAAGGCCCTCTCACTAGCGACAGGCCCCTGCCCAGAAAAAGGACTGCTCCCAGGGCTCGTTCCTTCTTATAGATACTCTTTTACAATTTGCTTTTTTTGGCTTAACAATGTATCCTGGAAACCACACCCTAATGGTTCAAAGAGATCTTCCTTATTCTTTTTCACAGTTACCTAGTACTTCACTGTGTAAATGTACCACAATTATTTTAACCACTCTCCTATGAATATTTAGATTTTTCCAGTGTTTTGCAATTATAAATAAAGCCATAAGAAAGACATTGTTGCTATGTGTTTGTGAGTTGTTACAGGTATATCTTCAGAGCATATTCCCAGAAGTGGGATCGTGGGTCAAAAGTAATGGCATATATAATGGATTAAGGCATTGCCAAGTTCCCCTTCAGAATGGTTGTACAGGTTTGCATTCCACCAGCAATGTAGGGGAGTGCCTGCCTCCAAGAAGTAGCCTGGTCAACAGAATGCATCATATGTTTTAATTTTCGCCAATCTGATAGGTGAAAAATAATACCTTGTGTTTTAATTTGCATTTTTCTAGTTATGAGTGAGATAGAACATCTTTTTATATGTTTAAGGATACATGTGTATGTATGTATCTATACATTCACATGTATGATATGCATGTACATATAAAACACATACATATATATGGACATTTCAATTGTATCTCTCCCATTTTTTATCATTTTTAAAGTGTTTTCTATATGTCAGCGATTTTGGCCATCTGCGCTATAAGTTGCAAATATTTTATTCCTGTTTGTCAGGGTTTTCTTTTTTACTTCTTTTATAGTGCTTTTTGTCATGCATTTTTAAATGCAGTAATCCTGTGTATTAATCTTTCTTTTATTGCCTCTGGATTTGAGTGATAGTGAGAAAACCTTTCTCTACAACGAGGTTAAAGAGGAATTTACTCATATTTTCTTCTAGGACTTGAATAATTTTGTTGTTTCCATTTAAATTTATTAGGAGTGTATTCGGGTGTGTGGTGTGAGCTAAGGATCTAATATTATTTTTTCCTAAATGGCTATCCTGGGGTCATTTTAACATTTGCTTACGTTCACTTCAGAGGAGCTCTTTCCCATCCCCTGAAAATCGGTGCAAAAATCTAAGAGTTTGAGGAAGAGCATGCATGGGTGGAGTGGAGAGGGGAGCAGGAGAAGAGATTCCTTTTATTAATTGTTTTAAAACCTGCCAGCGCCTCCATTTCTTTCCAACATCTCCCCACAACCCTCCTTTCTGGCTTTTTGTGGCAGGCCAATTAAGTCCTCCTGCCCTGCCGCAGGGGCTGCATTCCCGGGTGGGGATACCCTCCTGCGCGCACATGCTGCACCTCCAGGGTGGAGACTGGGTGCGGGCGGTGATCGGGACGGCAGGCGGGGTGGCCCGGACGCTGCTTGGCGACGCTTATCTGCTCGGCACCACCAGCTCCACTCAATTAACATTCCAGCACCCGCCGCCTGCCGGCCGATAACTCCGGGCCACCAAGCTGTGCGAGCAAGCGAGTCCAAACCCATGGACAAATAAACCCTCGTTCCCACCGGCTCTGTGTGTGTGTGTGTGTGTGTGTGTGTGGAGGCGCGGGGGAGGGGTGCGGGGGTGAGGGTGGAGGGGTGGGCTGCAGAGACCCAGGTCAAATAAAC
>NW_006436007.1:417678-421985 GCF_000325575.1 Pteropus alecto
TCTTTTTAAAATAAACTGGCAGTCGACTTTGTTGAGCCCTCGTGATATCCCGAAAAGCCTAGGGTATGATCATCATTGCGTCCCCAGAGCCCGCCAGAGTTTCACACACCCTGTCTGACCTTGGGGGTCAGACAGACCCTTTCCAGGCTGTTTTTAGTATCTGGTGTCTTGCTCAGCTGGGTCATCCATGATCTCATCGATGTCCCTTTGAGATAAGTAGGACAGCTGCCGTTATCTCAATTCCAGGGATCAGATGTTGAGGTGCAGGGGGGGTACCTTAACTTGTTTAGTGCCATTTGCCTCGTGAAGGGGCAATGACAGGACTGACACAGTGCTTTGGGGCCAAGTCCAGGGCTCCAAGTTGCACCTTCCTTAAGGGGTCACCAACCTGCAAATTGGTATAAGTGATGTTGTACTATCACAGTGTTATTCTCTGTGAATGTAAAAGATGTCAACACCTCAACACGGATGGAATATAGGGACACCTCTTAACTGGGCATATGTGTGTAGGGTGTCCAAGGTGGAAAACATTATAAATGGACTTTTTCTACAAAATAACTTTAACAAAACACCAAAAACCTCTTTAATTGATTTCTTCAACATAATGGCAAGTCGCCCAATGATTGTTCCAGAACTCATCATTTAGGGGCCTTCTGTTGCCTGCTACATCCAGCCTAGGCTTGTGAATTTGCTCTTTTAATTAAAATATTTTTGCATAATACATACAAATGAATTTTGTATGTGTTTTGTGAGTTTAATTTTCAAAGGACAAATTAAGCACACTCTTTAGGAAAACTAGAGACCTGCTAAGGTGTAGAAGGAAGTGAGCTTGTAGCTAACTACTCCAGATTCCCAGGATCCTGCCTGAATGGAAGTGGGAATGGAACACCATGCCATCATTCAGAACATTTTTGCCTCTGTGCAGAATCATTCAGTCCTAAGGTGTTCATAGTCTGTCTGTGTCCCCCACACCAGGCAATAATCACATCCACAGCCCTCTGTGGGGCCAGCCATTCCTGGTGGGTACCTTGCATATAAGGAAATTAATTTGTAATATATTCACGGGGTTTCATGCTTCTTAATAACTTTAGATGGATGTTAAAGAAAATGGAGACTCTTTTTAGATCTCTCCCCCCAGGAAATGTGTGTTTGCTTCCCCCAAAACACAAGGAGAAGGGCATGTGGGCTAGTGTGCTGGGAGGGAGCCCAGGGCCTGGGGAGGTGCAGGGCACAGTCCATTACCCTCACCCAATGGGCACTCTCCATACATTTGTCAGTGGAGGGGCAGCTGCCTGGACAAAGATAGAGCACACAGACACAGCCGGCATGTTGATATTTGGTGCCTCATAGATAAATTAACCCGATAACCAAGTGTTTTTTTTCCTTTCACGTTTTCCCAGACAGTCTGACGCTGAGCAGACGCATTAGAGAATAGGACGGCGCATTTAAAAGCAAACCTAGGGAAGGTCTCCTGTTTTGAGCAGGTCCACTTTATATAGGAGAATATGCCCAGAAGGCTCTCACGGTGCCAGAGAGCCCTTCATCCAGCTTCCTTTGGCAGGGTTCCTCTGGCCTCTGCTGTCATTTGGGGTTCTCTCCAGGGCCTGGATGCTGTAGGCTGCCCTGCCTGCTCGGAGCAGGGCTGAAATGGATCTGTATCCATAGGGTCCTGGGCTTGTTTGGGGTAGATTGGAGGATGGTTGGGATACTAATTTATCCCAAGAGAAGCTGGTAATGCATCCTTCTTACTCAAGTTGTAGCATTTGGAGAGATTGGAGAATAGGGAATTGTAAGAAAAGGATATACAATGTTTGCCTCTGATGGGTCAGACAGATTGTTAAATAGCCAAAGTTTTAAAGTTTTACTTTGCATTTCCTTTTGATCTGTCTGGGAGGTCTGGGAACAGAGACAGGAAGGGAGGTGCCAAAATTGTGCTTGTTGTAATACACAGGAGAGAGACTCAAACCAAGTTAACAGATGAAATTGCCACTAGGAACAGTAATTTTTTTTTTTTTTCTATCTAATTCTCAGGAGGGTCACTGTATCAAAAGCTAATATTTGACCATTAATTTATCAAACTCTAGGCATTATTTTTAGCAACCCACTCCCTCATATTTGTAGATAGGCCCAGAGAAACTGAACGCTGTGGCCAAGGGCACGTTGTTAGAAGCCTGGGAGCAGGGCTACTGCTCAGCCTGGGAAAGCCAGACTCTTCAATGGATCCACCAGGCCTGAGTAGGCATCTGTGAGGTACCAGCCTTTGACATTTATCCCCCCTTATCCAGTGCCTCCCTGACAAGTAGCCTTTCATAAATATCATTGGTTTAACAATAAACCATTGATTAAAATTCTCAGCCTTACTTTTCCACTTTGAATGAAGGGGTGGACTGAATATTCATAATAGCCAAATCTTACTCAGTGATGACCGGGCACTGTGCTTTACACGGATTCTTCTTACGTATGTACTCAATTTATTACCAGTACCATCATGCTTTTCTTCCAGATGCCTTCATGGCTCTTTCACGTCTTTGCTCAGGTCACCTACGTTCACCTTGATCCCTGCCCTCCGGGAGCTAACAAACAACATGGGGGAAGAGGTGGAGAAAATAAACACTAATGTATAACACATAGGTAAATTGTATAGCATGTTAGAAAGTGATGTATGAGATGGAGAAAACAAATAGATGTGAAGAAAAGAAATAGGCACGGGGGATCGGAAGTGTGCTTGTATGTGCATGGGCTCGTGCACAGGTGGGCGGTCGCAATTTTAAGCTGGTTAGAATAGGCTTTCTTTGAGAAGAGGATACTTGAGCCAGGGCCAAGGGCAGAGAGGGAGAGAGTTATGCAGAATTGGAGGGAGTATGAACAGCTGTAGTGCAAAGGCCCTAAGAGGACATCATGCTTGGTATGTTTGAGAATCAGTGTATTAAGAATGGATGGAGTGGAGTGAATGAGGTGGACAGAGCAGCAGTGGGAGGTGAGGTCAGAGAGGTAGGGGGGCCTCGCTAGGTGAGGGAAGGACTCTCGCTTTAACTTTTGAGGATACTGAGACCATTGGAAGGTTTTGAGTAGAGGAGCAGTAGAATGTGACTTGAGTTTGTAAGGACCTCCTGGTTTCTGTGTTCAGAACAGATTGCAGTAGAGCAGAGATGGGAAGAGGGGGACTTGTTAGGGAGGCTGGCACAGTAATCTAGACAACACATGATGACGGTGGACCCAGGGTGGAAGCAGAGGACGTGGTCAGATTCTAAGCGTAATCTGAAGGTTGATGGGACAGGATTTCCAGGCGATCATGCGTGGAGTGTAAAATACAGTGAGGAGTTGAGAATAATTCCAAGTTTTTTGGCTTGGGCAGATGGAAAGGTGGAGTTGCCATCAACTGAAAAGAAAAACTCTATCTATAGGCTGAGGAAGTTTTAGGGAGAAGACCAAGAGTTTAGTTTAGTTACAAGATTTGAGACGTCTGTGAGACCCTCAGTAAGCGATTAGAGTCCAGAGTTTAGGAGACAGGCCTAAGTTGAAAACGTATATTTGAGAACTGTTGGCCTATATATGCTGTTTAAAGCCACCATCCTGGATGAGATCACCCAGAACAGAGTGTAAATAGAGAAGTAAAGAAAAGAAGTCCAAGATCACATTCTCAGCCTAGAGGTGAAGAAGTCAGGGATTCAGAACAAGAAGCATTTATAAACCTGGCCAGAATGCTGTAGAAAGGCAATGTCATTAAAAAAAATGTGCTGGACTGTTCTGCACTAAAGGAAACAAAAGAGGCATTACCACCAAATACATTTCTTGAACTTGGATGGGATACTGAATAAAAAAAGAAGATACCAAAGATTTTTGAAACAATTGGGGACATTGGAATTTGAATAGGTATTAGCCAATACAATAGAATTAACTGTAGAGTGGTTTCGTTGGAAGTGTTTAAGATGAAGAGTTATGACTTATGAACTTCCAAACTTTTCAGCAAAATATATATGGAGAATAAATACAGCAAAATGGTAGTAGTTGGTGAATGGTGAGTTGAATAGTTAAAGACCCATGGATATTCATTGTGTTGTTCTTTCAATTTTTCTGTAAGTTTGAAACATTTCAAAATAAAAAAGTCAGGAGAAATAAAGGTTGGAGAAAGAGAAGAAACCATAAAGGAGGCTTCAGAGAGGAAAAACAGAAAAACTTGATTCCAGTGGCCGGGGAAGCAAGTGAAGTAAGTGGGTAAAATAGGAGGGAACAAGAACGATGAAAAAGGCTACTGGCAGTTTAAAGAAGATGACAGCAATGATTCTTGGATCTAACAACAGACTTCG
>NW_006436007.1:422067-424205 GCF_000325575.1 Pteropus alecto
GGGTGTGTGTGTGTGTGTGTGTGTGTGTGTGTGTGTGTGTGTGTGTGTGTGTGTGTGTTTGCTTGGGGCCAATGACCAGTGAACGGGGTGGCTGTACCCAGGGTGGGAGGGGGCCAAGAGGAGTGGGGAGAGGTCCCTGCTTTCCAGTTTGTCAGAGCTGTCTCTCAAACAGCGAAGGGCATGTCAGTCATACTTTGAGCACAGTAGATATTGGGATTGGCTTTGCTTTCACTAGAAATGAATTTCACTAGAAATGCATTCAGATGGAGAAAGATGAACGGGGAAAACAAAATTACTGGACTCAGGAGTACAGTACAGTTTACTTTGGTCTTTCGTTTTGACTGCTCTCAGGCAGCATTGAGTGAATGTGGCCAATTGGGATTGGGAAAAATCTTCCTGTCTTTTCAAAACAGGAAGCAGCAGTTTTGTTTGTTTGTTTTAATCCTCCACTTGAATTACTTCAGTAGTTGCCTCCACTTAGTTTTCTAGGGATGCAGACTTGGCCTCCTAGTTGATTACATAGAAATCGGCCTTGATGACAGATTCAGTCTCACCCTAACAAGTCACAGCAGTTTTGAAAACATCTTAAATCTCTCCCCCTCCCTCCCTCCCTCCTTTCTTCCAAATTAACTAGATTCTAAAAGTAGCATACACTCATGGAAAATAAGGAAAAAGAAAGAAAAACACAGAGAAACAAACTCCCAATCCCATTACTCAGAAAAAAAATCTTTTGATATTATCTGTTTAGTCTTTTTTTGCATAAATATAACTATTTTACAGAAACAGATATTAGATATGCAGTTTCTAACTCACCTTTTTGTTAATGTTATATTGTGAAAAGTGTTGCACATCATCAAACATTTCTATCTAAGGATTTTGAGTGACTACATAATATTTTATCTTATGGATATATAAGGTTTTTAAAACTAGATTTCTTTTGTGGGATATTTAGATTTCTTCCAAAATTTCCCTTCAAGTAACATTGCTGTAAACATTCCTGTAATAAATATTTTGTATGCCTCGGATTGTTTTCTCGGTATAAAGTGTGTTGGAGAGAGGAGAGGGGGAGAAATGCATTATTTCTTCCAGAAAAGTGGAGTTTGGTGGCAGAATCTGCTCGAAAAACAAAATCGCTGAGTGAGTCTTTTCTAGACGCCTCTCTGCACAGTCCCCGCAGCCACTGCGCCCAGGCCCCGGCGGAGGGGGCTTGTCCCAAGGTGCCGGATGCCATGATTGCAAAGAATAAATCAAGGAGTAGCCTGAAACAGTACCTTAGTTTTTGAAAAAAGCTCATTGATGAAATAAGTTAATTATCGTCTTTGTACTGGCTGGATAAATCCCTATCCCAAATCGGGTTTGCTTTAAGTTAAGGAGGCCTCCTGCCATGTTCTAGTCCCTGACACAGTGGACCCTTGAGGTGGAGTCTTCAAGCCACTCCGTCTCCTTCCCCAAGGAAACCCAGTGGGGAGCTCCTGGGAAGGGATCTGCTTAGTCAAAGGAGTCTTTATGGGAAAGAATTGGGCAGCAGAATTAGAGAAGCACGAGTCAGAAAATGTAGATTCACCGGCAAGGCAAAACTTGTTGGTTTGATTTTCAGTGTGAAAAGAGATAAGCGGTGGTTGCCCTAGAAAAAATATTTGTATACAATTTACTTATATTTTGCGTTTTCGCGTTAAGGTTCTTTTATTATTACTTTAGTAGAATAACCATATCTTTAAGTGTATATTTAGGAATATACATCAAAACATGCACAACAACTCAATAGAAAAATAACCAGTTCGCTATCTAAGTGTTGGATAAACTCACTCCTCACCCCTGCTAATAATAGCGCTTACGCTGTGCCAGGCACTGTCCTGTTTTTACAGACGTGAACTTTTAAACCTCGTCCGACCATCTGAGCTGGATACCCCACGTTACAGCGGGGGAAACAAAGGCAGGAAGAGCCTAAGTTCTGGGCAGGTTCCAAGTCGGTCAGTGGGTTCCAGAGGCTGAGTTCTTACACACTACGCCACCTTTCAGCCTCCCCAAAAGAAAAGTCCCGGGCTTCCACTAATCAGCTTCTTTCGATCCCAGAGAAAATAAGAACCTTAACTAAACAGAAGCCCGCGCATCCCCCGCCCCAGGCCCCGCCCCATTCC
>NW_006436007.1:424298-431978 GCF_000325575.1 Pteropus alecto
AGATATTGCCAAGAGCACCAAAAGCCCCTCTCTCTAGCTTTCTACTTGCTCCTAACACTCTAGAAAGACCCGGCAAGATTATTGGAAAGTCTGGCCATTAGGAGGTAACTTGTGGTCAATTTTTAGCCTGGATCCTATATCAAAACCAAGTGAGAGGCTCTTCCTCAGCACTAACAGTCCTCTCTGTACAGAGATAAAGGTTGCCGTGTGTGTGTGCGTGTGCATGTGCGTGCGTGTGTGTGTGTGTGTGTGCGTGTGTGCGTGTGTGTGTGTGTGCGCGCGCGTGTGTGCATGTGTGTGTGTGTGCTTGCCTGTCCCTTTGGCCCCTGGGCCGTCATTCCCAGGACTCAGGGCGCGGACCCAACGCCTGCAGCAACCCGACACCTCGCGCTGTTGACTGCACGCGCGCTAGGCGCCGGGCAGGGCGGGGAGGTGAGGCCCCGCGGGTAGCCCAGACCTGGGTGTCATCTCTCCGAGTACAGACTTAGGACCATGAAACCAGGGGTGCCCTCTCCCACGTTTCCAGACTCGAGAAGGAGAGAAGATGGGGTTTTTCGCTCCCTGGGCCTCAACCCCGGTCCTTTTCCCGTCGGTATCCGTGTCCCTTGGTACGGTAATTACTTAATAGCTTGTGAATTAGACACACTTTTAGAAACGTAAATATTTATTTTAACCCGATTCTAGATATCAGTACCCGTCAAAGCACAGGTTTGAAGGGTTATATAGTAGCCGATGCACATAGCATTATAACCATACATTTGAGAAAAAATGTCCATTTTATGTACTTCTCAGGGTCTGTTTGGGCACTACACACAGGAGGAGACTGCTTTAGTCTGTTTACCGCCCTGCCTCCCCATCCAAAACAAAAACCAGCCCTATTTTACAGACGAGGGGCATAGTAGGCACCTTCCCTTGGATAGAAACCAGTACACCTGCTGTGCTGCCCTCTTTGCGGGCTCTTCCGCTCTGTTCCTCAGCGCGGGGACATCTGGCCCTGCAGTGGCTGGAGAAGGTGGTCGACATCCAGGTCCTAGTCCTAGGGGTCCAGACCGAGAATCAACGGGCTCCAGCCTGAGAAAGTATAGGAAATACAGGAGACCATCTGATGCGGGACAGGGCGAATTTCCCAAGTGGGGAGGAGACCAAGCCCTGCACCAAGAGAAGAAGAGGGTCCTCTGGTGGAGAGTGAAGAAAGAATTCAATACACGCCAAAGTGTCAAAAGGAAACTTTATTAGAAAAGGGGTAACACTCCACAGAGTGTGGTCTCCTCTCAGAGGCAGAGAGTGAGAGGGACAGTGTGAGACAGAATAAAGGCACTGAGAGGGACCCGGAGTGTTCAGGGAATTCAGTTTATCTGTCATTCTTTAGTTCCCACTTCCTTTGATATGGACGTACAGTGAAGAAGAAGAGAATGTAGCATGAAAAGGTAAGAATTTGTAGAGTGAAAGGCCTGCTGGCAGTTCCCGGCCTTTAATCCATAGGTTCCCCGTGGTTTTAGCCATAGGGAATGAATCTTGGTTCCTGTTTCCCCTTCACAGCTGTGGGGCATGGGTTGTTAGCAATCCCAGCAGAAATCTTCCTTTGTTCTGAAGGTGTCCTCCTGGCCTGGCTGCAGGGCTGATCAGCACCTTGCAGTCTCTGAATGTGGCTCGATTAATGTTTACATTCTCTTGCTTCCTTCCTACCTTACATCTACCTGTCTTCTGCACCCCCGGCAAAGACTATCTAGTGTTTTGTACATTTGGGAAGCAGTTCTTTGCCTGCTTAATGTCCATCTCTTGTTCGAAGGTGCTCCTCCCACCCCAGGGCTCCCCTCCTGCTGTTCACAAGCTTCCCCACAATCCTTTGGGTCTCTTAGGGCTGCCCTGTTGGAACAGGTCTTTGCACACCCAGCCTCATCTGCCCAGTTTCTCCGTTTAATTCCTGCCACGAGATGCCCTTTTGCAAAGTAGCGCAACAAGCTTTCTTGATGGCATCCGCTGCCTCAACCTCCCTTGCAATTTCCGATGTTCACTCGTGAGGAACAGTTCTGACTGAAGACCATGTCTTACTCCAAAGGATGGCATGTCTGACTGAGCTTCTCAGACTTTAATGTGTCTGGGACCTTATCAGATGACTCTGTAGTGTGGGGCCTGAGACTTTGCATTTCCCACAAGCTCCCAGGACTGCTGCTGTTGGTCCTCAGACCACATTTTGAGTTGTAAGGCTCCAAGGGATTCAGACTTGTGGGATGGCTCCAGGGGCAGAATATTTGGGGCTGTTGCTCTCCCCCCACACCCCTCCCTTTGCAAAACCTTTTGCCTGAGGCAGGTCCTTTGCTTATGAGTAGATTAGAAAGACAATGAGTTGCTCGATGAAGAGTTGAGTCTTGGATACATACTAAGCCAAAGTTTAGCTTACACTATTTACTGCAGGAATATGGCTAAGTCACAAAGCTCTTTGAATTTATGTTTCCTCACTTGTATATGAGCATAGAAACCTGTATCACTGGTTTTATTCGGGAATCACGGTAGATAAAAAGCCCACGTGACTATGCTTTTTAAAGACATAAAGCAATGACTGTATGGAAATGATTAGTTTTATTCTCCATGGATTTGCGATAAGTTCTCAAAAGGTAGACCGATGTGCTCACACACAAATAAAATTAAATATATAGAATATACATGCATACACAAAGAACTCATTTATATTAAAGCAAAAGCTATGCTCTTTGAAATGTCTTAAGGATAATGGTTCATTTTTATGAGTTATCAAGATTCTTCAGGAAAGGCACAGAAAGAAAAAATAACAGTTTGAGAGAGCATAGTTGTATCTCTCACACCAGCCTTACACTGGACTGACCGTTGTATTTGGTGCTTAATTAGAACTCGCTCGTATTTGGGAGTAATGATAGTTTTCTTTTATTCAGTGGATTTTTCCTATAGTAACACACAGTTCAGAACAAAGACAGGTTTCATTTGAGACTGTCACCCATCAACTAATGTAGTTGTTAGTGGTCACTTACTACATTTGTCTCTTTTCCTGAAAATGGGGCTTGTTTGTATATTAGTGGTTGCTTCACTTCTTTTAAGCAAGGGTTGGTCCTAGAGAGGCATATTTGACCCACACTATTTGATTGTTTTAGATTAAAAGATTTTTTCAGAAAAGAAATTTTATATTTATAGAAAAATCGAAAAGAAAGTACAGAGAGTTCCAATATCAACCATCTCTAACAGTTTCCTCTATGATTAACATCTTGCATTAGGGTGGTACATTTGTAATAATTTATGAACCAATATTAATACATTATTATTAACTAAAGCCCGAGTTTACATTAGGATTCACTCTTTGTGTTGAATGTTCTATAGATTTTGACAAATATATAATGACACGTACCCTCCAGTACAGTCCCACATGGAATAGTTTTCTCTGCCCTAAAAATCTCCTGTGCTTCACCTATTCATCCCTCCTTCTCCGCGAATCCCTGACAACCACTTATCTGTTTACTGTCTCTGTAGTTTTGCCTTTTGTGGAATGTCACGTAGTTGGAATCATACCGTATGCAATCTTTTCAGACTAGCTTCTTTCACAGAGATATGCATTTAAGGTTCTCCCATGTCTCATCGTGACTTGAGAGCTCATTTCTTTTTCTTGTTGAATATTATTCCATTGTCTGGATGTACCACAGTTCATTTATCTATTCGCCTATTGATGTTCATCTTGGTTGCTTTTAGTTTTTGGTAATTATAAATAAACTGGCTAAAAATATCATTCTATAGGTTTTGTGTACATGTAGTTTTCAGCTCGTTGGGTGAATACTGAGGAGCATGATTGCTGGATCATATGGTGAGAGTATGTTTAGTTTTATAAGAAACTACCAAACTGTTTTCTGAAAGGCTGTAACATTTTTGCATTCCTACCAGCAATGAGTGAGCGTTCCTGTTTGCTCCACATCCTCACCAGCATTTGATGTTGTCGATGTTTTGGAGTTTAGCCATTCTGATGCTGTCTCATTCTAGCGGTATATCATTATTGGCTTAACTTGGAACTTGCAGATGGTAAATGATGCCTGGAGCATTTTTTCATGTGCTTATTTGCCATCTGTGTATCTTCTTCAGTGAGGGGTGTGGTCAGATCTTTTGCCTATTTTTAAATTAGGTTGTTTGCTTTCTAATTGTTGAGATTTAAGGGTTCTTTTTGTATTTTGGATACAGCCCTTTATCAGATACGTATTTTGCAAATATTTTCTCTCAGTCTATGGCTTGTCTTTTCATTCTCTTAACAATGTCTTTCACAGAGCAGTTTTAATTGTAATAAAATCTAACTTAGTTTCTCTATCAAAGTTTATGTTTTTGGCATTGTATCTAAAAAGTCATTCTCAGCCTACGCTGTATTTAAAATGTTTAAATTTGAGCTGATATTCAAAAAATGAAAATATTAAAGAAATATCTGACATTGAATAAATATAAATTGAGAAATATTTTATAAAATAACAGGCTCTGTTCTGGTTTCTGTGGTTATGTAGCAAATAACCTTACCACTTATTGGTGTGAAACAAATATTTATTATGCTCATGGCTTCTGTGGGCAGGAATTCAGAAAGGGCACAAAAAGGGATGGTTTGTCTCTACTCCATGATGTCTGAGTCTCAGCTAGAAGGGCTCAAGCCTGAGGGCTGGAAATATCTGCAGGCTTGTTCACTTTCCTGTCTGGTGGTTGATGCTGGCTGTCATCTGGGACCTTGGCTGGGGCTGTTGGCAGAAACACTTATATTTTGTCTTTCCACGTGGCCTGCTTGGCTTGCTCACAGCGTGATGGCTAGGTTCCAAGGGTAAGTGGAGAGAAGAGATAGAAAGAGAAAAAGAAAGAGAAGCTTAGAGAACCAGGCAAAACCCACATCCTTTTTATAAGCTGGCCTTAGAAATCACGTAGCATGACTTATGCCATATTCTACTGGTCAAAGGAGTAACAATCCCACCCAAGTTCAAGGGGAAGGGAAATAGACTCCACCTCTCAATGGAGAGTTGTAAGAAGGTTCTGGAAGAGCATGTGGACTAGGAATATTGTTTTGACCATTTTTTGGAAAGTGCAAACTACTGCAGGCCTGTAATCTTAAAAATTGCAGATTGTGAAAGCCAAGAAGAGACTGGATAACTGTTCTACATTAAAGGAGGCTGAAGTGGCATGAAAATTGAATGCAAAACATGATCAAGGATTTTCTTTTCTATAAAAAGCATTATTGAGAAAATCGATGAAGTCTGAATAAGGTAATGCTAATTTCCTGGTTTCGATAATTTCACTGTGGTTATATAAGAGAAAGTATACATTTAGAAAATATATACACAAGCATTTTGGTGGAAAGGGCATCATATCTTCAATTTCTCAGTTTAGAAAAAAATATATGTACGTATGTGTGGATAGATGGATGGATGTATCTAGAACACACACATACACAGAAAAAAATGAAGCAAATGTGATAAAATTTTAATGTTTGGGAAAACTTGCTAAAGGGTACGTGGGAACTTTTATACTTTTCCTGCAATGTTTCTGTTAATTTAAATTCTGCCATGTTAAAAATTTTCTTAAATTAGGGAAGGTTGGAAAAAACCCCAAATCTCAGTTTTTGGCCTTTTTTGAAAATGGAAAGAACTGGCCACATTAGACATACATTTCTGCATGATGAAATGAAGCTGAAAACTGGCAATTTTTTTAAACAATTGTTCTTGTTTCTTCAAATGATTTTTTACGAAGTCGAAATTTTGAGGAATATATTTATATGGCTCAAAGATTTTAAAAACATATAAAAAGGCATTCATACAGTGAAAAAATTTGCCCCTCACCTCCTGCCTCTTATCTACCCCTCCCCATCACCTTCCTCTACATGTGACCACTTTGTCGATTTCTTGGGGAAATTCTTCCTAAGTTCCTCTATACAAGTTTAGGCAATGACTATATAGTATATAGTCTAGTCTAATCCCCTTAAGGCAAAATGGAAATTTCTATGCATAGGCACACCCTTCAGCAGGGCATTTATTCCTAAGTTTGCCCCGGCCCTCCGCTGCCTTGGGTTTATGCCCTGCTTGCTTCTTCTCTTCGTGTAATGTCTCCAGCCTGAGCAGACATCAGCTTTTGCAAGCTCTGCCTTAAAGGCTCTTTGTAAAGAGTATGTGGGAAAATGTACGTGAATGTAAGTTTTTCTACCAGTGTAAGCAATACAGATCATATCTATATGTACTTGTTCTTTGCATGGATCCATTGAGATAATGGATTTGAAAAAGCAAAACACAATAAATAGAAGTGGCAGAGCACTGGTGACTCCTGATAGGTGGTAATGAGAAGCATCCTTCTCAAGCATAACTATCGTGATGTTGCTCTTCCTTGAAGCCTCTTCTTGGGTTCCGCTGTTTTTTAGAAAAAGTTAACTGATAATCCAGCCCATCTTTTCCAGTCTTTACCTCTCCTGCCTTCTCAGTCTCCACTGCATTCCAGCCTGGTCTTCTTGTCAGAAGGACCAGCTGAGGCTTCAAGAGACCTCCACCCCTCCTGCCTCACAGCCGGTGGAAGTTCAGAAAGAGAGAGAAAAAGCACCAATGGCATTTACCTCTTAGCTTAATAGCCCAGTTTCTAAAACAAAACGAAACAAAAAATGAGCAAAATACCTACATTTGTTCAAGAGTTTAGAAGATTGAATGGGTCCAGTACTTGTGGACCCATTCAATCTTATAGAAACAGAAATGGGTCCAGTACTTGTGGACCCATTCAATCTTATAGAAATTTCCCAGTTGTCATATGCGGGTGGACAGTTTGCAGGGAAAGGAAAGAACACAGGCTTTGTGTCAGAATCGGAGCCCTGAGCTCAGCTGGAGATGATGCTGACTCTTAGAGACAGTTTCCCCTTCCATCCAAGGAAGATTTTAGCTGAGTCTTAGAGCCCTGCTGACTTGAGAGGTCTAAGACATTCCCATATCTCACGGAAGAGATACAGTGACATGATGCTGGGCTTGAACTGAAGTATACTTTCAAATGAGCCTAGTTCCACATAGAAATACAAAGGAGATTTAATCACGTGTTTCTGAAACTTCTCATAGGGAACTCATTTGACAATTCTGGATAAAGTAATTTAAAAATATGTTTAAATGCAGTGATGATCTGTGAGGAAAATGTAAATCCTCAGAGGTAAATAAAACAAAACCAAATGAATTGAAAAAATCCAAATAAGTTAAAGCAGGAACCCAGAGAAGTAAGTAGAATACTGAAGGCAGCATTTACCCAGAAGTCATTGCTAAATCCTTGTGAACTTGAGTTTTTATGGCACCAGGGACAGGAGATAAAGCTTAAGGCCCATCCAGGGAGAATGTAATAGAAGACTTTCTACACAAAGCTGGGACTTCCTGAAGCGACATTCTCTGTGCAAGACTGAGTTAGAAAAAAACTCATATTCTGGAGGACATAGCAAGTTAATTTGCTTACGGAGGCAGAGAGTAAAAATAAGATTGCCTGAAAAATCAAGTGTAAAACTGGGAGTCACACAGATTTTTGCTGCTCAAATTCACAATATCAAAATAGTTTAAATATCAAGCTGATAATTTATTAAAAAAAGTGCTTGTAGGTTGCAGTCTTCAGGCTCCCGATGGAAGTGCATGTAGATGTCCGTGGGAGGAGCCCATCTTTAAGACTTGGAATTCACACGGGTAAAAGTCA
>NW_006436007.1:432046-479158 GCF_000325575.1 Pteropus alecto
TAAATTTAAAAGATGCAAAGTGGGTCAATAATCAGTTGCATTCAGCTAGACCTAACTAACTTGTATTTCTCTGGATAAAATATTTTGCGTTATTTTCAAATTTCTTTAACCTAAGAGATTAGAAAATAACTCAAGACAGTGAAAGAAATATCATGGAAAGATGCCCAAGACGGGACACTTAGCAATTTCTTTTCTTTTTTTTTTGCACATTTAAAAATTTCTCAAAATTGTTCATGGCGGTATTCTTCCTTGTGATCATAATAATGTCAAAGAAAGGTTATTCTTGATAACAAAATAAGGCTTCTCGTTAGGTTTAGTTTGATTATTTAAATAAGTGCTGTCACACTATCAATTCACCATGTGTTAGTTTGCTTTCGAATCCGGAGCCATAGAGTATTGAATTAAGTCCACAGTTGTATTTCTCTGTCACTATGATTCCTAGAGTAGTCTCAGTCATACATGTCATTTATAAATTATAAATGATCACTTATAAACTCATGTATTAAAGTGTGAATCAAAATAAAATTAGACAATATTTATAACTGAGCTATCATAAAAACATTACATATCAGAATTTATGGAACATAGAAGAAAATATATAGCCCTAAATACTTGTAATAGAACAGAAGAAAGGCTGAAAATAATTCTACTTCTGAGTATATAACCAAAAAAAAATCAAAAGCAAGATCTCAAAGAGCACACCCATGTTCATAACGGCATCATTCACGAGAGCTAAAAAGTGGAAACAACTCAAATGTCCATTGATGGATAAATGGATAAGTAAAATGTGGTGTACACATACAATGCAATACTAGTCAGCCTTAAAAAGGAAGGAAATTCTAACACATACTGCAGTATGGATGAACTTTGAAGACGTGGCACTCCATGAAATAAGCTAGTCGCAGAAAGACAAACACTGGAAGATTTCACTCATAACGTGGTATCTAGAGGAGGCACATTCAGAGGCAGAAGGTAGAATGGTGGTTGCCAGGGGCTGGGGGAGGGGGCAGCGGGAGTTATCATTGAATGGAGACAGAGCTTCAGTTTTGCAAGGTGAATAAAGCTCTGGAGACGGATGGTGGTGATGGTGGCACGAAATAAATGTACTTTATATCACTGAACTGTACGCTTAAAATGGTTGGGGTGGTAAGTTTTATGTCTTGTGTATTTTAGCATAATTAAAAAAAATTCTTTTTTAAAGAATAAAGAGAAAACTCATGTAGTTTTTTAATTATTAAAGAAATTAGGTCAGTGATAATAATATCAAAGGCATAGCACTTGCTGTGGGCCAGGCACCATTCCAAATGTTTTCATATATGTTAGATCATAAGGTAGATGATATTATGGTTCCTTCCCATTTATTGATGAGTGTACTAAATCACAGGTCAGGTAACTCGCACAAGGCCGCATGGCTAGTACGAAGCAAAGCTGGAATTTAAATGCAGACAGTTTAGCTTCAGGCCTATGCTCAAAATCAGCGCACTACCCTCCCCTAGTAGTTAAAATCTTCCTTCCAAGAAAACAGCAGTCCCAAATGAGTACGAATGAGTTCTTTTTAATATTCAAGGAATAAGTAATTCCAGTCCCACAGAAACTATTCAACAGCAAATCTGAATCCTGCATTTACTCAAGGAAGCCAGGCTCAGTTCGACTTTAGAACATCAATGAATATAATTTATCATTTAAAGGATCATTTCGATCAATTCACAAGCATATGTGATAATAATTCGACATTCATAAAAAACAAAACAAAACAACCTTTTGCATACTTGGAACAGAAGGCAATTTTCACTACCTGATCAAGCATGTTCATAAAAAACTTACTGTGTTTATTAACCAATGTCACCCCAATACATTTAAGAAACGGAAACGTAAACTTGCCGTGTGAGGGTCAGACACAGATCGTAGGTTTTCCCTGTGATTCTGAGAACGAGACGGGGCGTTCACCACCAGTGCTTCGCGTCAGCGTTGTGCCGAGGTCCTGACCAGCTCAGGAATGTCAAAAAAGGCGTTTTCTTGGAAAGGAGGAGACGAACTAGTCATCCTCCACAGATGCCGTAATTGTGTGCATAAAAAACAAAGTGATTTTGCAGATCACTTACTAGAACTGATAAGAGTTTAGAAGGTTTCTGGGTGTAAAGTCAGTGTAAAAAAATGTACATGGATATCTATTAGCAACAACAGAAATTAAAGATAAGCAATATATAACAAGATCAAGGAATGAAATACCTAAGGTCGATCTTTCAAAATATGTGTAAGAACCACTGTACGAAGCACCAGGATCGAACCTAAGAGACTGGACATTTTATCATGATCATTTTTTAAAAGGGAAATCAGTTTACTTGTTAAAAAAAGTAGCCTGGTTCCCACAGTGAACCTTGCGGTGACAGGGTAATGGTCCCAGTATCTTGGTGACCGCTCGGGGAAGGGTTTTCCTTTTGCGTTCCCTTCTTTTTCCCCACTCTCCTTTCTCTCTCCTCTTTAACCCTTAGCAGCCCCTCGAATCTGTCAGTTTTCACGTTGACAGACACCCCCCCCCTCCGGCAATGGCTGTCTGACTTACCCTGGAGCCGTGGGGGTCCAGGTCTTGAAATATGTGAGTGCAAGACCCCTTCAAGCATGAGATTTACTAAGAATGTGCCTACACCACGCTTTTGCTACCTTGCACTTTAGAAACTTCTTATTTTAATGAGGAAAGCCACGTGCTTTCAGCAAGTCGATAGATGCTTTGGAGAACTGAGTGGGATTGTGTCATTTTACCATGAGACGAATTCATTTTGGATAGAGAAAATCCTTACTGCTCATAAAATACCTTCTACCTGCAGAGTACCAAGTATCTTGACACGTTGTAATCCAGACAGACCTCTTTTGGGGGCAGGAGTCTGTCTACTTAAAAAAATTGTCTGCGGAGCCAGTAGGAACCCTGACGACCTCTGCGTGTCTTTCGTTGCCTAGTGCCTAGGAGACATCTCGCTTGCCCAGATTCAGCCCAAGAGGCAATGCTGGATCCCCCTTCATCCTCGTTTCAGCTTAATTTCATCAGATCCATCAGCATAATTGTCTCTCAGACCCAGACACGAACACTGAGTTCTGCGCTCACTGGGAACTGGAGAGGGGGGGTGCTGTGGCCCCAGACTCGCTACTTGCTCCAGAATGACCCATTTCTCACCCTCTTCCAGTTGCTTCTTTGGCTTTTGAGCATAGGTTTTAATCTCATATTATTCTTTCATTATTAATATCAATCTCATATTATTCTAGACAAGTATTACTAGTTGGCCAGATAGTTGTATCTTTTTAAAATTCATACGCAAGAGAAATAGTTAAAATTAACTTTCTAGTGCGAGACGATGACAAAGATGATGAGCATAATCTAAACTTCCTCTTCTCATGTGTTACCCTGTATACGGTCTATTTCGTTTTATTCTTTTGCAATGCCCTGGCATGGTAGGGCAGGACCTGGGATTTCAGTGAGCGAGCTGAAGGAAGCTGGTGGTGCATCTATGAGGCCGAACAGCGGGAGGCCGAGTCACGAGCTAAGAACTTGGAGCAGCAGTAGCTGAACAGTAGAGAGAAGGGTTGTGGTTCTCTCCAGGAAAACCTCAAACCCAGGTCTTTAGGGAAAAATCAAGCCAGCATTTGCTGTCTGCCAGGCTTCCAGCAAGACACCACTCTGCCTTTTTTGTTTTGTTTTGTTTTGTTTTTGTTCTTTTGCGAAATCCAGTATTATCGTATAACTTTTAATCTGCTTAGATGCAAGAGAAATCTCTTAAGAACATCTTCATACTTTTTTTCCTATCCAAATTGTGCACCCAAGTTTTATGTTTGTTCAGAGGTGCCTGCCTTCAGTGCTGGGTGGGTGTTCAGAAGGCACTGAGGGTTTTGAAATCTCACTGTCATGAATCTCCCCCTCCCTACTCTTTTCGGCTCAGATCCAGTCCTTTCTTTTGTTTCTTGCCTTTGAGATCATGGCATCACATTCAACAAAAACCTTATTGGAGAAAAACTCCCAAATGCCTCTTTAAACAGAGGGTCTCCCCATTGACACCCTCATTCAGATTTTTGTCTCATATTGGAACCTCACCGAAGCCTAGAACCTGGGTCTGATTTGGCAATAACTCAGCCTCCATGTGTGGAGCTAAATGATGCCTTTTTGCCCAATCAGAACGGAAGGGCTTGGAGAAACCCACAGTGTGTGGACCCTCAGCAAGAAGGATGAAATCTCTATCATGCAATTTTTAATAGAAGTAATCCCAGCACCACAGGCGACAAAGGGCCTGTGTATTTGTTTTCCTGATTTTGTATATGAATGTGAGAAACAGAGAAATATTTATAATTTTTAAATATCTTTGGTAAGACAGAAGAAGCAACACGAACAGATTTTAATGATGAAATATTTTAAACTATATTGTTTTGTACTCATGTAATGTTTTAGTGACCATGAGAAAATCTGTCTCAAAAAGTGCTCATAATTAGAAAAATACCTGAATTAAACCAATTTTCTAACAGCAACAATAACGACACTAAAAATCATGCTAGACTAAAAAAATTGTTTTCTGGGTATTTGGTATAATTTTTTATTCTTAGCATTATCAAAATATATTTTAACACTATTCAACATTTGACAAAACAGGAAAACAAATCAACCACAAAAAGTAAAGAAAAATGAATATATCCTTGACTTAATCTTATGTTTGTATTCTACAGAAAAAAATGATTACACAAAGATTTATGCTCCAGAATGGTAATTGGATTGGTATTTGTAACTGAAAATCTACAAAATCCTTGATATTCATTAATAGACATTTTGGTGATGACACAATGAGATAGCATGTAGCCATTTAAAAATGTATGAATTTGGAAGACATGCATGATATATTTTTTAAGTGAAAAAATGTGAGTTGTAGACCAAAAAATATTATGATTTCACATTTAGAAAAAAGAGTTTGAGTGTGTGTGTGTGTGTGTGTGTGTGTGTGTGTGTGTGTGTAAATGCATAATGGATTAGTGTTTTTAAACAAGTTGGGAAGGCTCATTTAAATGAAGTGACTTAAAAGAAATGTTAAGTCACTAACTGGGAGGCGGATGGATAGGTGGAGTGTACTTTATAAATTTAAACAACAAGTTATGGGATTATAGGTAATTTTTGGTACATTTTTTTATTATAAAAAAAGAAATCCCAAAACAATGCTGTAGGGTAAGATGAAAACCTAAGGCCGGAGAAAGATGCTTGGGTAAACTTTGAGCCAACACTGCCCTCTGCTGGGGAAGTTGTGTAATGCACCGGCTTGGTTTGTGCTGGATCCTAGAAACGAGGTCCTTCCGCGCGCCTGGAGGGTTCTGCCGGCTGGAGCCTTCTGAAAGAGCGGGGAGCCCACCGGGAGGTCGTCTAGTTGAGCGACCTTCAGACCTAGGCTGCCCTTGAGAATGACCCGGGATGCACCCGCCGAGAATCGAACTGAGCAGGTTTGTCTTTGGGACCAGGAATCGGTATTTATGAAAAAGCCCCCAGGCGTTGTTGATAGTCAGATGTGGGTTCTTGTCTCCATCCTCATGAGCCGGTCGCTGATCAGTTGTGCAGGGTTACCAAGGAGTTGTTTAGCAGAGTCAGATCTAGAACCCAGATCCCTTGAATTCCTAGTCTAAAAATTCTTTGTAATTCTTCTCCTTGTCCTCCTTTGACGTTTGGCAGTGGTGGCGTCCCGTTTATTCTTGTGCCCTGAAGCCACATTTTTCCAGAAATGACCTTGTCCATGTCTGTGGCCAGTTTACCGGTGCACTTAGGGACTCTTCTGGACTTTTCGCCTCTCATTCACCTCTTCGGTTCAGTCACGAGCCCGTCCTGGAGGTCCTATAGCAGTAAGTTCGGATCCAGCCCCCTTTCCTCAGTTTCACTGGGAGGCACCCAAACACAGGCCCTGGGGTTGGAAAACCTGGCCAGCATCGGGCTCTACGGCTCATTAGCTGTGAGGTCTTGGGCGGGATAGAGTACATCTTCAAGCCTCAGTTCCCCCCTCTTTAAAGTAGTACCATCCCTCTTAGGGTGATTAAAGGATCAAGTGGGAAAATCTGTGTGCAGCATTGAGCCTCACTGCTTCATAGCCATTTGCTCTTTTTTTCCTAAAGCATATGGTAACATTGAGGAAGCTTAAAAGGTATAATGACACTTGGAGCCCTGTGGAGCAAAGATAGCGTGCCATAAAGGGACCCCAGTTATTTCAGAATAGGACACTTTTGCCAAGTGTCCATTTAGTCCTGAAGAAACTCTCTGCACGTAGGGGAGGATGTATAGAAATAAAGGCACTAAAAGCTCCAGGAAACAAAATGATTTTCTATTTTTAAAGTTTTAAAACATTTCTTCCTAAAAATTAGAAAATCTTCCCTGTTTTCCGTCAGGGATGAGACCCCCCCCTCCCATGAGCATTTATGAGAAAACTTCTTTATGCACAGTATATTTCTAAACTGACAATGGCTTTACATCCTCGATGAGCATTAAAATATCAAAAGTATTCAGATACTTGAGAAAGAAGAACAGATTGGAGGCATCTCCCTCCCCCCTCCCTGATTTCCAACTATGTCACAAAGCCATAGTAATAAAACAGTATGGAATTGGCATAAAAACAGACAATGTCGTGGTTCTGTGTCCCATACGTCTGAGTCGATGGTAAAGGAATGGCCCCTCCTCTAATAAGACAAAATCCAGACTCCGCAGGGTTTGTACATGGAGGGAGAAGGTCCTGATGCCTGATGAAGAGGAGTTACTGATAAAGCCATCTCAATCTCGCTCCTTACATTGTATAGCCATCTTAGGGTAGAACCTGCAGGCTCAGGGATTTGCTTCTCCACATTCAACTCTCCCTTCCCTTATCTAAGATAAGCTAGAACTTCAAAGGAACAATGAGTTTTGCTGTAGAGAGAGCAAAGGGTTAGATTAAGCAGAGAATATAAGGACTATAAGAGATGTGCTTGGAAAGCAGATCCCACCCAAACTAGCCGGCATCTGGGGCTTCCAGGCCCTGACCCTGACTTCAAGGGAAGGGGGACCCTTCTGAAAAAATTTCCCCTTTAATCTTTAATGTCTTTTTTATTTTCGAGATGGGACCTGTCTGGGGCAGGAAGCAGCCCTGTTTCTAGTACAGGTCTCACGGGATCCGATGGCTTAATATGAGATAATGACCCGAGCAGTTGAGTTGCTGAAGTCACACCTGTGCCGTGGAATGGGCGACTGGGAATCAGGGGTGTTCTCCCTCACATCTGCCTCTGATAAGATGACCTCTCGGTTGCTAATACCGACTTCCTGTGATACCTTTAGAATGCATTTTTACATTTTAACTACGCTTTACATGTTTTGGTACGAGGGAATGACTGGGGCCTAGTGCAGCAGCTTGCACACGTGTGAGCTTGCCTGTGTGCGCAATTGTGTGATGGTGAACAGTGACTTGCCCAGTGTCCCTCTGATTACACAGAACTCAGCAGCGTCACACATGTTCAGTGGCATGGGTACTGGGGACATTCAAGCATGAGTCGACTGAGAATCAATCTCTCTCCCCCACACTGGGGATGGCAACACGGGTTTGAGAACTGGGAAGCAAGGGAGAGAGCTGCCTCCTTCGGCAGGAAAAAAGTGGCTTTGGGATGTTTAATCTGCCCCCTAAACACCCCTGAAGCCTGAAGCTACTTATAATCTCCTTATGCTTTCAGAAGTATATGGCGCTAGCATTTTTGTTTGTTTTTGTTTACGACACCGACTCCCATCCCTCTGCTGCCTGAACCCGAATCTAGCCCTAACCCCACCCTTCCCCACATCCCCTGCTGGTGCTTTTCTGCAAGGAAAGCCTCCACCTCCACTGCAGGCTTGGCTCAGCACTGGTTCTCAGACTAACTTTACCTCAGGAGAAGCACTCTAAACTGGCTCAGGTCTGTAACAGTCCCCCACCCCAGACCGCCCTCCCCCCCACGCACATGCACACACGCAAAGTGTGGACGTGTACGCCAGCCACGGGCCTCTCTGCCTTATTTCGCGCAGCTTCCTCTCCATCGTGATGTATGATATATGAATTGGGCCTTATACCGGGCTCTTTTTCCAAGTTCCAGAGCCTGAGCCTTTGCTCTATACCAGTATGTTTTTGTCATTTGTCCATTTATTCATTCCATATTTGCCGAGTGCTGTCCATTTATTCATTCCATATTTGCACTGTGCTGGATGCGGACATTTGTACCTGTACCAGGAGCCCACTTCCCCCCGTCCTCCTGCTCTGACTACCTGGCAGTGTCTGTCCCACTCTTCCCTGTTTGAGGGGGAGAGTCTTGTGACTTGCACCTGCGCTGCCCAGGTGATGCTTGCTGGACCTCACAGTCCTGCGTCCCGTGGGGCTGGGCCTCGTTCCTCGTGGGAAGGGACATCTCATTGAAGTGTGATGGGAAAGGCCTGCCTGACCCTCCGGGGCCAGCCTCTCCCAGTACCTAGAACTGCCTTCTCCAGTCCTGCCCAGCCTTGGGAGAACACTGAGGGCTGAAGGCGCCCTTTCCGTGGGGTTTGCCTCACTGTGTGCTTGTTCACCGAGTCCAAAACGGTCTGGGTAAAGCCTGGCGGCTGGGGAGTGAGGTCCAGGTGGGAGCAGTGTGATCGTGTGTACAGTGTGCAGGCGATGACCCTGGAGTTAGGAAAGAAGGAGCTCTAAGAGCAGGAAACTGCACTATCAGTCAGAGACATGAGCCTTCCAAAGTCAAATGAATAAGTTTCTTAAGAAAAAAGTGTCTTGAGCTTGAAAGATGGAGAGGCAGGCAGATTAGGCGTGGGGTAGGCTGGGGGCTGCCGCTGATCTTAGTCCTGGGTCCTACATACCTGTCTGTCATTAAACCTGCTGTGTGCTGTGTGACGGGGGTAGTAACGGTGTGTTTCTGATGCTTTGATCTCGGGAGGCCTGCTGACCCTGGCGGGACTGCCCCTCTCAGGGTTGGCTGATTCCTAAAGAGAGTAAAGGGGTCACCTGGGAGCATACCTTCTGTATCCAAACCACCAATCCAGGACCCATTCCTTCAACCGCCTCCTTTATCAGGCTCTCACACTCCCGGCCACTATCCCTCTTCCCTAATCACCCCAGGGCCAGGTACCAGAATCTAGGTACAACTCCAGACAGCCCCTATGCCCCAGAGCCCACGAAACGATTCTCACCAGCCTATCCTAAGCCTTCCTCCTGAAGGACCCTGGCGCTTCCCGTGTGTCCCCTGCTCCCCATGGCATGGCTGTTCCCTCCTCTTGGGAACTGTGAGTCACACACACACTGCCTTTTCAGTGGCAATTTTCCTGGTCTGTGGGCCTCCCCAGGCCTGAATAATGATAAAACCTACGTTTTAAAACGCAGGAGGAAGTCCGAGCTTCGATTTTTCTCACCACTAAAATGAGAGATTGGATTACATGGATTTTTTTTTTTTTTTTTAAGTCTCTTTTAATGACGGAGATAGGCTTGGGAGGTAGTGGGTCTGCTGCCTCCCCGCTAACTTCTGCCGGGGCCCTAAGCCTGGGGACTCTCCCCTCCCCCGCCGCCGCGCCGGGGCTGAAGGGAGACGCGCTGCGCCGACCCCTCCCTGCTCACTGCCGGTGGGCACACCTGGCAAGCCCCAGGAAAGAGCTCTGCCGCCTCACGGTGGGACTTGGAGTCTGGAACGAAAGGCAGAGAGTGCTCAGGCCTTTCGGAAACGGAAAGGTTACAGTTCAAAACAAAACTCCGACTTCAGTCGCCAAAAACCCTCCCTTTATTTAGACTCGGGTTTGTGGATCTTCCATGGTTTGCTTTCCCAGAACGGCAGAAGTGCCCGTCCCCCCGTCCACCCCCCACCCCAGGAGGAATTCTGTCCTCAGCGTCTGTCTGATGGGAGCGCGGCACGAGGTCTGCCCTCCTCGCGAACGTCTCCCTGCACAGTCCGCTCCTTTGGGCGCGGGCAGCAGGTCACTGAAGCTGGCTGGAGCGTCTTCACCGCGCCGACCTGCAACTTCACCCGCTTTGCGCGACAGCTCCCCTTCCCCTCCCCCAGCCTCTGGAAACCACCACTCCGATCTCCGATTCCAGGAGTCGGGCTACTTTAGATGCCTCATATAAGTGGAATCGCGCGATGTTTGTCCTACTATCTGCTGTGTCTGTCAGGCAGTGTTCTGGACTCTGGTGTTGCTCCGGCGTGTTGAATGGATGCCTGGACCTGGGCACAGGACATCAGGGGTCGCTGCCCAGCACAGCTCACGCAGACTCACAATCGTCTAGGACCAGGCTGCTGTGATTGTGGCCCAGGGTAGAGAGGTCAGCGTTCAGCTCTCACGAGTGAACGCTCCCCCGGTCTGTAGTTGCTAGAAGAATAGTTTTACCTCGTACATCCTCTAGATGGTGCTACTTGTCAAGTGTGAGTGTTTTGTTTCTTCTCTTTTTTTATTTCCCTCCCTTTACGTTGAAGCCCTTGGCATCTCACCGTGGCCCCAAAGGCCTGAGCGAGTGTTCGCTGTCTTAATGGAAAGTTACGGTTGTCACATTTGGCGAGTGATGTCACAGATGATTTCAAATGGAAATAATCCTCACCTCTGGGTATTTCAAAATAAGTTGTGTAGGAATGCGATGTGTGACTTGTTTACGCGTGTGGCATGTGGCTCTCATTCTTCGTTGCATGCCTGTTTGATCGGTAATCCTGTGTGCACGGAAGGTGGTTGACATTCACGGGCCTGCGACTGGAAGGGGAGGGAGGAGTGACATGTCAGAGTTTAGGCAGAGTTCATGCTCTTTCCTCGTCCCTTTCTCTCCCCGGTTCAACTTTTCTTTAGATAAGAAAACTCTCCGGAAATCCTGATTCATCACCAGCCTCCAAATGTCTCCTTTGTCTGTTCTCCATACTTACCGAACGGCCAGCAGGACACATTCATTCCTTTCTGTCCTCAGGAGTCTCCTTATCGCACACGCATTCATCCGCAGGCGTAGCGCGCTGATTTCGCACTGATCTGGGCATCATAGTTTTAATTAGGGAGACGAAGGGGTCATTTAGATGCGTAGGGAAACTTTTGTGATGGGGAAAGAAAACTTCAGTGGGGGCTGTTCCGGCGGGAGACTCTGGGCTTTATGAAGGGCGGGCGAAGACCTGCAACTTTACCCGCTTTGGACAAGGACGCCCTGAGGGAAGTGACGCCATGCGTTGCCAGGTACCGCTGAGCACTGCTGGTCTCCTCCTCGCGTGCAACGCTCTCGTCCCTCATGGCCACCCTGGGAGCGATCTCTTAGTAAGGGGATGTCAAAGGGATGGTAACCTTTGCTAGGGGTCCTGATACGCCTGCGTGTGGAGAGGCTCACCGACTTGCAGGCATCTTAGTTGTTCCCAGGAATTGCTTTGCGTTGACGAAGTCTCTGTTGAGTGGACTCAGAGTCTTTGGAGGAGAAAAGTTTGGTTGCCCGTTGGTGTAAATGGGTGGGCCGCAGCTCTTGGTGCAATTTGTTAGATGTCACTGGCAACGTTTTATGGCTTTGGTCTATTATTTGGGGCCGTAGGTGGCCATCTGCAGGTGAAGCAGGTCATCAGGAGAATTGTGGGGCCTGAGCAGGCTCAGGTTTCTTGTTACCCTGGGTTTAAGGGGAGTCAAATGTGAAGTGAGGAGAGAGAGACTCAGAAAAGGAAGAGCCATTATCTAAGTAGTTAATCAAATTGGATGAGTAGTTTTCAGTTTTCTCTTTGTTGTTCATTTCCGTATGAGAGTCTGAAGACTTCTTTCTTGTCTTTGCTTTCCTTTATTTCATTCCCTAAGCTGTGATTCCAGCTCCAATATTTTATAACTCACCGATCTGGAGATGCAGACAGTATCTTGATGAAGGAAGGGTAGGAGAACCGAAGAGAGAAATAAGGCTGACGAGTGAGCAGCGTTTCCTACCGAGCCTGTGGAGTGTGTCCTCACCATGGGGCGCAGACAGGGGAACCTCAGCTGCGGTCCACACTCCTCGTGAAGCCGCGGAGTTGTCCGAAGTAGGTGACAGGAACACAGTCCGTGCAACTTACATCGCTTCTTAGCTAGACCCAGGGTTCTTACTTGCACACATCTTAGCAACTTTTTCTAAGATGTTGGCTGATAAAGGCTTAAACTATCACTTCTTCTTAGGGGTTTTTGCACTTTTATTAAGAGTATTTGACTAAAATCCTAACTCCTTAGCTTCGTATTCAGTGTCCTCTGTGCTGTGTTCCCAGTCTTACGTTCCTAGACATATTTCCCCTTTACATGCCCTTTAAGCTAGCCAAGTCATCGGACAGTGAGCTCTTCCAAGGCAGGTAGGTGTAGGATTTACTGTTTGTTATTTGTGGTAGATGCTCAATGAGTCACAGTTCCCTGAATTCATACCCTGTGTAGTCCCCTCCCTGGCCAGATCTGGATTGACCTTATGACTTGCTTGGACAAATAAAAATATGGTAGAAGTGACATTGTGCGGGTTGTGGCCTAGGCCATAAGGAGCACTGTGGCGTTTGCTTTTGCTCTCTTGCTGTCTTGAATCCTGTGCGAGAAAACCTGGGCCAGCTTCCTTGAGGTTGTGAGTTCTTGGGAGAAAGAGAGGCCCTGGAGTATGAAAGACCGTGAGGAGAGGGAGCAGGACATCTAGCCGCTAGTTGGTTGTAGTCATTTGGGCTGAGGTGCCAGACTGTGTGTGAGGCCACCTTGGATTTTCCAGTCCTGGTGGAACCATGAGGTGATTGTGGGGTGGAGGAGAAGCCATGCTCCTGAGCCTAGCATAGACTGCGGAACCGTAAGCAACTAAATGGTTGTTGTTGTCGTAAGCCACCGAGCTCTGGAGTATTTGTTACACAGCAATAGCTGGCTGATACAGTATTGTAAGTCATCTTTGTGTCGGCACGCCAAACAGGGTTTCATTTGTTAGCTCACTATTTCCTAGACATGCTTCACACATTCGTGCCTCCTCACGCACCTGTGCTCAAGTTTTTCCAACCTGGAAATCCAACATGGAGAAATGGATATTTCCCCTTTATCTATCAAAATACAATCGATCCTACCTTCTCTGACACTCCAACTAGAATTGATCATTCTCATTCCGAACAACTTTGGTGCCTCTTGCTATTTGGCGTATGTACTACAATTACATTTTTAACTTCTCTTTTAAACAACTTTATTGAGCCGTAATTCATTTATCAACACATTCACTCGTTCGAAGCATATAACTTAATGAGTTTTAATATATTTGCAGAGTTGTACAACTGTCACCATATCTAAGTTTAGAATAGTTTCAGCACTCCAGAAAGAAACCCCAGACCCATTAGCCTGTCACTCACTTTTCATTCTGCCCAAGCCCCAGCCTGAGGCAACCACTAATCTACTTTTGGTCTCTACAGAATTAGAATTTTTTTTTTGTCAAGTCGAAGAAATCTAATTGCTTTGTGTTGACTAAGTAAAAACTCTAAAACCTTCTTCAGACCCCCAGGAATGACTACGCAGTGGTCCAGTTTCATGTTCAGTAACAGGAGCAGAGAGAGATTTTGTTGAGGAAGGTTTCCATGGCACCCAGGCATTGCCCCATATCTGCAGCTCTGTCACTTTGTCCTCAGAGATAACAGAGTGTAGTGGAAAGCGAGCACAGTGGCGTCTTGGGTCCGGCCTCGCCTCGGCTGGTGACTGGTTCTGCGGTGCAGGGCTAGTCGTCCAGCTTCTCTGAGCTTCAGTTTTTTCAGTGATAAGACTTCCTGGTGATAATGCGGGGATCAGATGAAATGACACGCGGGAGACACCTCCCATTGTTCTGACGAAGTTATTTTCTTTCTCCTAATGCTTGTCCTGTGAGCCCCTTTCACTGCATAGTTACTCGACGGTGGCTCTGTCTACCAGGTCCGCCCCCCGCCAGCTACCGCCTCGACTCTGCTCCAAGTTGGTTGTCCTGCTTGGATGAGGAGGAATGGGTGAGCCACGGCCCCATGGGTGGGGGAGGGGGCGGGGTGCTCAGATCGCTGGGGACAGTGTGATGGTACCAGGGGGACATGGGACACCCTAGGACCAGGCATTCCCAGGTTTTTTATCAGTCCCTTCCAAGGGTAAGATTTTGGACTATGGCTCTTCCTTTTCTAGTTTTCCTAATAATGGCTCTTTGGGGACACATGTCTGTGCAGCCATTTGGTTGCTGACTGGGTCAGTTGCAGATCGCCAGTGTTTTTCTATAGATTGGCTGACATGATTCGCTCACACAGAAAGCTGCCTCTGCTTCTTGGTGGTTTGGTCTCCCCTAGAAGAGACAGCAGAAAAAGACAAATGTGGGGAGACACAAGGCCAGACTTCTCTGAGTACGCGGCGGATTTGAGAGACTCTGTTCTCTTGGCCTTTCTACTTTCACAGAATTTATGATTGGGTCCTCATGTTTCATCCTGAACTCACGTGGAGAGAGCAGGCGGGGAGCAGGCTGCTCCACGTGCAGGGTTGATTACCTTCCTCTGACTTCCTTCCAACCAGGTCACCGCCCGCTCTCTGCTGGGGATCCCCACCTCGGCGGCACTCCCGGAGGTGGGGATGGGGATGAGACAGCACAAGCAGAGCAGTTTCTACAGAGTCAGGGCGTTTTGGGGACAGAGTTGCTCACTTACAGTGGAAGAAGCCGCGTGGGAGAGCAGAGCCCCTGGCAGAGACTAAAAAGTGAGGCCCTCTTTTGCTTGGTTTCATGGGACGAAATGGGCATGCTCACTCAGCCCAGGGCTCTGATCTTTGGTTCCCATTTTGGGGAAGAAAGAGCAAGAAGGGCCTTTTGGTCCTTAGTTTTTAGCTAGTCCTGTAGTCACGATACCCCTAGCTCTGAAGTCTATTCCCCGCTACCCCTTCCCCCCAAACCTGCCAGATGTTTGGCGAAGTTCTAGACACTCTGCTGCACATTCTTGGGTCTCTGCATCTTTGCTCTGCCCAGGCTGCTGGCTGTTGCTGCATGTAGCATCCCCGCGCTCCCAGTGCTGGACTGGGTCCTGGCGGCCCGGTGAGGAGTGGGGGGTTTCAGATGACGGTTCTCTTCTGAAAGAGAATTCCCATCAGCAGCATGGTGGCTTCTGCTGAGTGTACTTACCTGTGAATCTAGCTCTGTCCTTGGTCAGAAGGGCTCAAAAGGAGCCTTGTTAGTTTCTTTCTTCCCAGCCAGGGCCCCAGGGTGAAAGAGAAGAAGCTGCCTAGGTGCCGGCCCTGTGACGGAAGGGCAGGAATAGGGGCTGGGGACGTGAGGATGTGAGCGAGGACACGCAGGAGCCCCGCGGGCCTATCCCTTTGATTGTTTTCTCTCTGCTCCCTTTTCCACTCGCAAACCCCCACATTCATAAAGGAGGAAGTGATGTCATCGCATGTGTGCCTGCCTCCCCTTCGTGAGATGCCTCTGGGTCACCACTTCCTGTTTCTGAGTCATCAGGAAGGTGATTTCCCCCCACGGTGCTCAATATCCCCAGGGACACTGGGATCACTCAGCATCTACCCAGTATCCTCTTCTCTCCTTTCTTTAAAAAATAAAAATCACCTCCTCCACTCCCCAAAAAACACCTAAACTAAACACAGTACGGCTGCTGGGCTGAGCTGCTGCGAGCTCGCAAAGTGCACAGTGGATTGCAGCCCTCGGCCTCTGTTTGGAAGGATGGCTGGGTGCCTGGATTTAATTGGATAGGTAATTACAAGTGAAGATGACTCTTGAGTGCCTCTCCTCCTGCAGCAAAATCTGCCCTAGATCTTGCCTACTAAGGGAAGGGGGAGGGGTATTTGGCTGCCCCTCAAAATAAAGATTGAATCCATCGGCCAGAATAAGATAGCCCAGGAGGCAGGAGATGGCACTGGAAGGGTTTGTTAGTGTTAGCTGAAGCAAACCTTCGGGGAGCCAGCCCCCCACTGCATTTTTCCTCCTGTCTTTTCTGTTTCTCTCCCTTTCCAGTTCTCCCTCCCTCCCTTCCTCTCCTCCCTTCCTCCTTAAATCATGCCCCACACTTGCTCTTTGCCTAGTTTTCTCTTTCTCTCTGATTTTCACAGGAGGGAAATGACTAGTGGGACCAGGAATACGAACCAAGTGCTTGGGGCTCAGTAGTTCGTTTCACAACCATTTATGGTCTCCTAAGTGCTTTGCTAGGTACTGGGGCTCGGAGATGCGTAAGATACCCTTCCGGCCTTCACGAATCTCACGGTCCGTGGGGACAGTTTGTTTAACCATGCATCTGCGCATGGACACTTAGGTTGTTAAATGGTATTTTAAATAAAACACGGGTAAGATGAGAGGCTGGGAGGGTCAGGCCGAATTCAAAACTAGCGAAGGGAAAGGAAGCAGGATCTTGGGTGCATCTGTGGTGGGTTTGCCTGGATTAGTGAAGGGGCGTCCGTTCTGCTCAGGCTGGTGGCAAGGAAGCCAGTGGTGGAGATGGCGAGTGTAGGTGTTTGTAAGGGCCCAGGATGGGGACAGAGCTCCTGCCTGATGGCCTCAATTTTCTGGGCAGAAGTCGGAAGGGAGGAGGGACTCTCGGAGACGGGGCCGGGCGGAGGTGGGGTGAGAAGGGTGGAGAGCAGAGGGGCCCTATGAGCTTTGCTGGGGCGGCTGGGGCCCCACCGGCTGGAGACCTGGCTGCACCGATGATCACCTTCCGCCGCGCCCAGGGACCCCCACTCTCTTCACAGTTTCCTCTTCATTTCCCTTGGGCTCAGAGCTGTTAAATTATCACTGGGACTAGAACTGAGGGACTTTAAAATAAGTGCCAAGGCCAAGTTGTCACAGAGAGGAATCTAGAGAACCTCCCCACTGAGCCAGGCCTCCGAATACTGCCTCTGCCTTGTGGCTGCAGCCTGGGCTTGGGCTTGGGGACGAGAGGACCGTCCTGAGGCAGGCCCTGCGTGGACCTGGGCAGGCTGTGGGCCAGCTCCCAACCTCCGCGTCTTCGTCTGTCAAGTAGAGATGAACACGGGAGCTGTGACACGGGGTGGTGTGAGCCTAAATGAGAATGACGTACGCAAAGCTCGTGACCTAGCCGGTGGCCACCCTGAGTGGGCCCACGGCGCTGTGCTTTGCAGCCCTGCTGTCTTCTCTGCCGGTCACGGTCTGGCCTTGTGCACTGGAGTCGCACGCACCCTGTCCACTTAATCTTCATCCCCTTCCAATGGCCCTGGCGGTGAGAAGATCTCAGGTGTCACAGCTGGTCCGGTGAGCACCCCTCCCATTGTGTGTGTCTTCTGGGTGCGGCAGGCCCGATACAATTTCATGTATTATTTGGGCTCATTCACTGGGGTTATTCTGGAAGCATGGCTTTGTGAGGCTTCTGGGAGCCTGGCTGGGAGTTATGTAACCGCTTCAGTCTGGTGCACTGAAGCCAACGCCTCCGATAGCGAAGGGCCCTCAGCCGGCAGAAAATTTGCTGGCAAAGCCAACGAAATGGAGCTGCTCAGCTCCCGAAGGAGAGAGGGAGCTTGGAGGCTCTCCTTTCTCCAGAGACTTGTGTGTTGACTGACCTCGGTCATGAGGGGAACGATGAGGAAGGAGGGGCGGAGAAGAGACAGAGGTGGATTCCTCATTCCTGTCCCCGTGCTGGGGACAGGTGTCTCCGGAGGCTGCGACCGGAAGGGAGAAGGGCACAGAAGAGAAGCGGGGCGGGCAGAGGAGGAAAAAGAGAGGAAGGAAAGAAAAAGGAAGGGAGGACGGGGGAGGAGGGCATTGCGAGAGGGAGGAGGGTGTTGGGGGAGGGAGGATGCCTCAGAGGGCACGTTAAGGCTAATTCTGTTCCAGAGGCCCCTGCCTCCCAGAACTGCACGCTCCCTCTCCTTGAGGTCATTCTGCCCCTTTCCCCTCAGAGGCTCTTGTGGGGGCAGAGCCTGCTCTCCCTAAGGTTTGAAAGTTCAAGTTCCTAGAGTACAGTTTCCAAGCAGAGGAACTGGAGAAGGGGAGGATGACAAGAAAAAGTGGCTTTTCAGCTAGTGGGTGGCTTGTCCTTCGTTCTACAAAGGCTGGTCTTAGTTGCCTTCCAGTTCCTGTCGCTGGCCTACTGCAGGCGAGTCTGCAGAAGCAGATCCTCTATAGGAGGATCCTTTATAGGACAGGCGGGAGCTCTGTCCCTGTCCTGGGCCCTACAGGTTGATGACCGTCTGCTCTGTGCCAGAAACTTGCAACACATCATGTGTCCGAACACTTAACTTAGTTCTATGAGATAGGCGCTGTTATTCCCGCTCCACAGGTAGGGAGTCCGAGGCTCCTGGAGGTTAAGTAGCGTGGTCCAGGTCACATGGCTGGTAAGTGGCAAAGGCAGTTCTCAGCTCCAGTTCTGCTGGGCTCCAAAGCCATTTCGTGTGGCACTTTACACAGCTCAGATATTCTGTCATTTCTGTCTCCAAACTATGTCCCCATTCTGTCCACTTCCCCTCACGCCCACTGATACAACCAGGCCAGGTCATCATCATCCTTACCTCGCAATTTGCAAGAGCTTCTTAACTGGTTTCTCTGTTCCTGCTTTTGTCTCTCTCCACTGTGTTCTCACAGAGCTGCTAGAAAACTCATCTTAAAAGGCAAATTGCCTTGTGTCATGTCTACACATAAAACTCCCCAAGGGCTTCCCCGTGCACTTGAACTAAAATCTGGACTTCCTAGCATGGCCTGCAAGATCTGCTCTCTTGGAGAGTCTGAACTCATTACACAGTTTCATTAATGCCACCTTCTTTACTCAGCATGCTCTGGCCATGCTGGACGTTCAGTTCTTTTCTGCCTCAGGACCTTAGCACGTGCTGCCTTCTCAGAATAGAATGATGTTCTCTCCAGTCTTAATCCTTATGTATAGTTTGCGTGTCAGTTTAAATGTCACTTCCTAATGGAGAAGAGACCTTTCTTGAACTCCAGACCTGAATCAAACCATCCTCGTGCTCGGAGCTTCTCAGCAGGCAGAGAGGGAAGCAGGATGAGTTACAAAGAAAGATCTCGCTGTCAGAAAAGAGGAATACTAGTTTTTCATGGGTAAGAGTTTCCTTTGGCACCGAATTCCTTCATGGGGTCTTTCTTGGGAATCGTAAACTGACGTAAATCATGTGATTAAGGGTAAACTGGATGGACAGAAAATACCAGCACGTCCCAGTCCCAGAGAGCTCTGAGAGAGGGGCTGGCCAGGGAAAGCTTCACAGAGCTTTTTCTTGTGGATGGAAAGGATTTGGCATAGCTTGGGGAAGAGACAGCCTGGGTAGGACTTGATGAGTATGGGAATGAAAGCATGTGAAGGGACCTAACACATTGCCTAGGGTGTAGTAGGTGCTGCTATATCTTAGTTTTGCTTTTTCTGTGTGAAGGGACCTAACACAGTAGTAGGTGCTGCTATATCTTAGTTTTGCTTTTTCTAGTCCCTGAAGGTGACTGTTGGTCTCAACAACACAAGCCTCTGCTGTGGTATTCGGTGCTCATCCACAAAGGGGCTAATCCCCTGCCCACCTCCTTTGTGCATTTTCTCTGTATCCACCCAAGCATTTACCACCTTTCTCTAGCAGGTCCAGGACTAGGATATGACGAGAGAGGACACTTGGTGGCTGAGCAGAGAGAGGGCACCTTAGCTGTTTTGCCCTGGGTGTAACTCCATCCTGGGACACTAACTTCCTCTGGCTAGTGTCTGACCTTAGCCAGTGGGGTTATCATCCATTATGCTGAAAAGAGCAACAGAAAACCTGGATTCAGGTGTGTGGGGAGGAAGTGGGAAGGTGGCAATAGAAAGAGACGAGGAGCTAGACACATTCGTTTAAAAGTCTGTTCCAAAAACATCTGACTTCGTTTCTTTACATTGTCAAGAAGGCTTTTAAAGCCCAGCTGCCTCTTATTAATCCTGTTTGGGCTGCTCCCCTTCCCGCCAACCTCGCTCTCGGGCTGTGCCAGCATCAACGGCCCGGTGGAAGCAGAGGGCACGCTGAGTGACGTCAGTGCCTGGGTCTGGCCTTCAGATCTCAGCCCAAGCAGCTGAGAACACAGCACCTTGGTCCCCTTCCAGTGAGAATGTAAAATTCTCTGCCCGCTGCCCTAGAAGGCCCACGGGGCTTGGGGAGACACAGGATGGGAGGGAGATCATAAAGTGTCTACTCTGTGTGACTTGGGGGGTGGCTTAAAGACCCCAGGGCCATAAATACCCCTCAGCATGAGGTAGGGGAAAGGAGCATGGGTCTGGGGGGGCTCACAGAACCCTGAGTTTGAATGCAGGCTTTCGCTAGTTCTGTGATCTTGGGCAAGTTAACCAGTATCTCTGAATGGTATGTTTCTTCCATGGTACAATGTTAATAATGATACCATTTCCTACGTAAGAGGGTTCGTGGGATACAATTTGTTTATTTTTGTAAAGAATCCAGCACAGACAGGGTCTAGTGCATAATAGATGCTCAATAAATGATTCCTCCCTCCCTCCCTCCTTTCTTCCCTTTTCCCCTCTTTCTATTCCCTCTCTTCCTTTCTCCCTCCTTCCTTTCCTTCTTGTCCTTGTCTGTGGGGGTGGGGTAGGGGGACATCAGGAAGGAGCATAAACTTTTTGTTGTGCAAACCCTGAAAAGGCGTAGGAACCAGGGACCAAGTTCCTCTGAAACTGAGGTTTGATGAAGGGACAGAAGACAGAAAGGCTGGTGGAGAGTTTGCATGAAGAACACTTAGGAGCTCATATTCACTCTTTCTTCAGGCCACCAGGCGGCTATGCCTCCACCTGCCCCCCCCGCCCCACAAGGTCGCGATGGGTTCTGGCACTTAGGCAACGTGTTGAAAATGGGCACTAAGTGGAGCTTTGCACACAGAACAGTGAGAGTCCCTTAGTCCCTTAGCCCCTTCCGCTGCTGGGCTCCCTCAGCACGAGCAGCCAGCCGGGTAAGGAGACTCGAGGTTGTATCCTGGGAAATTGGCCTGCCCCAGACAAATGACCTAACAGGTGGATCCCCACTCAAAGTCTGGTGAAGTTCACCAGGCAGTTAGCCCTGCCCATGCATAAATAACCTCTATTGAATGTTTAGTTCATCACCATTGGGTATGAAAAAAAGAAGCGAGGAATCACTAAAGATTTGAGGCAAGATCATAATGTGTAAGATGGAGACCCTGACGAATAAATGAATGGAAGAACAGAGACAGTGTAGGGGACATAATAAAAATCCAAAACACCATGATTAACGTCATCCAAGAGATAAGAAGAAATATATCTGGGAAATAAGAACAGAAAATTATATGAAGAAACAGAGAATGAAAAAGAGCTTTCGAAAGTTAAAATATGATAGCAGAAATTTAAAAAGTCTATCATATTGAGGAAACCTTCCAGGGTGTAGAACTAAAGGACAAAGTTAGGAAAAATAGAAAAGATGAGAAAAGTAGAGAATCAGTATAAAACGTCAGACATCAGACTATTAGGAGGTCCAGAAAGAAAGGAAAAGAAAATAGAGAGGGTGAACTATTGTCGACTGAAAAATGATATCAACTCGGCATTTCGCCACCAAAAACGATTTATTTGGGAAAAAGAAAAGGGTGCGACGCAGCCGGCAGACGCGGCAAGCCACGTGCGTACTCTGGCCTGTGCGCCTAGGTGGAGGGGTGTTTATAGACAGGAAAAGGAAGGAAAGGGAGGGCGGGGCTAGAACCACAGAGCTTTATTATAAACATAGCTCCTCCCACAGAGGCCCCTCCCACTCTCCCTTGATCTCTGACCCCCGCTTAGCTACTTCCCTTCTCCCACAGGCTGCCCCTCCTTTTGCTCTTTCGATGACACCGGTGCCTTCCGAATGGCTGTAGCCAAAGGATTTTCTTTTGTTCTGAGTTTTCTCTAGCTTTCTTCTGTATCTGACACGGTAGACGACACTCACTTTCTTAGACTATTATGCTTTTGGCTTCCAGAACTCTCCAATCTCCTGATCTTTCTTAACGCCTCTCCAGTCATTTATAAACTGTCTCCTTCAGTAGCTTCTGTTCCGCCCTCCCAGGTTTGTGTCCCCTTGGGTCCTGTCCTCGGCTCCCTGCCTCATGTGTATCCATGACTTTTGTTACTGCCTAGATACAGGCAACTTCCAGGCCTTCTCGGGGAGCAGCAGATGCGCATGTCTTCCTGCATGTCTACTCAAGGTCCCACAGACACCTCAGCTCAACCCCTGCAGCACTTGACTCATCATCTTAAATCAGCTCTATTCCCAGGAACTTGAATGCCACACGTGTGCCTCTCGCACACACATCTAAACAGTCACCAGGACCTGATAACTTGTCTTTCTAATTATTTTTTGACTTTGTTTCCTCGTCTCTGTTCCTGTCATGAACACCCTAATTTGGATCTTTAGTAGTTTTCTTCTTCTTATTGTAACTGTTTCCTGACTTATCTCTGCTTCCGATCTTGTCACCCTTCACACATATGCTGTGGCGATCTGTTTAAAACACTGTTTTGGCAATGTTACTCTGTTTCTCGAAATCTTCCAATGGCTCCACATTGTCTACAGCAGGAGTCCCCAAATCCTGGACCCTGAACCGATAGCATCCACGGCTGTTAGGAACCGGGCTGCACAGCAGGTGAACGGCGGGCATGTGAGCGAAGCTTCATCTGGATTTGCAGCCACTCCCCAGCGCTAGCATCACTGCCTCAGCTCTGCCTCAGATCATCAAGCATTAGATTCTCATAGGAGCACCGGTCCCTGGTGCCAAAAAGGTTGGGGACCGCTGTTCTATGGGATAAAGTTCAAGCTTCTTAACGGCATGCAAGGCCCGGTGCAGACTAGCCTTTCCAGATCTTTCTGCGTCATCTGCCCTTCCTTCCTTCCTACCTGCCTCACAGTTACACTCTGATAAAACTGGCTACCTCAGCATTCTCAGCCCACACCAGGCTCCTGCTTGCATCGTGCTTTTGCTTAGCTTGTCCCCTCAGAGAAGAGGGTCCCTTTCCTCTGCCTGCCCCTTATTTGAATAATTTGTACTCATCCTTTGAGATCTAGTTTGGGTGAAACCTCCAGGAATCCTTCTTTGAGCCCTCAGACTGCTTCTGGCCAGAGTCCTCCAGAGTCTGTATATGTGTGAGCTGTGGGCACTCAGTGCAATAAAAGGAACAAGGACTTTAGAGGAAGACTTACCTGGATATAAGTAGCAGCCTTGAGGCCTCAGCAAGAAGATAATTTCAATTTTGAGCCTCAGTTTTGTCATCTGTTGATTAGAGATAATAGTATTATTTAATTTATAAGGATTGTGGAAGGATTATTTTAAATAATGTATATGTAGTGCCAGACACACAGTAGTTACTCAGTAAATGGCAGCTGCTGGTATTATTTGCATCTGCATCATCGTCTCTACTACAGTATTTTGGAAAACCCAGGTGTGGGAAGAAGCTGTTTTTCATTCTTTTTAACTCTTGTTATTAATGCTTGAAGGATTACCTGGGAATTTAGTCTTACTGCCTCTTGGATACAGGGCTCTTCTAGGCAGCTGTCACTAATTAATGATGACTTTGCCTTGTGAAGAGGTGGACATTGAGGGGTAAGAAATGGATACCCCTCCTGCAATGTGACTGGGAGACAGTTCCCAGGGCTTTCTCGAGTTTTTCCAATCTTCTTCAGACCAAACACTGCATCACAGTGGAAGAATAAGTATAGAGGGGTTGTGTAGCTATCAAAAGAACAGGACAAAGCAAACCGAATGGAGATTGTATTTGCATCTAATTTGCATGTTCCCATGTACAGGCTTGAGAAGGACATTACGAGTGGAGGCTTTTGAAAGGAGGACGTCCGATGTGGCCGCTTCCTGTCTCCCAAACTATTTTCTCCTTCTTCGCCTTCTTAATGTCCCCTAAGCCTGTGTTCTCATTCCCTTTCACGCCCCCACCCCTCTCCACAGGAAGTGTAGGCCCTCACTCCTGTGCTTTGCAGATTTGAGTGCCTCTTGCTCTGGCTGGATGCTGATGGAGTTGTCCCAGTTTTTTATTGCTCCCTCTGGTTGGAGTGGAGATGGGCTCCAGTTCTCAAAATAAGGATGGAAGTGGGTGCTCAAATGTCAGTGTGATCTCCCCACCAGTTTAAACTAAAACCGAGCTCTCCTTGCCAAAGTAAGCAACACAATTAAGGCTTATTTGAGGAAAGTCTTTTTTTCCTCTAGTCTGTTGCAAAAACAATAAAACCTCCCATTCGTTTATTAAGCAGTATTCCACCATAGTAGCTACGAATGCCCTCAAGTCTGAGCCAGTTGGCAACAGACTTTATTAGATTTTTTTTTTTTTTAGTTTCAAAACACCCTCTCAATGGAATGGAGGAGGAAAGGTTCCACTTAACGTCGACACACACAGTGGTCTTTTAATGTGTCTATATCACAGAGCAGACCGTGACCTTCTTGGGAGCAGCGTCCCGTCCCTTGTTCATCCTGGTGCTCTTGGTCTCTCTCACCCTGCCTCACAGAGCGCTTTCAGTACATGCTCGGGGACTGTGCGAAGGTGTTCCCAAGTTTAATGGGAATTTTCCAACCTTCAGTTTCTTTCGTCAGGGGTGTAAGTCAAGTTCGGAGCATAGATTCACATGGCCTTCACCTAGCTCAGATCTCTCCTTCCTGGGAGGCTGCGTGTCAGGATGCAGGAATCCCATACCAGGCCCACAGAACATTTCAGAGGGCAGTTGGCTAGTATGTATTGAGGTCTTAGTCTGTGCTTGCTGATGTATTAGATGCTGGGATTATGTGGTGGGAGGTGAGACACAGCCCTCTGAGAACTTAAAATTTCGCTCTTGATTTCTTAATCTTTGGGCAGTTTGGCAGACTAAGTTTTAAAGGAAGGAAGGAAATACTGTGTGATTTTAGGGGAATTCTCCCTTGCACCAGCTTGATGTTCAAAATGGACTTTAGAGCCGTATTACTGATCACTTTAATCTTTTTTACGTACAGTCTACGGGACAGATAATATCTACTGTTTAACACTCTTGTATGAAAACAGGAATTGAGAGCAGTCTTCACTTTGGGAGGAGGGAAGACAATGAAGCTCCTTGGATACTGTTTTTGGGGAAAGGAGAGGCTGTAATGGGGGCAGGGAGAGGGTGCAGGATGTTGAGGCTGGGCCCGGGGCCTGACTGGGAGGGGCCCGATGATGCAGTGTAAACAGCCATTGAGACCTCAGTTCTGCCACTCAGGAGTTGGTGGATCTCTGGCGACCTCCCCCAGATTCCCGTCGTTTACCTTTTAAGATCTATAACATGGAAACTGTAATACTCAACTTTATTTTTAGAGTTGTTGTTCATTTCTTTTTCACTTCTTCAGTTTGCCTAGATCTGTGTGAATTGTTGGCAGAAGTATTATTCTCTGTGAAAATGCAAATACTCTCTGATCAGGATATAGAAAAACTATTACTGACTACAGACATATTGGTAGGAATTGGAAATTAGAGGCCCAACTCCTGGATGCCTCCCCTGCTAGATATGTCTGTTGAGAAGAGAGAGTAAGATTGTTTTTATGGACAGGAGCCTGAGTTCGTTCTTCAGTGAGGCGAGGACATGAGGAGAGGAGGGCTCTGCACATAGGAAGGGGGTCCTAGAGTTTGGGATGGGACATTGAAACTTGCTGCCATGCCTCTTTCACTGTTTGGAAGACTCAGTGCTTTATCTTTATATCTAATCTTATCTATCTGTCTGTCTGTCTGTCTATCTATCTACCTATCTATCATCTATCTACCTATCTATCATCTATCTACCTATCATCTATCTTTCATCTATCTATCATCTATCAATCTACCTATCTATCTACCTATCATCTATCTATCATCTATCAATCATCTATCATCATCTATGTATTGTCTATTTTTTTTAAACCTTTTACATCGTTTGAGATCCTCATGTAATAGAAGTTCTTTTATGAGGATGTCTGCTTCCATCAAAGACAACATTTTGCCCTAGAGAGAGATCTAGAGAGAGAGAGAGGCAGAGGTAGGGATAAAGAGAGAGATACAGAGGGAGGTAGGGAGGCAAAGAGAGGTGAGGGGGGTGGAAAAGGGGAAAGGAAGGGGGGGAGGGGAAAAGGGAAGGGAAAAGAGAAGAAAGGAAAAGAAAGATATATTTGATGGTTGATGTTAGATCAAGAACAATATACTTTATCCTGGTTGGATATTTTGTCGCATTCGTGGGTGCCACGTTTTAGGAGGGACATTGGTAAATCTGAGTGTAACTAGGGTTGTGAGAAGACAGTTAAGAAATCGCTGAAGGAAACAAGGTTACTTAAGTAGGGAAAAAACCTCAGGACCCAAATGAAAGCTATTTTCAAACATCTGAGGCAAAGTTTGAGGCTAGGATGCAGGGGCTTGTCCTCTGTGTCAGGGAACTCAGGGTAAGGAGGGGTCTCTGCTGGCGAGAGTCCTCCCAGTGAGGGTCCTGGAGGTCTGGCCTGTTAGAGGTGTTCCTGCCGGTGGGGAATTAGGCTAAATGGCCCTAAAGCTCTTGTCTGAGTGTAAATAGTTATCTTTGCGTGCAGTGAGACTTCGAACAACCTATTGTTAAACAATACTTTAAAATCTAGTTATAAAACCACTATATATGCATTATGAAACATTTGGCAAGTAAAAATATAAAGATGTAGAAAGAAATATTGCTCATATTCCTACCTGGTGATAACAATTAACATTTTTAAACATTTCTTTTTTTTCTTCACATTTCGGGCCAAATGGAGAAGCAGATGAAATCTCTGTTTGGTGCTCCCACCTTCTCTTTTGGTTCCCGTCGGCCCTTCTTTTCTGCTCATCTTTCCTTCATTCAGTTGCTTCATACTTCCTCCCACCAGCCCATCTTCACACTTGCTCTAGAGAAGGGATCACATTCCTTTTAAACAATGTCTAATGAGGTTTAAGTAGGTGTCATTTCTACCCCAAATGTCTGCATTCTAATCCTTATTCTTGATTATAGAAATAAAGGCTTTGCTCTCACTTGGGGGCGTTTCTCAAACACTAGTTGCAGGTGGGTAGAAGCGGTGCTGGGAGATGGCAGGACCCTTCCGTGTGCCCCTGAAATGACAATCATTGCCGCTCTTGGATGCGAGGCTCTGCTGGCCAGCTCTAGCCTTGACAAGTAAGCCGTCATTTCTGCCAGTCAAACTGCTTCCTTACTAATAACAGAATCTACTCCAGCTAGTTTAAACAGAAAGAGATTGATTAAAGAATGCCACGTACCTTACAAAATCTCTGGGAGGGCCAGATAATCAGATTGGATATTACACAACTGGGAACAACGCATCCACAAACAACGCAGGTAGGAGCCACACCGTAGAGCTGTCCTAGCAAAAATACCACTGCTGCCACCACCCTCCATCTGGCACGAGTCATATTTGAGACTGGTTCCAGAAGCGCCACTGTAGCTGTCCCAGAACCAGATACTGCCACCCCCTCACTTGCTCCCAAATTTATCTGCCTGCACTCAGCCACTGCACATGCAACTCTCTTCTGCCTCCAAGTTTTGTGTGGATCTGACTTGCCTGTAACTGTGCTGCAAGGCAGTCTGGGAAATGTAGTGTTTTTGATTTTGCTTTGGGAAGGCACATTAAGGTTTTCCGGAGAAACAGAATCAGTAGGATGAAGATTGTCTGTTTATCTATCTACCTATCTGTCTATCTATCTATCTATCTATCTATCTATCTATCTATCTATCTATCTGTCATCCATCCATCCATCCATCTGTCTGTCAACACACAGTTGACCTTTGAAAAAGCAGTTATCAGAAGCACCAACCTCTTGCACAGTCAAAAATCCATGTATAACTACAGGCATCTCTCCATGTACATAATTCTCACCTTGGAGTTGACCTTTGAACAATATGGGTTTGAACTGCATGGGTCAATTGAAAAAAATCCATGTATAAGTGGACTTCTGAAGTTCAAATCCAAGTTGTTCAAGGGTCAACTACACACACATACACACATACACACACACACATATGGAGAGAAAGAGAGAGAGAGAGAGATTGAAAGATGTATGATATTATGAGGACTTGGTTTGTGCAATTACGGAGACTGAGAAGTCCCAGGATCTGCTGTCCACAAGCTGGAGAGCCCAGAGAGCCAGTGGTATAGTTCAGTTTAAGCCCAAAGGCCTGAGACCTGGAGGGCTGGTGGTATAAGTTACTATCTGAAGGAGAGGAAGACTGATGTCCCAGCTCAGGCAGACAGGCAGAAAGAGTGAATTCTCCCTTTCTTGACCTTTTTGTTTATTTGGGCCCCCAGTGTATTGAATGAGGCCCACCCGTACTGGTTTACTCAGTCTACTGATTTAAGTGCTAATCTCTTCTGGAAACACCTTCACAGACACGACAAGAAATAATGTTTAACCCAGGTATCTGGGCATCCCATGACTCAGTCTCATTAATGCACGAAACTAAATTAACCATCACAGGTGAGACTCTTAATGCTGGAAATAACAAAATGTAGGGAGCGCATTCCCTAGTTTACAGAGGTCACACCTATAAGTTTTAGGGATTCAGTACCAGGCTCAGAAACCAGAAGTTAACCCTGATGTCCAAGCCTTTGCTTGTGCCTTTCCCCTGTCTGATGCTTCTCCTGGCATTCGCCTGTGATCTTGGACTTGTGGTAGGATGGCTTCTCCTGCTTCAATGCTAACTACATCTTAGCCCATAAAATGGAGCCCCAAGCAGCTGGCTTGGGCTGGGTAATGCTGTCACGTGCCATATTTTTCATTTAAACTTTGTGCCTATGACATATTTGTGGCAGGTTTTTTTTTTCTTTCAGAAAAGCGTAGATATTTATTTTTATTTATTTATTTTATTGAGGTAACATCGGTTTATAACATTATGTAAGTTACAAATGTGTAACATTATAATCAATATCTGTATATACTACATTGTACTCACCACCGAAAGTCTAGTTTCCATCCTCTTTTATTTCAAATGATTATTATTGGACACTCTCAAAAGGCAAACCTGTTGGATAATTTCATAGCTCTCTAGCTAATATGACTAGTTCTTCCATGATAAAATCCATTTTTCTCTAGAGTCCTCAAACATATTTTCTATGCTCTTCTTAATACTGCAGGGAGTGAGGTTTTTAAAAATGTAAACTGATTTTTATTTTTGAGGGGGGCTCATTATGAAAATACAAGTCTCAACTCAAGAGTTTATTTGAGATGATATTCAAACCTTGTCTTCATTTTCACAATGAGGCATTCCAATGTTTTCTCTGTCTGGTGTGAGGCTGGATCTCAGGTCACAGAAAGGAACAGGTATCTTATTTTTCCCTTATGGTTAATTTGGACAGTATGGGTGTCTAACTTCCTTATTGTGAACTCTGAACATCTCTACATCTCTAGTTACACTTGTGTAAGATTTTAAAAAGTGGCCAATTTAAGAATCACTTTTCTTTTTAAAAATTTTTTTAAAAAATATTTAATATTAAAACTTCAGCTTTATTGAGCTATAACTGACAAATACAATAGTAAGATACTTAAAGTGGTGATTTAATACACATATGTACACCCACGCTGTGAAAGGACTCCCCCATCTAGTTAATCACCTCACATATTTTTCTTTTTTTTGGTCGGGGGGAGAACATTTAATTCTCCTCTCTTAATAAATTTGGATTACATATTGCAGTGTATATCTATACTCACCATATTTTACATTAGATTCCTGTTTAACAGAAGATGACCTTATCTGATTTATTGCTGAAAGTTTGCACCCTTTACCAACCTCTCCTTATTTCTGCCACCCCAGACCTGGAAAACACTTGTCCACTCTCTTTTTCTTTAGATTCTAGAAATAAGTGATACCATGCAGTATTTTTTTTTCTTTTCTGACTTAGTTCCCTTAGCATAACGCTTCGAGTTTCATCCATGTTGTTGCAAATAGCAAGATTTCCCTCTTTCTCGTGGCTGAATAATATTTCATTGTATGTTTATACCACATCTTCTCCATCCATTCATCTGTTGATGGACACTTCAGTTGTTTCCACGTTTTGACTGTTATGAAAAATGCTGCGATGGACAGAGGCGTGCAGCTAGCTCTTCAATATCCTGTTGTCATTTTCTTTGGCTATATATCCAGAAGTGGGATTGCTGGATCATATAGTCATTTTTTTAGGTACCTCCATACTGTTTTTCTTAGTGGCTGAACCAACTTACATTCCCACCAACAGTGCACACGGTTCCCTTTTCTCCACTTACTTGCCAACACTTGTTTTCTCTTGTCTTTTTGATGATAGCTATTCGAACAGCTGTGAGGTGACATCTCACTGTGGTTTTAATTTGTATTTTTCTGATGAGTGGTGCTAAAGACCTTTCCATGTACCTATTGAGCATTCGTGCATCTTCTTTGAAAAAATGTCTATTCAGTTCCTCTGCCCATTTTTTAAATTGGATTATTTGTATTTTGCTAGTGAGTTGTATGAAGAATTGCTTTTCAATATGCAGTGAGGCCAAAATTCACACCTCATTTAATTGTAATCACAGATATAAACTGACCCATGTCTGGGTTGCTGTTTACAAACATTATACAAGTTAGTTCCTGTTTATGTTAAGGCACAAACTGTCCATGTTTATGTTTCTGGGCCCAAGGCCTTTCCTCTATTTTCTCTCTGCTCCCTTCTCTCCTTTTCCATCTATTAAACGCCCCCAAACTAAAAGTCTACAAATACAGAAAGCATGACCCTCCCCCTACGAATAAAAGAAGCCCTCACGTGTCGGTTTGCATCTTCTTTCTAAAGTGACCTTTACGCTGAGGGTCTGACTGGTGCTAGGCTTTGAAAGTTTATATAAAGGATGAAAGTAATGAGCCTGAAATATGGAGTGTTCTCCTCCCCACCTCCATATTTCACTTTGGGTGAGTCTAGAGTACCCCCAACTTATGCGGAAGGGTTAATGAGCTGTTACAAGGGTTTTCTGGATTGGACACACTGCTTCCTGCAGCTTTGGCTGGGTGTTGGAGCATCAGGCCTTTGCAGAGGGTTCCAACCCCGGCGAGGGCACAGAGAATGTAGAGATGGCTGGAACTGTCAGACATTCGTAGGCACCCTGGCTAACACACTGTGTTAAATTTAATAACAGCAAAGCAGAGTTCCGGAGCCCCCCGTCCCCGGTGGGGGTCAGGCCAGTTGAAGGTGAGGTGTATTTTGGTCCGTTTCCCCAGAATTTTCTGGCATACCTGCGGGCAAGTCTTCACTGGAGGTCTGTTTCTCTAGTTATTTTGCTATCCAAAGAATGCTCCAAGGATTGGCCGATGAGTGCTGCGAGACCTGGGCGAATCCACTTGAACTTGGCTGATTGTTTAGTTTGGCAGTTTGTTTGAGTGTCCATTGTTTCCTGTGCGGATGTGGTACAGCAGAGAGAGTACCAGGTGACAAGTCTAGGATCTGGCTTTCTTACTAGATGCGTGACCTTGGGTAATTCACACATCCATAAAGTAACAGTCTTAGACAGGTAAACGACATTTAGCCTGGGCTCTAATTTGCTTATAGATCCATGTGATCTTTTCAATATTTAAAAATGACTGCTAAAACCCATAATTTATCTGGTTAAATAAAGCAATAAGATTCTTTGGTTTTGGCTGAATTAAGTCATAACCACATGATGGTGTTACTGCACTCTGCCAGAGGCCTTGATTGTCTGTCAAGGACATCATTTCTGGACCACACCTGGTGAGTCAAACCACAGTCATCTGTTAGATTATCACGCTATCTGAATAAAAATACTACTGCTAGTACTGCAGCTATTACTGATAATGGTGTCTTTGGTGGTGAATCCCTGAGGTGTTTTGTAGCTCTGATGTTCTAGAAATTTCTAGGTCAGAGAGAGGAGAACCTTCTGGAATAATTATGGCTGTGTTGGGTATCTAATTTTCAGGTAGGAAAGCTTGCCTCCAGCAACACAATGTCTCTCCACTCCCATTTGGTGCCTTTAACTGGCCAGCCTCCTCGCTCAAGCCACCATAAATTGAGATGTTCTGTGTTCCAGGGGTACTTACCTCTCTCTGCCTTCACCCCACCCCATGGACAATACCATTTTATCTGCCAAGTAAGATCAGGCTTCTTAAATCATTTGTCTGAATGTACTCTGTGTAAACTAGAGTACGTTAAGAAGGACCAAAGATTCATAAATCTTCCCTGGGATCAGGTTGTCTGCACAGATAACTCAACTGCTCAATAAAAATGTGTTGAAATAAATGATGTGAATACAATTTGCATTGTCTGTCCAAGCAAGTTACTCCTGCCTGAATCATTGGAAAGTTTTGATATTTAAAGGAGGCTAGTCTGCCGCGTTAGTTTCTTAGCAAATCTATTCTTCATGGAGAATCTGGATAAATAGTATGAAAAAGACAGAAAAAAGAATGCTTAAGACAGCCCCCCCTGCCCCCCCCCCCCCCCCCACACACACAATGCTCTCAGTCCTATTCTACACTTTGGAAGCTTGGTTTCACTCTACCTCTGGAATTCATTTTTAACCTTTAAAGAAGTGTACTGTTTTCCACAACACAAACACAAGAAGAAAAGAAAGGAAGGAAGGAAGAAAAGAAGGATAAAACTCCATGGTTTTGAATTCTGCTACCTAGAAGTGGGGGTACCTCAGACATAGTTATGGAATTCAAACAGTCATAGAAATATTCGAGAAAATGGCTAACTTACTTTTTCTCTTTAAAAAAAAAAAAACTAAAAAAAAGTCAAATGTATTCAACATAGCAATAACTATATTTGCAGATAGTATTTTACTGACATTGGTATTTAAACATTATATTATGAAGCAGCTTTTTAAAAGATATGCAACGGCAGCTAACTTAACACGTACTATGTTCTAGGGACTGTGCTAAACATTTTATATGCGTTATTGTATTTAGTCTTCACAGCGTGTCAATATAGCAGGTACCGTTATTTTTATAGATCAGAAAGCTGAGGCTCAGCGAGCTTACTGACTTGCCAAATTGATGTATCTAGATAGCCATAGAGCTAGAACTTGAATCTAGGTCTCTGTGATTCTAAAGCTTATGTTTCTAACCTGCAGTCACTATTGTTCATTAACGTGAATTGGCACTTCCTCGCCAAAGCTTTTCTCTGACAGACTTTTTAATGATCTGCTACACAAACTCTACTCTGCAGCTCTACCTGCTTATTTCCTCCTGGAAGCAAAGCCACTCTCACCTTTTAGAAAGGAACGGTAGGATCCAACCAAGGTTTGAGAGGACGACTGCAGGGAATTGATCGAGAATTATAAAAAAATTGCCTTCTTATAAAGTGAATATGTTCTGGAGATGTAACTATACATGGTGACTATAGTTAACAACACTGTATTATATATTTGAAAATATATAATATGTAATATATAATATATAATATATCATATATAATATAAAGCTAGATCTTAAAAGTTCTCATCACACACATAACTTATAACTATATGTGGTGATTGATGTTAACTTATTGTGGGCTTATTATTACAATCGTTTCTCATTGTAATCATATATCAGATTATTATGTTGTACACCTGAAATCGATACGTCGTATGTCAATTATATTTCAATTAAAAAATTAATTTAAATAAGAGTATTGCCAAGGAGCATCGAAGGCCTAATAACGCTTCTTGAGTTAGAAAGATAAGTGTACTTGTTCAGTAGTAGAATACTTCTAGCAATTTATTTCTTACCAGTTATTGACCTTGTTGGGATCTTCATAATGACTCTGGTAACCACCTTTTTGAACAGTTTGCTCCTAGAGTAACTACCTGATAATTGTAGTTTCTGCTTTTTAGAATGACCTCTCCTTCTTTCTCTTCCTTTTTCCTTGTACATCTCACAGAAGAAAAAGAGGAAGAGAACAGTGCGTACAAAGTCTGTAACATTGAGAAGCATGTACTTCATGTCATTTTATTCTTTTGAAGTGTAGATTTGTTGGTGCCTTTTAGAAAGAAAGGTCAAACATTTCTGAATTCCTTGTCAGGTTAGAAATCGATGGGAATATTTTGGATATTACACTTAACTAATTAAATTCCTTTAGTATTCCTTAGCAATCAGAAAGTTTTGTAGACATCTCGGGAAGTTTTTTTGGGGGGGAAGGTGTTTCTGCATATGTGTGACATGGAGCAGAATTTTTAACTAAATTTAAATAAGACTTTTAAAATTAAGATTCAAACTAGTATTATGCATGTGGTTTACATATAAACAAGTGATATCATACTTTAAAATTATTCCACTCAATTTTTTTTAAAGCAAGTGGTTTAACATCATCTGTTTTTGTTTAAAAATTTTAAATTATAAATAAAAATTTGATAAAACTCGGTAAAACAAACATGGAAGTACAAAAATTTACAAAGGGGCAGATATTAAAGACCTTAAATCCTATCTCAGAGTGGTGTTCACTATTAACGTTTCCTTCCAATTTTTTTTCTATTCATGTTTTAGGTAGTTGCTATGACATGTATTAGAATAAGCTGGGTTATGATGCAGTAACAAGCATCTCCAAATTTTGATTGTGTGAAACCATGGAGATTTATTTCTCATGTTTCATGTCCATTGCAGGTCTGTTGGCGACCTTGCACTCACATTGCTGTGTCTTCCCTCAGAGCAATCCCGATCTGGAACATTTCTGGTGACTACAGTAGGGTGGAAAGAGTACTCCAAATGCCACACTAGAAACTGAACGCGCAGACAGAAAATCACACATATTACTTCTGCTCCCTGATCAATGGCCATGAGTGATCACGGGCCACTATTATATCATGTAAGCTTTATTACAATGCAATTATTATTAAATGATACTTTTAAAGCTTAGTTTGAGTTGTATGAAACTCATAAAATTACATTTCTTTTCAAATGAGCCTAGAATTCAGGCTTTCAGCTAGGCCCTGTTAGATCGCTGAGGGTTCATTTGTGTTGACCATGTTACTTATGTTTGGCGTTGGAAACTTATTTTTTATTTCCCTTCCATGTGCTGAGAGACCCACCGATTTAATCCTCTTGTTCTCTAGTGACTTAATTTGATTGGTGAGTTTTGGAAAGAGAAATTGGGTACCACAGTGCAGGCCTTCTTCGCTCCTTCCACAGGAAGTGCAGTCTGCTTTGTCCTCATGCTGTTGGGGCAATCTGCCCTGGCCCAACTGGGGTGACCAGTCATCCTGATCTGCAAAGGCTGAGGGGTTTCTTGGGTTGGGAGGCTTTTAGTGCTAAAACCAAGGGAGTGTTTTCCTGTGACTGGCTAGTCAAACCTAGATAATTGTAGGAGCCAGGACTAGAAAGCCCACTTGTTCCATGTATAAATCACATCCTCTACTATCACATTTATCAGCAATATCAATTATAAAGATATAAAGATATAACCCATCACAGACAGATTTTTCTCATTTCTCAGTTGGGTCAGAAGCCAGGCAAGTCAGAGCGATGCTATTTATGGGCCTGTCCAGACTGAGCACTGTTAGCACCATCCCCACTTGCCCTTTTCCCTGTAGCCTGACCATGGACTGATTTGGCAGCCTCCCCAAATAATGAACCCAGATCTGAAGTTGCATTTCTTCAAGATAAACATCCCCTTGGGACTAATAAGCTTGATCTAGTTGAGGTCTAAGATCAGAGTTTATTTATCTATTTGGCTTCTGTAGTGTAATTTCTCCAAAGCCCAGTGATGTTTAGAGAACCAGACCCATAGTGATTAAGGGAGGGTCAGATCAAAGTAGGGGCAGAAGAACAGGGGGGGAGGACATAAGTGAAGGAGGGTGAGAAGGAGGACAGGCGCTAGGACAGCTCCATCACCCTGAGGAGGGCCCAGGTTGTGGGCCAGGTCAGAGGGAGCGTTCTGATTCCTTAATATCCTGGGCTGCACAGACACTTTGGCTGGATTTGCTTCAAACATGGAGAATGGAGGGAAGCAGCCCATAAGCCAAGAGACTGACTTTGGCTTTTTAGACAGAAAGATTGTCACATATGCCGTTGTCTTTTACTTTTCATAAATTGCCAAATATTTCAGTCAAAGGAAGGATAAAAAGAAACAAAAGTGCCTTTGAACATTTAAGTAGCTTCCAGTTTTATTTGCATAAACTCTTCTGCTCTGCAGTTTTGCATTTCTGTCATTTGTACAAAGATAAGCTCTTACATATTTTTAAGATCTGTTATGGCTGATATTCAGCTGCTTTTAATGTATTCATGCAGTGGCAACATGCACAATATTTAACAACCAGCACAGCAGAGGCCCAGGCCAATTAGAACAAATTTTAGATCGTTAGGCTAATTCCCACATAGGCTGCCCTCCGCTCCTTCCCTGAGCCTTGCTATGTCCTTCAAGGTGAAGTTCATGTCTGTCTTCTCCAAGAAGCTTTGCCCTGCCACTCCAGTCCTCATTGGTTCCTCTTTCATTTGATTCCCTACGGCACCTATAGTTTGGATGATGTAAGTTACACTGCCCTGTGTTGTTTTTCTCTCATTTCATGCGTGTTGATCCATTCTCCAAAAGGTCGAGAACCAATCCTCAGCCTTCTCCCAAACTCAGAGCACTGGCATAAAGCTGAACAAATACGCTTACACTGGTATTCACACAAGTGAGGTCATTTTGAAAACCAGCCCTATGTATACGTGAATGTGTGAATTATCTTGTTGATACCTCTCTGCAGGTGACTTGGATTCTTAAATTCTCTGACTACTTTAGTGTTCTTTGCAACGCTAGGCCTCTATTTCTTTTAAGTTTTCCTGCTTTTAGCATAGTATTTCTCAAAGAGTGGTGTTCTGGAGAGCTCGTTAAAAATGCAGATTTCTGGGCCTTCCTTCAGACCCGTTGAGTCAGAGTTCCTGGGGGTGGAACACAGGTGTCTGTCTTAACAGGCTTCTCAGTTTATTCTGATGCAGCTCACCAGGCTTCCTCGATTCACGCTTGTAATGTGACTGTGTTTGTTTACCTCCTGTTGTCCTTAGCTCTCCCCCAGCCTTTCATTACATGATTTGCTGCTCTAAAGGTAGGTAGGCCCTTATTATTATCATTTGACATTTTGAGATCAACAGCTTCAGCTTAATCTGGTCTGTCATCCTTTCATTGTCTCGGATGCTGTCAGACTTGCTGAGAATAAATGCAAGCCTTTTCCAAAGAGAAGCATACAGACAGTCTTGGGTCTCACTTTCTTGTCTACAGAGGAGACTCTTCCTCTTTGCCATTCTATTGAGAAAGAAAGAAAGGAAGGAAGGAAGGAGGGAAGGAAGGAAGGAATGAAAAAAGGAAGGAAGGAAGGAAGGAAAGAAGGAAGGAAGGAAGGAAGAAGGAAAGAAGAAAGAAAGAAGTAAAGAAAGCGAACCCCCTGCTTCCCTCTTCTTGGTGGGAAGGTGTGAATGAGGTGCTAGTTATTTTGTTGGGAACAGAAAAAGCAGTTCTTAGTTTTTCTCCTTTAGGCTAGTTTCATAGATGATGAGCTTATGCTCATATTTATTCTACTTTAGGCAAATTCTGTAACAGAGCTGGTGATTTCTATAACCAAAGCAGGTTTTAGGATCTTCCAGCGGTTTGTGGGATTGGAATAGCATTAGCTACATGTAAAAGTATGCACTCAGATGTGGAAAATGCCCACTGTGTCTTCCAAAATGGGTCCCCAATAGGCCTGTGGAAACATTTCAGCCAGGCCCTCTGTAGACTGGTGAAGCCTGGGCCAATCATTGTTTCAGTCAACAAGCAGCACGCTATTTTCTAAGTTGTTAGCTTTATGCCGGTGCTCTGGGTTTTGGGAAAACGCTAAGGATTGGTTCTTGATCTTTTGGTGTAACTGAAGAGAATGGGTTAACATGCTCGAAACGAGAGGAAAACAACACAGGGCAGTGCAAGCTTCTATCATCCAAACCGTAGGTGCTTTAGGAACTCAAAAGGAGAGAGGAATCAATGAGGATTGGACTGGCAGGGCAAGGCTTCTTGAAGAAGTTGGACATGAACTTCACCTTAAAGGATTTGGGAGGATACTGCAGACCCAGGAAGGACCTGAGCAAGGCTCGGGGATGGGGCCGAGAGTGGCCTGTGTGGGAATTAGCCTAGCAACAGCAAGAGCTCAGTCTGGAGCAGGCTGAGCTGGGCCCTGAAAGGCAGGCAGAGAAGCTGGGAACAAAACAAAACAGGAAATAGGGGGTAGTTGAATGTTTCTGGATGGGGGAAGTGACATGTTTAAAGAAAAGCTTTTGTGGTTTCATGGAAATGACTTTTTGACCCAGGATTTTATTATCGGTTAACAATTTAGCAGCTACCTTGCCGAGCTTTTGAAGAGCTATGATTTGGCTCAGAGCTGCTTCTTCCTTTTAGATTTGATTTGTCTGATTTATAAGGTGATGATGATGATGATGATGATGATGAAGATAATTTGTAGCCCTCTATGTCCAGGCATCGGCCAATCAGAAAGGACGGGGCTTTTCATTAGAGCTGGTTCCTGAGGCCTCTCCGGGGTCCAGGGGTTAACCCTTTCTTAGCTGGATCCTGGGAAGCATGGGTGACTCTGGTCAGACAGGTGGCTTTTCTAGCGTGTGTATATATACAAACCATTAGGGAAATATTTAAACATCTTAACAGCTAGTGCAGCTACATTAGAGAAGACTGACTGGATTTCAGCTGCTCATTCATATTTAGTTCTCAGGGATAAGTTTTCTTCATTTCACAGCTGAAACTGGACAACAGAGGGGCTAAATGCTATTTCTTACATCATACAACAAGGAAGAAAGAAAAGAAATAGTTCTGCATTACATTTATCCCTTGGTTGATAGCCCCTGTTTTATCTTGGTAAAAGATTTTCTGACTTTTAAGACTTTTCCAGAAAAAGGTTCAGTGAGAATGGAGGGGGGGAGCAGAGATGGCAAGAAGAGCCCAGTAGTCCAGTAGTACAACTGAATGTTCTCATCTACAAATAATTGCACAGTGGGAACACCCTGCCCCCCTGCCCGCACCCCCCCGCCCCGCCCCGCCGCCATCTGCTGGGAGCCGGTCCCTTAGGAGGTGTTTGTACTGATGAGAAACTCTTTCATGGGTCTCAGCACCTTATTGTGGAATGGATAAATGAATGATGAATGAGTGAAAGAGAAATGGGGGGCCGACAGGAGAGTCGAAAGGCTCTAGTTCTAGCTTCATCTCTACCACAAGCCAGCTGTGGAACCAGGGGTCGATCTATCTTTCTGGGGCTCATTTCCTCACTTCTAAAATGGGGACAACTATTCCTGCACTTCACAGGAGTGTAGGATCTCATGAGATGATGCCTGCACCTGTCCTTGTGAGGATTCAAGCTTTAAGCAAAAAGAAGCCTTCCTGTGTCTTCCACTCTAGCTGGCATGGTCACGCTCTGTGTTTTCCAGATAATCAGAATCCTAATAATTAACTCAAGTAGGTCTTTCCTTGCCTGTAAGAGCAGTTGAAGTGAGTGTCTGTGCACTCTGTGCTGGCTCTGTGACTGTTTTCTATGGAGGCCAGTGAATCTTTGTGGGGAAGGGGACCCCCAAGCCCTTGGGCGGTTGTACTAGTCAAATCCTGTGATCTGATGCTCGCTGGGGGCCTCAGAAGCATGGATACTTTGGAAAATAGGCTGTTGACCAGGAGAACCCTGAAGCATTTGAGCACGGACAGGAAGCCTAAATTTCTCTTAGTAAAATGGTCCCCTATATCCTGGATGATCGAGAAGATGGGTTAGATATTGGCTGGGCCTCCCAGCAGGGTTGGGTCCCTGAGCAGCTAGAACATCCTTCTGTCCCAGGCCTTATGTGACCTGACTTCAGCTTCCTTTACGTTCATGATCATTTCCAGGCAGCCCTCTTCCTGACATGAGAAATGTGGCCCCTGTTCATGGAACTTACGGGTAGACTTAGATTTTGGGGTCCTAATGCACTCAGCAGGGGAAAGTCAGGTTCATGCACCCAACCAAGAACATATGTGAATGCCACAGGGGACTTGGATTTGGGACGAGAACATCCCTGTTCAAGTTCTAGCTGCAACACTCAGTGCCCGTGAACATCGGGCAAGCCTGGCCGGCCACTCCAAACATTATGAGCTGTAGGTCCCACGTCTGACATGAGAATGACAGTATTTGTCCACCCCGTCCCTGCCCCCAAGGTTTGCTGTAAAGATCAAATGAAATACTGGATGTTTGAGGAACCACTTTTAAATCATCAAGAGTGGTACAATGTAAGGTCAGACTGCAACCTTAGGGAGACTTGGAAAAGGAACACTGACCCTCAGATACTGCTCTTGTGAAACTTGGGGGATATTGTCGGGGCCCCTGGGGTATAATTGGGTCAGTTTGGCCGTCCTTCAAATCTCTGGGAACTTTGCTCTACTGAATGGCAGGCAGTTACTTGGGATGAGAGAGAAGGAAGTGGCTTTAGCAGCTTGGCCTTTACACACACCTGGGAATTATTCATGTTGCCAAGCAAAGGGGTGGTTCTGTGGCTGATTCCTTCTTTTCTTTCCAGGTTGGCCTCGCTGGCATGCAAATGTTTCTTTAGGGGCCTGTGTGATGAGGGGGTGTTGGGAGCACAGCGGGAACACGGTGTAGAGGGTGAGCTGCTTACGTTCCAGTCTAGATAGCTGAGCAAGGGGAGCCGGCCAGGGTCGTGCCACCCGCTCGGCACACCTGCCCTTAATCCCATTTCCAGGAAAGGTGAAATTGCTCTCCTCCCAGAAAGTGCCGGAGAGGAGCTGTCCCTTGGGTGGGTTCAGAGTGGTGTGTCAATTGGCATTTCTTTTTATGTGCTAGATTGGGCCAAAATCGATTCTCTCAAGTCCCTTTTTCTTTGTGTGTTCAAAAGGATATGAAATCTGTGTTTGGGCCTATTAACACTCATTCATCGTGGACCATTTGGCAGGAATTTTTATCCCAGAATGATTTCCTGCCCGAGGATGAGGCCCATCCAAGGCAGTGGATTTTACCCTTTGCTCTGTTCTCCTCTTGCTCTGTGACCTGGGAAAATCTACATGTCCTTTCTGTTACCCTTATCTTCGGCCTTAAAAGATAATGTTCGTTTAATTTTCAAAACAAAAACTAAACAAAAACCCAAACCCACTAATCTTCCTAAACAGAAAAAAAAAAATGTGCCTTTTGAAAAGAGGAAATTGCTTTTTATTAGGTGTAAAGACCAACATAAAAGCTCCGAACATCTCCAAAGGCCTGGGAGTTGCCATGAACCGCTGACCCCATTCTGTTAGGTTGGCAAACAGTCTCCCCAAGCCCTCCGTCCAAGTAAAATGTTGAGCTTGACTCGTGCCACAAATGGCCTTGCCTCACATTGCATCGAGGGATGTTTCCATACCCTCCCGACAGCACTTGTAGTCTTGGTACATGGCCTTGGTAAGGTAGATTCATAAAATATGCTGGAGTGGACCTTGAGAAACAATAGCGTCATCACCTTGTTTGAGAAATGGGGAAGTTTCAGCTCAAAAGGGAGTCTTCTGCTCAAGTCACGTGCTGTGGAAGAGCTGGGACTGGAACCTCATCCTTCAGAGCAGCACTCTTTCTACTAAGTCCCTGGAGATTTATGAAGGATATTCCCAGTGGCCGTCCTGGTCATGGCCGGCCAAATAGTCCGTGTGCTCCCCTGCATTTCTCAGTACTCAGTTTGGGGCTACATGACCAGATCTCGTCAGAAACTAACAAAAGTCGACAAGAAGCAAACATCTTGTCACTGAGACACCGAGACACTGGAAGCATTTTGTTATAGAAGCAGAACCTGACTTATTCTGATTTATACACACACCAGCTTTGCAAAGCCATCCCAGAAAAGCTGACTCTGCAGGTGGTGTAATATCACCTAAGGCGAGATGACTTTTGTTGACTAGAGTGGGTTGGGGTGGCATAGTGCAGCAGTTTTAAGGCAAAATTTGCTTTCTGCCTGCTAGGGTGTGTCTCTCAGATCTACCACTTACTAGCTGTGTGATTTTTGAGCAATTGGCTGAACCTCTTGTGCCTTAGTTCCTCATCTAGAAAATGGGAATATCCATAATGACTCTATCATTGACTTGTTGGGAAGGTTAGATGAGATAACGTATGGAAAGCCCATATCACAGTGCCTAGTGCAGAGTGTTATGTTAGCTCATATTATTTACTGAACATGTGCGTTCTGTAAAAGGCACTGTGTACTGGCTTCTCAGAGGCTTTAGGAATGAATTGACCTGAATCCCCTCTTCAAGGTCCTTATCGTGTATCAGCACTCGGTAACCCAACAGCTAGATGCATATTCACGTAAGACAAATCCCAGTTTACAGACATGGAGAATTTGGGCCCTCTGGGTACCAAACTCGGAAGAACTACACCAGAGAGCCCCAAGTTCCAACTTCTTTCTGTGACACTGTCACCGAAGTGTCCTGCGTCTCTAGAATGGTGTTGGAGCATGCCTCACAGAGGAACCATTTTAAATTTGATATCCACAAATATTTGCTTTTAGGCAAAGATTGGTATTTGAACTTAGGTTATGTGACAACCAATGTAAGTAGAAGATTTCAAAATACCTAAGGAGTGTGGTTGAAATTAATGAGTACTCTTCTTTGCGGGAAAAAAAAATCTTACAAGGAAACATAGCGAAACTCTGGTTCCAAATAAATGGATCCTATACTCTCGTTCTACTAAATGCCTAGAGATGTATTTATTTATTTAAAAAAAAAAAACCCATTAACTACTACTGTGAGGCTGGCATTGGTCTGGGTAGGGCGGCAGGGATACAGGGCTCGGGATCGTCAGTTCTGTATACCTTGCTTTGGGAACAGCCTGTATTCTCTCCTCCAGCACTGCCTCTGGCCCCACACAGCCATCAGAGTGCCTCTTAGAAATCTTTACTTTTGACTTTAGTTAGTTTCTACAGATTGAAAGGGAAGGAAAAAACAAAACATCATCAGAAATGCGGGGCCTTAATTTCTGGAGTGGAGACTGTGACCGGCAGAGCCTTTTCCTTTGTTTCTGTCATGGTCTATCACAAACCTAAAAGCAGCTCAAAAGCGAGGAAAGCATTTTCAGTTCCTCTTGTGCGTAGGCTAGTTTTTTTTTTAAAAAGGAAGGGCCTGGTTGTGACTAATGGTCCACATGGGGTAATTCCTCCCCGCTCTCCCCAGCAATATCCTCTTGTCGTGTGGACCAGTGTGTCGTTGAGAATATTCACAACCTGGGCTTTTCCATTCGTGGAAGAACAACTTGTATCTGAGATGAGCTTTGCCTGTTACCTTCCCGTCTCAGTTTCTTTCTGAGAGGTTATTTTTTTTAAAAACTACATAAAAAATCACCACCCTTTTTTGGAGGTTGTTTCAGAAGATAAGTCTGAGGTGAGAAAAGTGTCATAAAAGAAAAAATAGTGCTTTCCACTTTTCAGAACACTCTCATTTTCAGCATCGTTTGATTTTCCTAGCATCTCTGTGAGGGGTGTTGAGCAGACACTTTAATCCTGATTTTCCAGACAAAGTAATTGAAGCATGAAGAGCCTCAGGAACACAGGAAATCAATTGCAAAGTCAGGACTCAAACCGAATGCAATGTTCCCAAGCGATAATAAGGAACGAATAGCTCTTTGTAGAACCTCAGGAGACCAGTGGTTGATTTCTTATCTGCCACTAAATAGGAGTGTAAACTTTAACAGATCACTTAAAATTCTCAAACCTCAGTTCTCCTCATGTACACAATGATAGGTCTAGATGAATTCCCTTTAAAATTCCAGACTTTCATGGATCTTTCCATTCTGTAAAGTGGTTGTAAGGAGTGGGGGTATGTGGACATGTAGGGATTGGAGGCATTGCTGGGAAATAACGAGGTGCTTCCTAAGAGAATGGAAAGCCTCATCCCTGTGCATGTAGATGTCTGGGGTCCTCCTTTCCTATCCTTCCAAGGTGCTTGCCCTCTGAGAGGTGCCCCCCACCCCTGTGCTAGACATGCATGAGACAATGCTGACCAAAAGCAGAAGCGGCGGGGGGAGGTTGGTGGTGAGGGGTGGTGGGTAAGGCCTTGAAACCGATCAATCTCTGAATCTGACGTGACGCTCTGGAACACCAGAGTCGGGTGGGTGACAGATGCGTGCCTTTAGGCGTAGGGATTGTTTAAAAAGAGAGGAAGGGAAATGTCGTCTTGGCTGGGAGACCAAAACCGAAAAGGCCCTGTGTTCACCAGGAGGAAATTCAGAATGAAAACAAGACTCACTTCCGCTCTCTTCCCACAGGGCAGCAAACATTGAGGGACTTAATTTTTCTTCCCCCTTAATAAATGCTAACATTTATCTTGTTGGCAGAGGTTTATCTTCCCCCGCATCTCCCGGAGCCTTTGGAAAATGTCGAGATAGTACGACAAAGGAGACAGCCCTCAAAAGATAAATGCCTGCTTTTCAATAACGCACTGCTTTCAAGTAAAAATGGTTTAATGAAAATAGCATGAGAGAGTCTGAAGAAAGGATCTCGTCTTTTGTTTTGGATGGTGCTCTGGAGTCATTCTTCCTGGACAGCTTCAAAAATGGCGGCTTCGAAAACCTTGGCCTCTGTCAGTTGAGTAGGTCCTTGGCTTGGAACAAGGAGCAGCTGAAACCTCTGGTTCTTGAATGCCCAGGAGAGCTCAGCAGCATCAGGATCACCCCATTTCACTGGGTACAAAATAAAAACAAAACTGCCCCCGGCCCACACCCAGTCCCACAGAATCCTTAAGGGTGGTCTCTGAAATCTATTTATTTAAATAAATTTCGCATGTTGGGACCAACTGCCGGGTTCTCTTCTGGCTCCTCCAGAACAGAGATGTGATTCACAGAGCTCCTAAAGCTGAGGTGAGGAGGGACGAGCCAGAAAGTCGACTACACTCCATCCCGCAAGCCTGCGCCCGGCCCCTCTCCACGGCTGTGCTCTCTCCACAGCTGTGCTCACTCCCCTCGGTCTCTGCCCTTGTGCTTTTGGCCTCACCTCCTTATTTTCTAAGTTCACCCAGTTTTTTCAGCTCAGCCCAGGCCCCATTTTTTTTTCCTCCAAAATACCATCTCTCACTGTTCACCCACCCCAAATTCATCCTTCTTTTTCCCCCTGAAATCCATCCATTGTGCACGTACTCACACACTGTCTCGCTTTGTGCCTCGGCAAGCTCCAGCTTGTAAGTCTCTGCTTTCTGGAGAGTGAGCTGATAGAAGGCAGGAGGCCGGGGCCAGTCTTTTTCTGGCATCTTCCTTGGTGTTGAACGCAGTGCCCCTGAGAAGGAGGAGCGCCCTGGCTGACCCAGCCTACAGGACCGGGGGTCAGAGCTGTAGAGAGGCTGTTGGCGGCTGGACGGAGACAGGGGTGGCAGGGGGAGATAGGTGAGGTGAGACACATGCCTTCAGCATGTCCAAAGACACGTGCCGTCAGTGCCTGCAGGAGAGCCTGGGGTATGTCTGTGTTCTCTTCCTGGCAGCTGCGACCCACACCCTCTCTCCTCTCACACTCCCGACGGGCACATGCCTATTCCTCTTCCCCTTTAAGGATGATGTTGATGCTTATTATAATTCGGCTTGCCATCAATTCAAAGAAGGTAAGGGTCAACTCTAATGTTGCCATTTAGCCCATGGCTAAGTACATTGCTTCTGAATTGGTCTAGATCTGAGCTGTTCAATACGGTCACCACTAGCAACAGGCAGCTATTTGCATGTAAGTGAATTCAAATTCAATAAAAATGAAAAATTCTGTTTTGTAGTTGCACCAGTTACATCTCGAGTGCTCAGTAACCACCTAGGGCAGTGACTACCACATTGGGCAGTGCGATAAAGAACAATTTGATTGTTGCAGAAAGTTCCGTTGGACGGCACTGATCTAGGCTGTCTGGTTTCAAGCCCTGGCTCCTCTGTTCACTTGCTGTGTGATTTTGGATGAATGACTTAGTCTTTTGGTGTTTTACTTTCCTCATTGATAAAGCGGAGAAAATAATAGTACCTACCTCACAAGATCGTCCAGGTTCAAATAAGGTAACCTACATAGAAGTCAGTGGCAGAACACAGTGGGAACTCAATGTGAGCTGAATGACAGTCACCTACGTCATTGGCCCTATTGTATCGGAATCTTCTCTCCCCACCACAGAGATGGTGGTGGTTCGGGTGCCAAACACTAGGGAGCCTCTCAAAATGTACGTGTTATGTGCACAAGGTGTTAACTCTTGAGAGAGCAAAGAGCTCAGTTGAAAGGGAGTTAGAAGGTCACTTGGCACAGCAGGCTCTGTTGAGTCAGGCCTGAGTTTTTCTCTGTGTACGTGCAGTGACTTGGATCTGCTGTTGAACCAGAGGACATTTTGATGCTTTCACCTTTTCTAAAAGGACAGAAGTTTCCCTGATTGTGGGCTTTCAGCCAAGGGTAAGCACGTATTGACCCTCTCCGGTTCTCTTTCTTTTTTTTTTTCCCACACTGAAAGCGTATTCCTTCTTAAGAGGAAGTTTGTTTTCCGTGTCCTGGAAATGTCAGGCTCCCCAGAGGGCTGAAGGGTGGACCTGTCTCAGTCAAATGTCTCTTCCTCTGATGCAGTGGGTGACCCCCCTGCTTTCTTGAATGACATCAGCTGAGCCGTAATCAAAGTACTCATGCCTGACTCACCATGCACTGTGGAGAATTGACTTCCAGCGTAGCGGGGTGGGGGCGAGGTGGAGGAAATGGCCCTTGGCATGTGAATGACTTTTTGACTTTTGACTCAGACATTATAATTGTGGTCAGCCTTGGCCTTCCCCTGCTTTCTCCGAGCATCTGTTCATTCCCTTGAAGCTTCTTGACTTAATTCTTCACCAGTTTACAGTAAGCCCACCCTCGGCTTCACAGGTCACTGCAGGAGAACTCAGTAGGTTGCATCTGGTGGGAGCTGGAACGTCAGGCTACTTTCTTTGCAGAATGGACCAAGATGCTCGTCTCTGAATTGTAAATTCCCATCACTTCACAGGAGCTGGAACACATGAGTTGATATGTTTTGGCATTTGGCGATGACTTATTGGGGGGAGAAGGCAGTGTTTGAGATTTCAGGAGCCAACCTAGCATTAGGGAGCTAACCTTGAATTGCCTTCAGAAGCAGAGATGTCAGCTGTTTCCCAGCCTGTCAGCCATCTAGTCTCCCTTGTAATTATAACTCATTGTTCCACTGACTTCCTTTTCCATAGGACAGTGTCTCAAGGGTGGATCTGTTCAGGGCAGGGCAGGGCTTCCAGAAGCAGTCCTAGAGAGTACTCAAACACGTGTGCTGAGATTTTCCCAGAGCTCCTTAACTTTTGACTGATGAGTTGTCCGAGAGCCAAACCCAGCCTAGCAAAATCGAAAAT
>NW_006436007.1:479205-515160 GCF_000325575.1 Pteropus alecto
TAGCTCGCCACCTCGTCCATCATCTGGAACTCAGCACCCAAAAATCGTCCCCTCCTGCTTTCTAGTGCACTGCATGATAAACCTTTTCATTCTAGGGTACCCTTCTTTTTAGAAATTGACTTACTGGAGGTAACTTAATTATTATAAAATTTCAAAGTTCCAGCAAAGTTGCAAAGATAGGACAGGGAACTTTTATATACCCTTCTTCGCCAATTCACCAACTGTTGACTATTTTCTCCATTTGCTTTTTTTGCTTTATTCTCTCCCCCTCTCCATATTTATTTATTTTCCCTGAACTTCTGAGAGTAAATTGGAGACTTTGCGCCTATTTACTCCTAAATATTTCAATGTGTATTTTCTAAGAGTAAGGATATTCTCTTGCACGAGTATAAAGCGATTACTAGAGAATGGATGGTTTTAAAGAAAATAACTATATTCTTCATAACTTTTTTGTATATTACTGCAAATACAACAAAACAAAACCCCCAAAATCTCCACCCCGCCCCCACACACGTATTAAAGGCATACTGTGTATCTAGCATGATGTTGAGAATTGTGACTGATACAAAGAAAGCTTAAGAAATAGTTCTTGCCCTAGCTGGGAAAATAAGATATGTGAAAAGTTAAAGATCAATGAAAGATTTAAAAAGAGACTATCAATTGGTTAAATCCAGTTTCTTTGTGAAAAAATAAAATATCCAGAAAAATTATAAACTTGTTTTAAAAATAATCGTTCAAACTTTATTTTTAGGCCGTATAAACTTCTTAGCTAATTGTAAAATTGTAGAAAGATTTTGAGATAATTGACAGTAAAGTTTTGATTGGATTGAAATTTCATTACTTCATTTAAATCAAGGTCTAGAGCAAAAAATTATTCTTTATTTTAAAGACGAAGACTTCAATTCCCAAAGCAGAGGAAATCTGTATTAAAACTCATTTGTAATCTTTAAGTTTAAGAGATTAGTGGGGAGCTGGAGATGTCCTGTTTATTGTTGTAACCCAACCCTCCTCCAGCACAATGCCAGGCACATGCTAGATGCTTGATCCCTGTTTGCTGAAAAGCAGAGGACGGTCTTTGGCGCTGGAGTCATAGAACGTGAATACTCATGCTGGGGCAAGAGCTTTGGATCACTCATCTTCATTTTCATTCTCAGAAGAAAAAGATAATGCCATGGGATTAAAATCCAGTGGAACTATAATACCGCTTAGTTATTTTTCTCAACACATTTCCCTTGTTTAGTAAGAATGTGAAGAAAAAGACATGTGTTTGGAAACAGGGTGTGTGCTCACTGTCACCATGACTCATGGGCTGAGTGCCCTGGACAACCTGTAGGACTGGGATGGGCAGAAGGGATGTATTATTTGAGGCTTTGAAGCTGAGGATGTTCCAAAATAGGTGGTGGTCGTGATTCAGGATCAAAAATAAGATAACTGGCTGAAGAGTTACAAAATTGTGGCCTCGATAAGGGAGCCTGAAATGGCAATTAGGATCTAAAGTATGGAATCATGGGATTGGAGAGCTAAGCAGAGCGAAGGAACTAAGGTGAGTCTGAATGGGTATGGAATACACAGGATTTGACATCAGGCTTCCAAGAACTCCCATTGGGTCAGTATGTGTGGGCCTGATCCATTTTGGGTACAAGATGGAATGGATACACAGTAGAACTCAATAGTGTCCCCTGAAAGAAACAAAAGATAGCAACCCAGTATCTTATTATTTAGGACATTAGAAACCACCAAAAACCCTCTGAACTGAAGGCATCATTGTCATCGTCTGCGAGGGTTTTCAAAATATGCCCCATCTCTACCTGCTGGATGAGTAAGGGTTTAACACAGGCTGAGTAAAACAGCTCTTTTCATTCTGAATTTATAAACTCAGGAGTCTAAAGATCACAGACATAAAATAGGAAGCTAACACCTGTCATTGTGAGTGTCAACAAGTGTCCCCTCAGTTTCCCTTTTAATTACTCGTGGTCACTTACCCCATGTGAGTCCTGTCCACCCTCTTCCTTGAGCTCTTCTCTTTACCTTGTCCTTACCCCTCCTCAGCCACTCGCTCTTCAGTTCTGTTCCCAACCTTTCATCGTCAATGACTGCAACATCTCCATGATCTCAATCTCATGCCCGGCCCCTCTCCACCCACCACTGTTATTCTTTTCTTTCACTTTTTCTGGTAGCCCAATGCCAAGGCTCTGCCTATCCCACCGCCCATCCATTGGTCCTACCATACTTTCCCTGTCCGCATCCCCTTGACCCTCATTCCCTCTTTACCTATCTTGAAGTCCATGTGCGATTATTATGATCCCAGCAGATACCTTTGATTCCCTTCCCACTCTTACTTTATCATAGTCACTTGGCCAAATCACAATGCGATTAAATCTGACTCTTTTTCTGCTTAGCACATGTACCTAAGCTTGGAGAAATGTCGTTGCAGGAAAACATACAGTCACACTGGCTAGCCTCACTTTAAAATTATGACCTTGAATCTAAAGTAGACTTTTTAATGCTGAGAAGCAATATGACTCTTTACCCCTGGTCATTTTACACTCTCATTTTTCTAGAATTGCTTCACAATCTGTCACAATCTCATCCCACACAGTCCCTCGCAGGCAACTTAATTTTTAATTGAATTTTATCAAAGGAAAACATGTACATGGTTTAAAAAGTCAATAAATAATATCAGATATAGAATGAAAAAACAGCAATCTTTGCCAGATTTCCCTTCCTTTTCAATTCTGACATTCTTGGGGTAGTACTTTTAACTCTTACCTGTTTCTTTTGCTTCCTTCCCTAAATACCTCGATTATATTAGCATTTTTTTAGTTCAGTATGTAGCCTTTGTGCACATGTGCACACACACACTCACACGCACACACACGTATGCACATGTGTGTTCTCTCCCATTAGTCCCCTACTTTTCCTATATGGTTTTCTCAAAATTTTTTGGTTAAATCATTCTTCAGTGTTCACATTATTATTATCATGTATCTCATATTCACAGCTGAGCTACACAGTATGCCAGGACACTATTTCTTCTTCTTCCTCTTCTTTTTTTTAAATAACTTTCTATTTCCCTCACTCTCCTGGTATTAATTATTGTCACATTTTTATTTGCTAAATTTTATTCCAGTCACTTCTCAAATTTTCTTCTGAAACAAATCAGAAAATCCCCTCTGAATTTGTCAGGTGTTCTGTCACTTTTATTTTCTTCTTGATGAACTCCTTCTGGGAACCTCCCTCATCAGTTCTAGTCCATCTGGTTTCTCTTGAGCCTCCTGAAGAATTGCCGTTCTGGGCTTCTCTTCACTGTCATTCTGTGGGTTCCTTCACCTATTTCCCGTGTTGGAATCCCATGACTTCTTTCTTGCTTAACCTTTAACTGTGAGGGAGTGGGTCATCTAGTAGCTTCCTGGGAAAAGTATCCGAGAAAACAATTTTTGGAGTATACTGAATATGTGAAATATCTTTATTTCATCCACATACTTGATTGATAGTTTGTCTGGGGACATCATTCTAGATTAGCATCCATTTTCTCTCACATTTTGATGGTATTGCTACATTGTTTTTAGCTACCAGTGTTGGTAATGAGAATTTTAATGACATTTTTTATATCTTTTGTAAATGAACATATTTTTGTTCTCCACATACTTTTAGGTTCTGTGCTTGTCCCTTATATTCAGAAATATCACACGATGTACCTTTATTTGGATTTTTTTTTTTTTACTCATTGCACTGCTTCTTAAGTGGGACTTTCAGTCTGAAAAGTCACATTCTTCATTTCTGGAAATTATTATTATTGTTGTTGTCACCATTATTATTATCGTTTAATTGTTCGCTTCCCTATTACTTTTTCTAGAAATTATTATTGTTTAATTGTTGCTCACTTCCTTATTATTTTTTCTAGAATTCCTATTAGTTGGCCAGTGTATATACTGGATTGATCCTCTAATTTCCTTACTTACCTCACCAATTTTCTCTCTTTCTCTATTTCTACTTTCTGGGATATTTCCTCAACATTATTTCTTAATATATTTGCTGTATTTAGAAGTTTTGCTATTATGTTTTTACTTTTCAACAGTTCTTTCTTACATTCTGAATATTCCCATTTTTATAGTACTATGTTCTTGTTTCATGGACCCAGTATTTCTTATTTTTAGGATGATACCAGTCATAAAATACTGCTTTTGGTCTTGGGCATGAAATGCAAAATGACGAAACAAATTTGGTAAAGAACACAGGAGTGCCTCTATGCCTTGGGGTTTGGTGCTCATCGCTGGTCATGAGATATATCCTAAACATATGTTCTCATGACTGACTCCAGGGAGATATTACTGCCTTAAGTCTTAAAACTGCAGGGAATTGTCTTTAAATGCTGTGAAGGTCTGTGGGTCGTATCTCCAAAGACTTAGAGAAGGACACTGCTTAGGTGAGAGGGGAGGATGTGAGTGATGGAAGCACTTACGTAAATGTAAAAAAAAATAATTCGTCAAACAATTTTCTCAAATAGAATGAATGCAGTAGATTCTTGCATAATAAAGTGTCATTTTCCAGTAGAACCCAGTATCCATTTCTTACTCCTCTTCAGGTTTAAATTGTGGTTTCAGAATTATTCATGGATTAGCATAATATTTGCAACAGTTGCTCATAGCAGCCGAAGAACATTTTGCAATTTTAAACAAAAATACTCTTAAATTTGTATATGTGTGTGTCTGGACGTAACATTGTGAAATGTGATACCAATTATTCATTGGCAACTAGATGGACATTGAATTAGGAATAGTTTTATTTTTATAAAATATGTCATAGTAAGATGTAATTACATTTTCAAAAAATTAAGCCCAGCTTTATTTAAATAATTTTGATTTAAACTTTGAAATTTTTATTAAAATTTGTTTTCTGTCTTTTAATTTTACTAGATCATTTTGAAAGCTTTAGAAGAAATAACTTTTTGAAACATATTATGAACATATACAATTTTTGACATACTTTTATTTAAAATAAGGTAGAATTTTGTAAACTTTAATACAATTATATTTTATTTTTTAATATTACTACAGTCAGTAGAATCTAAAACACATAAAAAAATTCAATTATACCAACTGGTTTTACTAAAATAAAGGTAAGTATGTAAAGTGTGTGGAATAAATAAGTACTAATTATGAGTCGTATATGACTTTCTTACTGATCATTGCTAGCCCAGGAACAGAACACCAGAGAAAAACATTAATAATTATATTCAGTCATTGTTGATGTTTTTCCGATTTTCAGTCATTTAAATCCCTGGCTTTCCACATACTTTTCAACATTTTCGTCATGAGAGTAAACTCATTAAGATAAGAGAGCATATTTTATTTGACAGTTGTAGAATTTTAAAATATTTTTATTAAATATATTGGAATAAAAATTGGTTAATCACCCTATTTGAATTTCAGGTGTACGACTTTATAATACATCTGTATACTCTGTTGTAAACATATGGTACATGGGGCTTCATTTGTACTTCTGTCCCAGTCTCTTTCATTTGAGGAGACTTAGGCTCATTTTATTAGGTTTAGGCCTAGAATTCAAGGCTGTTGAGATTGTTCCCTGGGCTCTTGTTTTCTCAACCTTCCTTTCCCTATCGTCCACCTTGCCTCTAAATTGGAATAGGGAAGCAAAGACTATGGAAGTGCAATGTATAATTTATGTTCTAACAGTCTATTGTTGAGGTAGAGAGTAACACGGACATATTCTATGTCATCAATTGCTTGTGGTGAGATGAAATGTCCTAGTATCTTTGAGGTGAGATCAATGAAAATTACTAGCTCCTTGGGGACAGAGGTTATGTACAAGTAATCTTTGTCTTTAACAGCGCCTAGCAGGGTACTGTGCAAATTAGGGACTGTTTTTGGAAAAAGTAAAACATTTGCAAGTCCTGGAGGATAGGTAGGATTTATACACAGAGTGTTGGAAGCATCTAGGCTGGGGATACAATTGTGAGCATATATGTACACGTGTGCATGTGCACATATGTGTGTGAGAGAGATGTGGGGTGAGAGAGAGAGAGATTTTAGCTTGGATGAACCGGAGGGTGTGTTAGGGAAGAGTGGGGAATAAGAGGGGGTAAAAGAGAGCCCCAGCTGATGCAAGACCTTGGGAAAAAAACATTATTCTCAAGTTACATTGTGAACATGTGAAATGGAGAGGTTGGTGGTGCCATTGGAAAAAGATGACTTATGGGTAATTGTGAATTATTGTTATTACTTCCAATCGAGCAAAACAAAAGGGAATGATTAAGACAGTGTCCATTTGTATGAAATTTGAGTTTAAATATCTGGAAGCTCTAGAGAAAGCAAAAACAGAGTGTATTACCCACTTCACAATGAGGTTCTTTCTTTTCATTTTTAAGAGCCAATTTTTGAGTGTCTTTGCTTAACCATAAAGAAAGCAAAGAGAAGCAGGAAGGGTGAGGGCCAGGAAAATTTGAGATGATTTTTCCTTTGTTATGTAATGAAACTTAAAAAAAAAAGAGAAGTAGATAAGAGCATCATTCGATCAGTTTCTTTAATTTTAGGCCAAGTCGAAATGCCCTCTGTTCTGTTTGCTTGTTTTAAAGAGCTTAATGCTAACAAACTCTAACCCATTCACTTCTTCCTTTACTCTCATAAGAAAATGCAACACCTGTCAGAGAAATCTTGTGATCAGTTTTTATTAAAAAGAATGCAAAAAGGAACTGGGGAACATTAATCTCCAGCACTGCTTTCTAGCCATAAGAGATGCTGGGAATGTTTAGGAGGAAGAGCAAGTCCAAAAGTCTCCTGTTTTATAAAATGCAATAAACATGCACCCCATAGTTTGGGAATTACCCTGTAAATGAAAGTCATTGAATAATAGCAAGGAGTTTCAGGCTGTATGACTTTGGAAAAGCCATCTTTTTGGGACCTCATTTTCTTATTCAAAAACAAGAAGGAATTGAAAAAGATTATCTCAGAGGTACACTTTAGGAGAGAGAAATGGGGGGCCCGCAGGAAGTAGGCAGGGGTCATCAAAAGAAAGGGTCTGGGTGCTAGGTGTGTTCGTTGGTACTGAAGTGTTGCTTCTAAGCCTTGTCAGATGACAGAGCAAGAAAATATATGCGTGTACACTAACCTGTTATGTACACATATCTATAAATGTTTTTGTATATTACCATTTATATCTATATTAAACGAAGTATAAGGTCATACTGATATCTCCAATTCTATTTCCAGATGGATCATTCTGACCTCCTTCCCTTGATTATCTGTAACCTCCCATCCAACAGTGAGAACCTGTCTCCCACCATCTGCCATCCATTTATTTAATTGTTCAATTCTAATATATATTTATAGTGGTATCAAAATGGTTAATCTGTACTCCATGGGACACAAATTTATCAGCTAAGGCACAGTGCTTATATACAATTTCTTGTGCCTTTAATCTTACAGATTCCAAAGTCTGTTACGCCAGTATCTTTTCCCCCATCTCCTTCAAGGAGGTTGTTTCATACATCTGTAATACCGTTATATTGTTTTGCCATATTATGCTTTCCATTCTGTTATCCCCCCCAAATCTTAAATGATTTTTTCAAAAAAAAGTTTGAATACATCAAGGTTCACTGCGCTATGAAGTTCTGTAGGTTTTAACAAATGCAGAGTGTCATGTATTCACCATGAACATATCATACAAGATATTTTCTCCACCCTAAAAAGTCCACTGTGTGTCACCTATTTAATCCTCTCTCCTTCCTTCCAAATCCTGGAAAATGCTGATGTTTTTATTATCTATATAGTTTTGCTTTTTCCAGAGTGTCATATAATTGAAATAATACAGACTGGCTTCTTTCACTTAACAGTATGCATTTGAGATTCCTCCATGTCTTTCTGCAGCTTGGTAGTTCATTTTTTAAAATCACTGAATATAGCATGATGTGGATGTGCAGAGTTTGTTTATCCACTAATCTATTGAAGGACATCTTAGTTGCTCCCACTTTTTGGTGATTAAGAATAAAGCTGCTCTGAACATTCGCTTGCTGGTTCTGTGTGGGTCTAAGTTCTCAAATCAGCTGGTTGAATATCTAGGAACACGATTTTTGCTGTCACTTATGGTAAGAAACTGTGAACTGTCTTCAAAGTAGCTGTGTCATTTTGATGCCCATCAACAATACTTTTTAATTGATGAAGGAGATTTGAAAATGAAAAATTTTGCCTTTGTTTGGAAGTTAGTGTTTTCTTCTCATCAGTGGGGAAAAAAACCACCATCAATTGAGTCTTTACAATGTTTCAGACACTATGATAATGCTAAAAATACAAAGATGAGGCAGGGTTCAAACACTAGGGTGTCTGTAGAGACCAGGGAAATAATAAATGAAGAAAAAAGCATATATGTGAGAAAAACAAGAAGTGATTTGGTCTATGGCAAACCAAAGTATAAGTCTGGCTGCTGTCTGGCTATAGCTGCTTGTTGCTATGTGGGAACTTGGGCTCAGTGCTTCTAAATATTCTGATTTTTTAAATTAGATTGTTATAACTTTAGGATGTTAAGTGTAACCCCATGGTAACCACAAAATATTTATGGAATATACATATAAGAAAATGAGAAGAGAACCAAAATTGTTGCAAGACAAAAAATTAACTAAACACAATAGAAGGCAGTAATGGAGGAAATGAACAAAATAGCTATAAGGCATATACAACATATAGCAAAATTCAGAGATTGGGAGAATAGATGAAATATATGACTCATCTATATACTATCTACAAGAGACTCACTTTATATTAAAAAACACTAATAGGTTGAAAGTGAAAGAATGAAAAAGATAGTTCATATCAATAGTACCAAAAAAGAGCTGGAGTGGTTATGCTAATATCAGACAAAATAGGTCTTAATCAAAAAAATTCAAGGGATAAAGAAGGATATTATATATTAATAAAAGTTTTCATACGGCAGTATGATGTAACAATTATAAACATTTATGCACCTAATAATAAACTCTCAAAGAATATGAAACAAAAAAAATTAACAGAATTGAAGAGAGAAATAGACAGTTCTACAATAATAGTTGGAGACTTCAGTCCTCCACTTTTAATAAGGCTAAATCAGTCAGATAAGCAAGGAGATAGAGGGCTTGAACTACACAGTAAAACAAGTAAACCTAACAGACATCTATAGAACACTACACCCAACAATAGTAGAATACATATTCAAGAGAACAGGGAATGTTCTCCAGGATAGACCATATTTAAGGCTACAGAACAAGTCTCAATAGATTTAAAAAGATATCATACAAAGTATCTTCCCTAATCACAGTGAGATGAAGTTAGAAATCAATGACAAAAGGAAAACTGGAAAATTTACAAATGTGTGGAAATTAAATAACACACTCTTAAACAACAAATAGGTCAAAGAAGAAATCAAAAGGGAAAATAAAAAAGTTGCACGCAATGAAATAAAAACACAACATACAAACATTTATGAGATGCAGTGAGGTTGTGCTCACAGGGAAATATCTGTAAATGCCTATGTTAAAGAAAAGAAGAAAGATCTCAAATCAAAACCTAACTTTATACTTTAAAGAACTAGAAAAAGAACAAATTAAACCCAAATCTAGCAGCGCGAAGAAAATAGTTAAAAAAATGGGGCAGAGAAAAAGAGAGAACAGAAAGACAATAGAGAAAAACAATAAAACCAAATGTTGATTCTTTGAAAAGATCAACAAAATTTACAAACTTTAGCTAGACTGGCAATGAAAAAAGGGAAGACTCAAATAACGAAAATCAGAAACGAAAGTGGGGACATTACTAGAGACCTTATGAAGATAAAAAAGATTATAAGAGAATACGATGAATAATTGTATGCCAACAAATTAGATAACATAGAAGAAATGGACAAATTCCTTGAGACACAAAAATTAACTATACTGACTCAAGAAGAAGCAAATCTCATCAGATGTGTAACATCTGATTAAAGCGACTGAATCAGTAATCAAAAACCTCCCAAGAAACATCCTGGACCAGATAGCTTCACTAAATTCTACAAACATTTAAAGAATGAACACCAGTCCTTCTCAAACTCTCCCAAAAAACTGAAGAGAACACTTCCTACCTTATTCTATGAGGCTAGCATGACTCAGATACAAAAGGCAGATAAAGACATCCAAAGAAAAGAAAATTAAACCTATATTCCTTATAAATACATATATAAAATTTCTTAACAAAATATTAGCAAAGTGAATCCAACAGCATATAAAAGGTGTTATTCACCATGACCAAGTCGAATTTATCCCAGGAATGCAAGGGCAGTTCAATATAATTAATAAAACACAATTAATAGGATGAAGAAAGAAATCCACGTGATCATCTCCACTGATATAGAACAGGCATTTGACAAAATTTAATACCCTTTTGTGGTAAAAGCTCATAGAAAACTAGGAATAGAGAAAATTCCTCAACACGATAAATGGTATTTATGAATAACCCACAGCTAACATTATATTCAATCGTGAATGACTGAACCCTTTTCTCCTAATATCAGCAACAAAACGAGGATGCTTGCTTTCCCTGTTGCTATTCAACATTGTACTGGCAGTTCTAGCCAGAGCTATTAGGAATAAAAAGTAGTAAATGGCATTTCAACTGGAAATGAAAAGGTAAAACTATCCCAGTTTGCAGCTGACATAACCGTACATATAATAAATCCCAAGGAATCCACAATAAAGTTACTGGAGCTAATAAATTAATTCAGCAAAGTTGTGGGGTACAGATTGATGCCTTAGAAACAGTTGTGCTTCCATACATTAGCAATGGAAAATCTGAAGAAGAATTAGGAAAGCACCTAAAATAATTAAATACTTCAGAAAAAAAATCTAACCAAGGAAGTGGAAGACTAGTATGTTGAAAACTACAAAACACTGTTGGAATAAATTAAAGAAGACTTAAATAAAAGCAAATATATTTTGTGTTCTTTTGATAGGAAGACTTAACATTATTAAGATATCAATATTACTCAAAGGGACCCAGAGAATCAATGCAAAGCCTATCAGTATTTCAACTGCCTTCATGAAAATTAAGAACTTTTGTGCATTGAGGGATGCTATCAAGAAAGTGAAAAGACAGCCTATTGTCTGGGAGAAAATATTTGCAAATCGTATCTCTGGTGAGGGATATATATCCAGAATATATAAAGAATTTTTAAAAGTCAACAACAAAAAGACAAACAGCCCAATTTAAAAGTGTACGTTGGGCTTGAATAGACATTTCTCCGAAGACGTACAAATATTCCATAAGCTCATGAAATGATGTTCAACATCATTAATCGTTAGCGAAATGAAAACCACAATGAGATACCACCTCACACAATTAAGATGGCTACTATGAAAAACGAATGAACAAACAGAAAAGTGTTGGCAAGGATATAGAGGAATTATAATTGTCATGCATTGCTGTTCCTTTGAATGGGCCAGGTTTCCCTGTGTATTTGTATGCCTTGTGATTTTTTGTTGAAGTATGAGCATTTGAAAAAAGCAGCCACTTCTCCCAATCTTTGCAGACTGACTCCACGCAAGGGAAGACCTTCGCTAATCAGCCACGCTTGAAGGCTCAAGTTCCTCTCAGGCCTTTTCTGGGAATGCATCTCTCTGGGTCTATGCGGGTACTTTCCCCACCAATTCTCTTACATATATCATGGATTTCAAAGGTCTTAATTTCCTATAAGCCTTACATTGTTTTTTCTCAGGGCCTTAGGTGTTCTATTTTATTGCCTTTCCCATAATCTTGTCCCCAGGTGCTCTCAAATCTGCGATCTCCTTGGAGCTCTCATGCACTGAAGCACCTGCTACAACTTTTGATGCCCTTCACCTGATATTCGAACTCTGCCATTGTTTGCATCAGTGCCCCAACTCGGGCAGGAAAGAAACCAGTTTCTTGGACTGCTCACAACAAGCCATAACTCTGCAAGTAAGTTCCACTTTTTTCTTCTTTTCAGGAATTCAATGGGTTCTACTTGATTGTGCCTTACCAGGGAGAGTGTTGACTAGGGCAAGGAAAAACATCACAGAATTCTGTAACATTTTGAGTGTGGCTTTTTCTTGGTTAGGCATTCACCTGGTTGATGTAGCTTCTTAACTGGTTTCTAGGGTCCTTACAGAGCTACTTTGGTCCCTATGTTATCGTTTATTTCACATTTCCATGAGGGAGTGAGGGCCTGGAGCTTCCTAATCCACCATCTTGCTCAACTATCTTTCAGTTTTTTCTTTTTTATCACTGGTATAGATGTACCATGATTTGTGTAACCATTCACCCATGAAAGGACACATGGGTGTTTTTCATTTACTGGCTTATCATAAATGAAGCTGCTATGACCATTAGTGTACAGGTTTTTATGTATATATAACTTCATTTTTTGGGGATACATGCAACAGATTTTAGTATGTTGTATTTTCTTTTCCATTCAGTTCAAAATACTTCCTAATTTACTCTTTGATTTATTCTATGGCATGTGGGTTATTTAGAAATGCATTATCTAATTTTCAAACATTTGGAAATTTTTCAGGGATAATGTAATGATTTCTAATTGAATTCCATTGTGGTTAGAACATACTTTGCATAAATTGAATGCTTTTGGATTTACTGAGACTTGTTCTGTGGCCTAGAAGATGGACTATTGGGAACATATTTCCTTTGCACTTGATAAGAATGTGTTTCTGCTGTTATTCAGTATATTTTTCTAAAATGTCAGAGCAAATTCATGCATAATGTTCACTTTTTCATATACTTTCTCATTTTCTTTTAATTAGTGTTCACGCGGTATGTCTTTTTCCATCACTTAAATTTTTTTCTATTGCTATATTTGTCTTTTTAAAAAACTTGAGTAGATTTTGCTTTATCCTGTTTTTTCTTTTTACTATTTTTTAATTTTTCAATTACAGCTGGCATACAATATTATATTAGCTTCAGGTATGCAACGTAGTGATTAGACATTCACGTAACTTACGAAGTGATCGCCCTGATAAATCTAGTACCCGTATCTAACACCACACATAGTTATTTCGATATTATTGACTATATTCCTTATGCGATACTTTACAGCTCCATGACTGTTTTGTAATAACCAATTCGTACTTCTTAATCCTTTTTCACTTATTCCTTCAACCCCCCTCCCATCTGGCAACCATCAAATCGTTCTCTGTATCTGTGAGTTTGTTTCTGTTTTGTTGGTTTATTTTGTTCTTTAGATTCCACATGTCAGTGAAATCATATGGCGTTTTTCTCTGTCCGACTTACTCTACTCAGCACAAATATCCTCTATATCCATCCATGTTGTTGCAGATGGCAAGATTTCATTCTTTTTATGGCTGAGTAATATTTTATTGTATATATGCACCACCTCTTCCATATCCATTTATCCATCAATGGACACCCAGGTTCTCTCCATATCTTGACTATTATAAATAATGCTGCAATGCACATATAGATTCATATGTCCCTTTTGAAGTAATGTTTTCAGATTTTTCAGGTGATTACCCAGAAGTGGGTTTACTGGGTACTTCTTTGTCTCTTGTTATAGCCTTTGTTTTAAAGTCTATTTTGTCTGGTACAAGTATTACTACCCCAACTTTTTTTGTTGTTTTCATTTTCATGAAATATCTTTTCCATCCCTTTACTTTATGGTTTTATTGTCATACATATTATTTATGCATATATTTAAACCCACAATACATTGTCATAATTTTTATTTAAACAGTTTATTACTTTAAAAAGTAATAGAAAAAACTCTTATGGATCAACACACAATTACTATTTCTGATGCTCTTATTCCTTCGTGTAGGTCCATATTTCCATGTAGTTTTACTTTCCTCTGAATAACTTCCTTTCACATTTCTTATAGTGTGGGTCTTCTAAAGATGAAGTATTTCAACTTTAGAGTATCTGAAAAAAATCTTTATTTCATCGTAGTTTTTGAAAGAAAATTTTTGCTGAGCATAGAATTCTAAGTAGACAATATTTTTTTCTAATTCTTTAAAGAGGATGTTGTGCTGTCTTACCTGTGTTGCTTCTAAAGAAAAATCTGCTGTCATCTTTTTATTTTAGAATAATTTTAGATTTACAGAAAAATTACAGTATGGTGCAGTGAGTTCCCAGATAGTCTATTCTCAGTTTTCTCTGTTATTAACATTTATTATTAGTGTGGTACATTCGTCATAATTAATAAAACAATATTGACTAAAACTCATATTTAATTCACATTTTCTTAGTTTTTACATAATGCTGTTTTTCTGTTCCAGGATTTTATCCAGGAAACTACATTATAGTTGTCACATTTCCTTAGTCTCTTCTTGAGTGTGACAGTTTCTCAGGTTTTCCTTGTTTTGGATGACATTGTCAGTTTTGAGTAGTATTAGTCAGATATTTGGTAGAATGTCCATCAACTGAGATTCGTATAATGTTTTTCTCATGGTTCAGCTAGGGTTATGTCTTCATGGGAGTAATATCACAGAGTTAATCATGTTAGAGTCACATCATGTCAAGAAAATATATACTATCAACATGACTTCCCATTGTTCATGTTAACCTTGATCACCTGGTTGAGGTGTGAGGTAGAATTTTCAGGTTTTTCCACTGTAAAGTTGCCCCCCGCCCCTTTAATATTGTATGCTTTGAAAGAAAGTCATTATGAACAATATACATTTAAGGAATGGAGAGCAGAGTACCTTTATAAATTATTTAGAATTGTTCTGTTATCTCATTATCTCCCATTCATTCATTCATTCCATTATTTATTGATATCAGCATGGACTCATGGATATTTATTTTATACTTTGAGTTATAACTCAATGCTACTTATTATTTTTGTTTGTTTGTTTCTCAAAATAACAGAAAACTAGTTTTGTCAGCCATTATTTTTAAAAATATTTTTTCTCCCTCTTCCTTTGTTAGGGATTCCCATATCATGTATATTCATCTAATTAAATTTGTCCAGCTGATATTCTTTCCATTTTTTCTTCTCTGTTTCTTTTTGTATAATATCTATTGCTAAGCCTTTAAGTTCTCTACTCTTTTTTTCTGCAATGTCTGATTTGCTATTAATCTCATACAACATATTTTACAATCTCTGACATTGTAGTTTTAATCTCTAAACATTACCTTCATGTCTTTTTCTTGTAGTTTCCATATCTCTACTTAACTTTTTGAACATATGGAATACTGTTATATTTTATGTTTGTTTTAATGTTCTTGTTTATCATTTTAACATCGGTGTCAATTCTAAATTGATTTTGTTTTTATTGATTGTTTTTTCTCCTCATAAGGCATCATATATTTGGTGTTTCTGCGTGCCTGGTAATTTTGACTGGATTGCAGACATTATGAATTTTACCTGTTGAAAGCCGGATATCATTGTATTCTTAGAAATAATTTTAACCTTTGTTCCGGCATATCCGTCAATATACTTGCAAGTATTTTGATTCATTTGGTGTCTTGCTTTTAAGAGTTAACTGGTACAAGAGCATCATTCAGTCTAGGGCTAATTATTTCACATTACTGAGGTAAGATCCTTCTGATTACTTTACCTAACTCCCTGTCAATTATGAGGTTTTCCATTTCAACTGTTAGAAATAGGCAGTATTCCTGGCTTTAAGTGAGCACCCTTTTCCTCCTAATCCTTTGGAAAGTTCTTTCCTTGGCCTCAGGTATTCTTTTCATAAGCATCTGCTGATCAGTATTCTGCTGAATACTCAATGGGGACCCTCTCCAGGTATCCAGGGTTCTTTTCCCGTGCAACTCTGTCTTTTCTGATATTCTGTCCTGTGAATTCTAACCACCTTGATTAGCTTAGTTTCCTCAGTTCTGGGCTCTGTCAAGGTTCTCATCCCTCTTTGCTATAGCCTGGAAACTTTCTCAAGGCAATACATTGAGACAATGGTAGGGCTTACCTTATTTGTTTTCCACCTTTCAGGGATCGCTGTCCTTCATTACCTGACGTCTGGTTTCTTGAAAACTTTTTTTCATATTTTTGTCTTTTTTGTTTTGTTTTGTTTGATATGATTGTTTTAGGCAGGAGGGTAAATCTGGTCTTTGTTACTCTATCTTGGATAGAAATTGAACGTCATTTTGCTCGTTTGTTAAAAATACTTGCACATAATACAAAATTAAAAAAGAGATACTGCAAGCAAACAAAAAACATCTGGGGTTGTATTAAGCCCTTAGGTCATCAGTTTGTGATCTCCGAGGGAGAAGATCACATGGACAGGCAAAACGGCATTTTTAAGACAATATAGTGAGAACTATGAAAGAAGTGGCAATGGGAGCTCACAGGTGAGGTTCTTCACCCATCCTGGGTACTGAATTAAGCCTTTTTGGAGAAGATGACACTTGAATGAGCCTTGAAGACTAGGCAGATGTTGTCTAATAAAGAAGGCATAGTAGGGGAAGAAGTTAGTTCAGGTCAGAGGTCCACCATGAACAAAGGCATATTAGTGTGGAATCACATGACATAAGGTGGTAACTACAAGTAGTTTGATTTTACCAAAGCATAATAGGCAAGGTAGAAAATGATCGAGTGAGACTGGAGAAATAGGCAGCCAGCTCATTGAAGGGCTTCATATGTCATGTTAAAGCATCTATTCTTCATCTCGTAAGCAGTGGCAAACGCCTGAAGGGTTTTAAGCAGGGGAGTTATACGTCACGTTAGCATCTTACAGAGGTCACTGTGGTGGCAGTGTGGAAGATGGAGTTGAGGTGCAAAGATTGACTTAGAGGAGACCAGTTGGGAGGTCATTACATTAGTCCAGAGAAGAAGTAATGGGGCCTGAACTGTGATGTGTGGTCAGGGTTGGACATTCAGGGAGAGATGTGAGAATTATTTGAGATGTGAAATGTCAGGACATCTTGACTTACTGTGTGTGAGGGAGCAAGGGAATGGGTGTGGGTATAAAATAAGTTCCAGGCCTTTGGCTAGGATTACCACATGAAAAATGTTGAAATGAACTGTTAGGAGGTGTTATGGGAGAGGAACAGTTCTGGGATAGGGAGGGTTGGGAAATGCTGAGCGTGATGTGGCTATCAGAGGACATGTTTGCGTGACCTGTCTGTGAACCTTGCTCTTACCTCCTCCCCCTAACATCCATCCATCCCTTTTGAAGTTAAGTCTGCCATAGTGCTAGGGAAAAAAACATGTGGATTTACTACCTTGTTTAGGGAGACTTTGTCCCAAATTAGTTTCCTTCTTGCAGAACTCTGATCACTGGTACTTTAATCAGTAGTCTCTGGGGAAGCAGTTCACGGCTGCCATACTAGATGGCAAAGATTGTCTATGGCTCTACTCTAGAGCCACCATTCATGTCATAGTACAATGAGTGATGCTTCCTGGAGCTGGACAGTACACACTCTAAGCAGATGTACATGGTGGTACGCTGCTGTGTCATAGAAACAGCCTGATCTTGGACCACTTACACAATGGGGGATCTTGGTCAACTTACTTACACTTAATATGCGTTGTTTGTACAGTGTGTGTGGTCCTACAGGGCTGATTATGAAGATGAAACATATTATAAATTCTAAAAGTGTTAAATATTATTCATATTTCCATCCCATCTTTTAAATCTATTTGCCAGTATTAGGAAAGGTTGTTGAAAAGCTTTGGATGATAAATTTGCTCCATGGCAAAGGTGGCTGCAGCCAGAGTAAAAGAAAGAACAAATCAAAATTCAGAACTTGAGGACAGAATGCAACAGATCTTATTTCTTTTTGCTGCCTTACTTCCTTTACCCAACCACCTGATTCCCAAATCTCTCTTACGTTTCCTAAGGGGTTTGGGATTGCTACAAAAATGAGATGTAAAGGCTAACAGTGGTTTTCAATCCTGGATGCACATTAGAATCACATGGGAACTTTTAAGAAATACTGATGTATGAGAATCGCCCCAAGCGATTGTGATGTAATGGTCTGGGGCTTGGTCTGAGCATTTGAATATTCTAATGCTTCTGTGATTCTAATGTGTGACTGGGAGTCCAGGATTAAAGTTGGTGCTGGGGCAGGCAAAGGTTCTGTTTGTTTTTTTTTGTTTTGAGATTAGTGTTTGTTATTTGGAGAGGCTGGGCTGGAACAAGGGTATGGGGATATGGGGAGCTAGGCTTTCTAAGCTCTGAGTTTTTTGCCTTTAGAATCTCGTTCTGAGGAAAATACTGAAATGCATTTGTGAAATAAATACGTAAATAAAAAGGCATTCTATGTTTGCAAGAAGAATGAAATTAGCTGTTGATGTCTCCCTTTCTGTTGTAATCTTGGCCAAGATCATTATTATACTGAAAGTTGTTGAGTTCAGGAGGAGGTAAGAGGTCAACATGAATAAAATAGAGTTGCCAGATTCAACAATAAAAATACAGAGTATATTTAAATTTGAATTTAAGGTAAAGAAAGGGGTACATTTTTGGTATAACTATTTTTCATGCATGATTTGGAACATGTAGACACCAAAGGATTATTTGGCACTTATCTTATATTCGAATATAACTGGATATTCTGCATTTTTTTTTTTGGTCTGGAAAACTAGGATAAAACTACTCAGTGAAGTTGGGAGAAGAACCTAAAGCAAGTCAGGGTAAGCTTATCTAGGAATCAAAAGTCATCTTTTGACAATAATCATACGTGGTTTGTCATTGGCTTAGGTCTTGGGATTATCTGGCTTTGAAAGAAAAAACCAAACACTAAGTAGTCCACAAAACTGTTTTAAAAATGTGATCTCTTACATTGATATAACACATATGTTTTTCCAAAGTACTTTCACAATGCATTCTCTCATGTTATCTTCAAAACCACCAGAAGTTTAGCCCACATTAACTAGAATTCGACAGAGGGAAAAACCAAGGGCTAGAGAGAAGACTACTGCGCAGTCCCCAAATGGGTTGGTATTAAATCAAGACCCAGGATCTATGTTTTCCTGATTGTAGCCCATAGTCATCTCTTATTGAGGAGTTAGTAATCTTAACATGGAGGTGCCAAGGTTCAGACTTGTGTGTGTACATGCACAAGTAATTGCGAATATGTTGACATCCCTAGCAAGGGAGGAAGAGGTTAACCTGCTTAATATGTGCCCAACCCTGTGAGTTTAAGGATGACGACCCTCCCACCCCCCGATTTCGTAGCTGAAACTGAATCAAAGTCTGTTTTGGGCATCACAGCTCTGGCGAAGGCAGTTCTTTCAGTCTTGCTCACTTCTGTCCTTCTCCTTCTCTTACTGCCTCTCTTTGCCTCCCAGCTCTTGGATTCATCTCCCACATCTGGATCCACAAAGACAGATTTCAGGTTCTCGGGTTTCATAGCTGTCATCCTCTAGATGCCTCTTGACTTGCTCTCACCCTATGCTACCTTCTGTTCCTGCCATCTTAACAGAGCTCCAGCCCCCTGGATGGGACCCCAGCCTGCTGTCAATTTGGTGAGCTGACATGATAGCCAGGGTGGGTCTGTCGAAAGAGGCAGGTGGGTGGTAATCTTGATCTGTGATGGGGTGTTTTGGCAGCAGCCAATTAGCTAGAGATCCTCTGCAAACTGTTGGCCATTTCTGAGACTTGCGCCCTGCTGCGCGTTCACCCACCTCCCAGCCTGGAGTGCTGTGACAATTATACCCCTGAAGGCAGGAGACTTTGTGGTGATTGGCCGGAGTGTTAACTTAACCCAGGGTCATGAATATGTGACCCCTCAATTTACCTCTTAAGCTGCCAGCGAGTTTTTATTCAACACTTTAATTTTATTAATTTGTTTTCCTTTTATTTCTTGTTATCTCTTTCGCCCTCTCTTTACCCACCTTTCTTTCTCCGCCTCTCTCCTCTGCTTTTCTCTTCTGCCTCTCTTCAATCTTGACCCATTAGAATGGAAATCAGGAACATCTTTCAGTATGGAAGGTACAGCTCTATCCAGTAATATATTTTTAAAATTTTTTCTACTTTATATTCATTGTGCAAAAACCTAGTACTAAGCCAAACCTGGAAATGTCCCTATAGCAATGCATTTTTATCAACGGCTTTGAACTAAGGATGAAATAAAGTGGTTGCTTGAATTAGAAATTTTTACTGACATTAATACTAAATACACACACGCACACACACACACACATACACACAAATAATTGGGGGCAAAAACCTAGTACTAAGCCAAACCTGGAAATGTCCCTATAGCACAATGCATTTTTATCAACGGCTTTGAACTAAGGATGAAATAATGGTTGCTTGAATTAGAAATTTTTACTGACACTAATACTAAATACACACACGCACACACACACACACACATACACACAAATAATTGGGGGTTATGAGGTAATCATATGTATACTAGTAAACGAAACTCCCAGCTTTGACCTCCAAACCTAAAAAATTTAGGAGAAAATGACATGGGCACCCAAATTCTCTTAGTTCCGAGTAACTTGGAAGTTGAAAAGGATGTTGTAGACTCAGATATTGAATGAGGAGGTAGTCAGGACAAAACTCAAAGCCCCTGGGCTTTATAATAATCTGCTGTTATAATATACTTCCTTCTATTTTCCAAATTTTTTATTTCACTCTTGTGAGGTTGAGAAGTTTCAGAATAATGTGATGGGGTTAGGCTAGTGGGGATAGTCATCTAAGAGTCTAGGTCTTTATCCCTTTAGAGTAGGTCTGATTCTCCACTGTAGGACAAATTCTAAATTCCTTGGCTTGGCCATTTAAGGTCCTTTAGGGGTTGATCTCTACCTGCTTTTCCATCTTTTCTCCTGATGATCATCATCTGCTTACCCAGGCTGGTTCTCCAGCTGCCCACTGAACACTTTTCATGCTTTGCTTCCCCCGGGTCTGTCTCTATTTGTGGAATGAGCTCATCCCTCCATGCTATCTACATCCTATACCATCTCGAGGCCTAACGCAGATGTCACCTTCTCTCTGAAACTTTTCTGACATCTTCTGATCTCCTAGGTCATTTTTGTCTGCATCGTTCTTTGAAGATTTACTGTATACCTGGAATGATATTCAAAATAGTGGGCACTAATTGATCAACATGGCACCGACACAGGGTTCTAAAGGTCCTCCTTTTGTGCCAGATAATTCCCTTTAATTGCTAGATCATGAGGAGGTCTGGGGGATGGGGAGGGGTGGGCAGAGTAACGGGAGCACAAAGGTGAGAGGGTTTTGGGATGGCTGCCATTTAAACCTAGAATTAAGGTATTTCGACATTTTAACAGCAAAGACATAACAGTGTATACTAGATGAATGTCATTTCTCCATATGTTATCTGATTATCTTAACTTGCTTTGCATGTGTATATTTTATATAGCCTTATAACTAAAAATTTATTTCAGAAATCAGTCAGTCAGGGTGTTAGCCTTGGGTCTGTACTATAGACTCAAAGAGAGTTGATAGCTTTCATCAGATGTTCGAAGGTACACATAATGCAGAAGTTAGGAACCACTGCTCTGCTCTGACACTCCTATTTGCAGATCAAGAAACTGTAGCCAAGTGAGGTTGAGCATAAGTCCTCTGCATGCAGTAGTTTTTCTTGGGAATATTTGCTGCCTGCAGTCCACTTCAAGTCCTCTTATTGAAGGCACCGTTATTATTAACCTTATTAAAGGTATTCCATGACACCACGTTTATTGTCTACATCTTTTCTTTTGCAGGAAGCCTGTGAAACTTGCCTGCTAGGTTGGGCTTCTTGGTTGGATGAGAATGGAGAGCAGGTGGAGGCACTAGCTCTTACCTAAAGTAGTAGGTGATGGTTACACTGAAGTGGTGTGTAGACCATGCAACCTATTGGGAGGTGCATTCAGAAACCCAGAGCCAAGAGTCTCAAATGGGTCGTCAAGCCACGGAAGAGGTTGAAAGCAGATATTAGTAATTTACATATTACCTATTATATTAATAGAACATTTACTATTAAGTAGGTACTTTGCTTGCATTAGCTATTTAACCTTTGTGTCAACCTGATTAGGTAGGAACTGCCATCTCTCTTACAGATGAAGAACTCGAGGCTCAGAGGGGCATGTAACTTGCCCACATTCACACAACTAGGAGAACTAGGATTGGCGCTGACATGGCCTCATTCCAGCATCTTCGCTTCCAACCACTACACCAACTGCTGCCTCTTGAGTTAGGATGTGGAGCTAGGGCATGAAAAAGCAAGGAAGGGTAGGTTTAAGTGCTTGGTTTAGTAGGGGAGGGGATGGGGGAGGCTGGCTGATGCCTCCATCAAATGCTTCTGTCCATGCCGGCTCTGTGGCATGATGCTGGGATGCTGGCCAGGTTTAACGGTCAGTGATGGGGTGGATGGAGTCTCCTGAGAGTGTGACAAGCAAATGACATTTATTCATCCATGTGGGGCCTGTGCTTGGTCCTGGGCACACAAGATGCATCTACTCCCTAGTGCTGAAGAAACTTGGCAGTTCTTTTCAAAGGAATAGAAAACTGAGAATCTGACAGTTTATCTTTGGGACTACATCCTCCCCTTTCTGAGCCTTTCTCACCCCCTGATACCTTCTCTTTTCTCTCATCCAGGGTCCAGGGTCTTCACCTTGGCTCCTCCTCTGTCAAACATTCTGCTCTCAGGAAAGGAAGGGAAACCTGGAGGTGTACGTAACTGAAGAGGCATAAACTATTACATTTCCTGGATGTTATTTTAAGCATGTTCTGTCTAGCCCTTCACTTTGAACTTCTATGTCTCCCTGACGAACCATGTAGTCAGCACCACTGTGACTAACCTCCGAACACCCCTGCCTTGTTCTCAGGCCAAGCCGTGGACCCTCCCCTGGCATTGGGTCTGGCTTTTCCTCCTCTTTCTGTACCCGCACTCCCCTCGAATCTGATGACGGCATCTGTTTCTTCCCCGGCAGTGCCTGGCTACTGTTCTTGTCCCCCTATCCTGTCCCCAGCTGTGTCGGGATGAGCCTGCCTGGGAAGGGGGACTGGGCTGGGCTGACTTGTACCAGGCAGCTACTCAAAATGCTTGGCACTGGGAACAGCCAGGGAATGAGTGTGACCATTCCTGAGGTCCTACCAGCATCTGGACTTGACATATTTAGTCTTATTTAATCTTTCCAGTAACCCTATGTGGCTGGTATTAGTGACTTCATCTTACAGATGAGGAAACTGAGGATTAGAGAGTTTAGAATAACTTGCTCACATAGCTAATGCATGGCAGAGCTTGGGACTCCCCCTTTCTCTGTCTGATTACAAAGCCTATGTATGATATTTCCCCTGCCGTATACCATAGAAGCAGAATCCCATCGTCTAGTACAAGGTGGCTAGAAAGGGACCAGAGGTAAAAAAGAAAAATGAAAGGGTTAGAAGTTGAGTGGACATTGAAATAGAGCGGCTGGAAAAAACAAGAAAGGTCAAGGGTTGCTCTGGAAAGTCTAAGACAATCACAGTGAATGAAACTGGAGTGCCTGAAGCTTTATGTATTTGGGTCGCACAGTTCATGGAAGGGGTGGCCTGGGGCTCAGGGCACAGGATGGGGTGGGTTCTCCCCTGCCATGCTTTGATCCTCACTCCTGGGCCTATTCTGCTTATAGTGACCACTTCACCTGACTCAGCTCCAGCCCACAGGACAGTGCAGGAGGATCAGACAAAATGGGAACAAAGACTATAAACTCATGAGCAGGGCTGGCAGCTTGGGGTTTTAGATATTAGCAAGTTTGTAGAGAAGACAGTCTTTTTTTATTCAGTGTGTGTGTGTGTGTGTGTGTGGGGTGCTTCTCAATAACCCTAAAATCCTACCTCTGGGTGAGTAGCTACCTCTTTTCCATAAGCTCGAAGCTGGCCTCAGGTAAAATTAGGGAGGTCATACTGGCTCTGTGGATGGTCATAGTTTGGTTTTCTGGCTTCCTCTACAGTTCCTTTCTAGGGAGAATGATATGCCTCCCCCTTCCCTCCCCAGCATCATATACTTCCTGGCTGCGAGGTGAAATGGAGTCCGCAGATGGCTTTGGAGGAGCCCCAGTGGTCTCCGGCTTGGCTCTTGAGGCTGTAACAGGAGGATTCCAGCTTTGCCCTGAATGGCTGACTAAACTCAGCTCCACTTATAGGGCTCAGGGTTGTGCTGTTCTCTGCTTCTGGGCTTTAGGCAGTGTCTTGAGAACTGCGTGGCTGAGCGAGAGGAAACAGGTGGACACCACGTGGGCTGGAGGAAGCCCAAGGTCACCAACTCCCCCTGGGGCCAGGAGGCGATTGCTCCCTTTGGAAAATGGTGTGTTAATCATCAGATTGCAGAGATGTCAGGCTGCAGAGAGAGGAAAGTTAGAGTCAAAGCTTGTTAGGTTTGTGATGAGGAACCAATTTAGCACTGGATAGAGTCACCTTCAGTTCTTCTTGTCCTCAGCCATAAGTTAGAGGCTGGAAAGAAATTGTAATTTACACCAGGAAAATTACCCCGCATTCTATACTTTGGAGATGCTTTCCTGGGGCCGTGGAATTTGATAGCAGGATGAGACTGCCTGGTCCAGTGCCTGCGGCTGAGTGGCTCTTGTTGATATTTATTGAATCATAATTTTATGGATTCAAGGGTGTGCAGCATATTAAGATTGGAGGAGGTGGGTCCCAGGCCGGGACATCCTTCCTTCTTCACAGGGGACTGATGAATTCTGCACTCCTGGAAATGTCTGTCATAACTATGATTACTGGAACGCACTGAATGAAAGGGCAAATGTAAATAAGAATTTCTCACATGATTTTCCTATGGATTTGTTAAATTCAGAGATAATTTATCTACTTTACTGTTTTCAGCATTGATAGGCATTTAGATTTCTAGGTCTTCTCCCTTAGCTGCTCTGCCAGACTTGTTTGTTTGGCATTTAATACTCAACAAACATTACACGTTCTGTGGAGCTTTCGTCTTTGTTGGCGAAACATTGTGGTTTGAGGAAAAGGGAAATGGATGAGGCACTGAGCAGTCCTGGGTTTCAGGTCTTATCTCCGCTACTGATTAGATATGTAACCTCTGGCTGGTGACTTACTGTTTGAGCATTTCTGTTTTCTTCTCCGTGAAATGGGAGATCGTAAGAACCCTCACCATGGGTTACCGTGAGGATGAAATGAGAGAAAAAATGCTTAGTATGGCACCTCGATACTAAGTAAGCTCTCAATAGACGTTATTGCCATTTAAATGTAAAACTGAGTACTCAACATCCATTTTCTTCCACGTATAGGAAATTCTGTTTTCGGTGTAGGAACCCCCCTGCTCGTCCACCCCCCACCCCCACCTTTTTGAAATAACCAAATAGCCATTACTCTGTAAAGCTGAATGTTCTTATATTGGCTCACATAAATGGAAATACACATCTGTATTTTAAATACGATCACCTGGTGTTTATAGCTTCTCTAGGGTATACAAAGGGACTTTTACATCAATTTTGTTTAGTTTTTTATAAGCTCATTAATTTTCAATGGCATTCTTATGAGACAGAGATTAGACATATTGTTCATGAATTAATGAAAGTCCAGAGAGGTTTCAGCACTTGTCCAACATCACAGAGAAAAGTCAGTGACACCCAGAAATAGTACGGACATCTCCAGGTTGCACACTCAGTGTCGGCTTGCTGTCCGCTGACTGTGTGCCTGTGTTTGTGTGTGTGTCTTTTCTCCGGCACTTGGGTTCTGTGTATCTCAAGTCCTCTGTGGTAGCACACAGGGTATGAGCGTGCACATGGAGCCTCTATCAGATATCGACCGCTGACCATTCCCATCCCCTTCTCCTGCCGCCCCCATGCCAGTTTTGTTTGGAAGAGAAGGAAGGGGCCCAACTGGAGCAGAGCTGATGAAGGTAAGATAGAGTCTATGAAATCTCTAACCTCCTCTACTTTCCACATCCCTTTACCTTCCACGATGTTCAAGCTTTTTGACCTTTCTGGATCCAAGTTCTCCCTCTTACATTCGGTTCCTGGGGACAGTTCTTGGTTCTCTATTTCTCGCTTTCTGTCGATGGCATCTAAGTCTCATTCTTAATAGAAACTGGTGAGTTCTATTCCACGACCAAGGTATTCGGGCATTGGTGTGGAGGTGGTGGAGGTAGAGATTTTGAGGACCAGCAGTGCCATTTCCTGTGTTCCTAAGGCTGTGTCATAAGGGTGGGGACCTTCTGCCTCTGGGTGAGGTGTGCTGGTTGAACTTGCAGTGTCATATATTGGCCTCCAATTGCCTTGCTCTCAGGGCGGGCACAAGCTTTCCTGTGGCAGAAGAGGTCTGGTCCTCACAGGCAGCCTTGGAATCGACTCTGGAATGACCAGGTCATCAGCTGCTCCCATACTTGGCCTCCCTGCCAGCGCTGGCCTTCTCAGACCCTGGGGTTGACTCATGGACTCTTCCTCCTCAGTGCGCTATTGTCTTTGGTTGCCTCGTCTGCTCATTAGACTTGGGATCAACCCTAGCTCTATTTTGGCCATTTTAACTATGTTTTGATTTCCTTCTTCTAGTTTCCTGGCAGCCTGGACCATCTCTGATTTTGGCCTTAAACACCTCTCTTGGTGTTGACTGCTTGATTTTCGTCTCTCCTCGCTATAAGATTAGAAGGAGGAGGGTAGCACAAGCTGATGATTCACTCAAGGTTTTCTGGATGAGGTAAGCATGGAACTATGTCTTGAAGTTTGAGAAACATCCCAACAAGTGGAGGGAGTTGGAAAAGGGGTCTCAGGCAGAAGGAACACAAGTGAGGAAGTGCGACAAGTGTCATCGGAGAAGCATGGGTTGGTGTTGGACAGAACTGGGTTCAAAGTGTGAGTGGGCTCTGGTACTTATGGAACGCTTATGCAGGCTTCGTGTATGTTTCAATCACAGTGGTTTACTTACAGTGTTTGAGTCAAACAAGAGAAGTGCACTAAAAAAAATCCACGGGAAATTGTTTTCTCTTTCTCCAAGCTTAAATACAAGGTTGAGGCTGTGATTGTTCATGTTTGTGTATGCAAGTGTGTATCGAACTTGTAAGGCCCTTCTTTTTGGTCATAAAAGTTGCCAAGTCTCCATATGATTTGTTTTCTACTGTAAAAGAAGCATCTTCTGGAAAATGCATGACCAGTGCTTTGGGTGAGGTGTGCTGGTTGAAATTGCCATGTCATCTACTGGTCTCCATTTGCCTTGTTCCGAGGTTGGGCACAAGCTCTCCTGTGGCGGAAATTGTATAAGAAATTGTCAGAAAGATTCTTGAGATGATCCCTTAACTTCTCTGGACCTTAGCTTTCTTACCTGTAAAATGGGGGAACACAACTTACTTCTCAGTGTTGTTGGGATTATTAAATAGCTCACGTGAAAGCAGCCTGCCCAGTGTTCTGAGTAGGTTACCTAAAGGTGTGAATATTATGCCATTTCACACTGCCTGAAATGCAGTTTTACTTCAGCAGGCTGGAGAGAGCCAAAGAGAGGGAAAATCTCCTGTTTCTGCTTCAAACTCTTGTGTGGCCATTTGCTCGGCACTGAGCAATGAGCATGCTTTTTCTACAGATGTGCCTATTCCCCTGGGTCCAGGCTGAAGTGTCTTGATTGCTAGAACTTGCACACTGGGCTAATGATGAGTTATCCTGCCCTTGTTAAAACTCAGCCTGGGAACGTAAAGTCATGTCAGCTCCTTTCTCTTCCGTGTGCCTGTGACCCTGTCCTCTCTCCTTGTGATGATGAATTCTAACATTGGTGGCCTTATGTCTTTAACACAAGCCATTGTTATGGAAAGTTGTGCTTAACACTGAGTTCTGGGCAGCCTGATGTTGGAAGTAGCCTGGGCTCTTAATTAGTACTCATTTGCTCTTGTTATTTAGATGTTCTTATGTGCTTATGAGGACACGTCTTGTCCCAGCTCAAGAACCAGGATGTTTTATAATAATCTCCTTCCTCAGAAGACCTTATCGCCCCTTCATGCCCATCTTGCTGCTAACTACAGCTCTTTTGATATTTATTGATCACTTGCTCTATTGCTGGGTTCTGATTTTTGTTTTAGGATTTCTGTCTTTGGACTTGAACCTCTGCTAATGAGATGCATCCATTGTTCCTGGTCTTCAATTCCTAACTTTTTATTCATATATTTGATCTGGAAGCCTCATTGAGCTCCACGTTTTCTTTGTAGTAACTGAAAGTGCTGCCAATCAGTGCTACTGACCAATACTTGAGTCCGTGATATTGCTTGCATGTCCAGGATTCTTCAATTTTAATTTTTAGCCAAGTGTCTGGATCCAAGCCTTATATAGGTCAGAGTTGACCTGATCACCTGCATCCTTCTAGCCTACCAGAAATGCCTTGCTGGAAGTGCTTCTACACACCAAACTCTAAACCCTGGCAGAGATTCTGATTCTGAAGGTTGATTAAGTAAGAGGCTAGGGTGACAGATAGCTGAGGGGAGTGCAGCCTCTACCTGCCTAGAACTCCAGGTGCATCTGCCACAAGTGGTTCATGGATCATTCACTCTGAGCAACACTGACCAATACTGAAGTTTCTAGAATTCTGACTTTTATATCAAGGGAAATATTGTCACATTGACCAACCAAGTTTGAAAGCCACAGGTTAGAATGACTTGTTTTAAATCAGAGCTTCTTTGGGGACTCAAAACAATTTAATTTCCTAAGTAAGTTAAACATTCTCTCCTTAAGTTTGTCCTAAGCATTTTGCTCAATTAGCTTTTCTTAAGAAGAGACTAAGAGAGGTGAATTTCAGGCCATGCTTTATTCAGATAACTTTAAAATTTGAATATGTTCAAGTCTGCATTTATGAATTGTGCCTAGGCTTACAAGGTTTAAAGCATACTCTCAGGTCCATTGTCACTCCCCACCCCCTCTAGTCCTTGCCCTTAATCTGCCCCACACTCCAGCTGGCTCCTACTAAATGTTAGTAATGTTTTTTTTGATAAGTGCTTCATGGGTGATCTTTCTCTGAGCCATATCTTTAGAGGAAGAGATGAAAGGAGACTGAAAAATTAAAATCAAGATAAGCAGTCTCTCCCTTGGAATGTTATTAAGAGGATGTGGTCATTTAAAAGTACTTTTCCCTCTTCTCAGTGTTTGAGAGCTGAACTCATGGAAGATGCTATCACACCTGGCTTTATTAACATAGCTAGAGTCACCTGTTTCAGGAAGCCCAGGAACATTAACCTTAAATGAAAAGTAAGTGGAACGAAAGGAAAGATAAAGAGAAGTCAGGTTCTGGCAGCAGGAGATGCAGGCTGTCAACCAGGCCCCTGCAGCTACCCCGTAAATGGCCCCGTGAATTTATTTTACAGGGAGATCGTTTCCACCATCTGAGTATACGGAGTCTGCCATTGTCCTGACAAGATTTAGAGATCCAGTTAAGTTACATAACGTGTTGATCTTCCAGGAGAACAAGGGATGGGGGTAGTAAGCTAGGGAAGGAAATAGTGGAGATGGTCAGGATTGGCTTTCTTTGGAGCCCAGCAAGACTTGCTGAGACGGGTCAGAGGATTCAAGGGAAGTCGGATAGAGGATTATACACACTAATGCCACAGTCATTGAGCCTGAGGCTAAGGGCATGTGCTGGTAGAGCGGAGCTTGTGAGAAAAGCAAGGTGGTAAATCGAGAATGTGAGCCTTGCAGCTGCTGACGGGAGCCTCAGAACGGGCACTGATGCTAATTCCATTTCTTCGCATTGAGCCCGGGGCTTACCATTTTATTTCTTGCTGTTAGAAATGGAACGTTCCTAAAAGACAGCTGGAGTGGGGATGGGGTATGTGTAGTCCTTTTGGGTGTGACGACCTTATAGCCCAGATTTTACAGGATATGCAGACTCCCGATGTCCTTCTTCACTGACTTTGTAACCTACCTGTCAAACTGTATGTCCTGATTTGGGGTTGGAGAAGCTTATGCTTTGTTTCTCTGACAGTTTGTGACAGGGTGGCTTTGGGTCCTATAAAACGTCACGTCCAGTTCTTCTATTTCTCCTCTAGAGTCTAACAAGGCAAGTGATTTTTAGTTCATTAGAATATTAGAATAGTTTGTTATTTAGTTCATTAGAATATTAGAATAGTTTGTTATTTAATAGAACTGAGGAATGAGTTTGATCGAGAGCAGGATGGTTGGTTTTGCTCTGGTTCCTGAGCACAGGCAGAACCTCCCTTCAGCAAGCTTTCTTGCAAAGGTCTCCTTTGGTCATAGGGCCAAAGAGACAGTGGGGAAGGGGTAAAGATCCATTTGGGAAAAACAGCTCAAAGTATGCGCCATCCTGATGGCTTCATCATCATCATATGAAAAGGAACAGCAAATTTGTACCCTGGTAAGAAATGTTTTTCACTCATAAAAATTAAGAAAAAATTATGAATTGTTATCATTTGTAGGGGCGAAGGGTTTATTAGTCCTGGACTGTGATGAGTACAGAGAGCTTGGCAGTTAGTAGGAGCTGGATGATGATGCGTGATGTATGAATTGCCTTGACCTTGAGTTCTGTGAATCAGCGGTTTTCTTGAAACACATATTTCTTAAATATTGAAATCTTTGGATGCATATATGAAGTCTCTAATCAAATATAGCAAGGGAGTTTGCTATGTTAAAGAGGCCTTTTGTATAAATATATATTGAGAACATGGTATCAATATTTTGGATCCTTTAAAGTGAAAATAGAGCAGTTTTACAGTAATTAGTGACTGATTTGTTTGCAACCTGCTTTTAAATTTTGATTCTTTAAATCTTTATTTTTGTCAAAAATAATGCATTGTAAAGATACTAAAAAAACCCAACAACATTGTGAAAATACTAAAAAATACCGCCCCCCCCCAAACAAAGCCTTGGGTAAAGTAAATAACTGCGAAAAAACAATCACTATCAACATTTTATTGTGTAAACTTTTAGTCTTATATATGCATGTATATGGACACATACATATATTTTTGCAAAAATGAGATCATATTGTACATACATTTTGTGAAGTTCTTTCACTTATACATTTTTCTATGCCTGTAAATATGCTTTATATCGTTTTTAATGGGTACTGTTTCATCACAATTTAAAAAATTCATCTATAATTGTATATACAGATTATTTTTATGAGGTAACAGAATAGTTTTTGTGATAAATATCTTTATAGTAAAATGTTGCATATGGATATTTTATTATACTACATTTCTATACGTGGAATTGCTAGTTTAAAGGCTTTGTGAAGGTTTAAGAACTGAGGGAATGTTCCTCCAAAAGTGCTCCATTTTACATTCCTATCAGCAGTGTTTGACAGTTTTGTTTTCTTTAAACATTGATGAACCCTGGAAATTATTATTTACAAAATGTTTCCAGTTAGATAGGTGAAAATATACATATCTTGAACCTTTTTCATCTGTAATAGCCAGCTGTGTTTGTCCCTTTGGAACTTGCTTTCATTTCCTTTGCCACTTTTCTGATCAGAGTGTTTATGCTTATAGATGCTAAGAGCAATTTGTGTGTCTTGTTGTCCCAGAACAAAATCTTCTGGAAAGAGAATGACCACCTTTTAATTAATTTAACTATACTGCATTCTTATTCAATTAACAAGTATCAAGTACCTATTATTTGCCTGGTGCTGTGCTAGACAATAGGCATATGATTTGGAAGACAAGACACTGAGCAGGCTCTCAAAAAATACCTTGTCTAGTGAGGGAAGAAAAACAAGTCAATAGGCAACTTAATTCTCCAATAGAGAAGTAAACACCAGACGCTTTGGAAGCAGCAGAGAGAGTACCTAACTCAGTTCTAGGTAATCATAGAAGGTTTCTTGGAGGAAGGGGTAATTTCACTGAGTCCCAAAGAATGAACAGCAGTTAGCCAGACATGGAAATGTGCGTGTGTTTGGGAGAGAGAGAAATAGTACTAACAAAAGTATTATTGTATTATTAACACAATAATATGTAACAAAGGTCAAGGAAGCAAGGTGAATACATGGATGAAGTTGCATATAGTACATACATGGCTGGAGCTCACAGTGAGGAAAGGAGGATGGGGTTGAATTGCTTAGCAAGAGATGAGGCCGAAAAGTAAGAAGTGGCCAGATTATGGAGCATCTTATATTACATACTGAGTGGCATGCATCTTTTCCAGATGTTGTAGAGTTTCTGTTGATGGTTTTCAAGCAGTGAAGTGACAGAATCAGATTTACCCTCTGGAAAGAGTCTTCTGGCCCCAAAGGAGGGGATTCATTTGGGGGCAAAGGCAGAGCATTCCTGGAATCTGAGAGAGAATTTAGGAGACTCTTGAGGATGGGCTTCGAATCAAGATAGTAGCTAATTAAGGGTGGGGGAAATCAATGGTTATTAATTGCTGAGAGGTGTGAGGAAACAGAACTCAAAAACAGTACCTATATTTCGGGAGGATGGAGATACTGTTCAATGAAGATGAAGGAGTTTGAAGGATTCGGTTTTGGGTATGTTATGGTCTTGGTGGCTATCATACATCGGAATGGAAGTATCCAGTTGGATGTGTTGGGTATGTGGATCTGAAGCTCAATAGAGTTTTCAAGGGAAATACAGGACACATAACAGTAATTGAAAGATGGGAGTAGATGGTAGTTTCCAAGGAGAGTATATAGAACAAGAAGAAAGGAGGATGATGGTTCAAATCAAGGAGCCTGGGGTAAGGACCAAGGACAGAAAGCTGAGGAACTCTAATATTGAAGGGATGGGAGGAGAAAGTAGAGACTGAGATGGATCATTTGTAGAAAGAAAAAGCATTGCCATGGAACGCCTTTTAAGGAGGACAGATGTTCATCAGTGCCAAATGGTGCAGATTAATTACACGAGATAAGGATTTTGGATTTAGCAACAAGAGTCGTTTCAGTGAAAGATGCCAGATTCTAAAGAGTTAAAGAGTAAATGGAAGGTGAGGAAATTAAGAAAATCAATGCAGACATCTCTTTAAAGAAAACTGACTGTGAAGGGATGAGAGAAATAGGGTGGTAGCAGAAACACAAGATGGCTCTGGAGGAAGCAGAGAGGGAGACACCACTGACATAGGGGAGAGGGTAACACCGGAAGGCCAGAGATCCTGCGTGAGGGTGGAAGTGGCTGGGATCTAGAACTCAGGAGAATTCATCATCTTGAGATGGGAAGAATGATTCTGCACCTTTTATGGAAGGGAACATTTACAAAATTTACAAAGGGATAGAGGTGGATAGGTGTGGTTGCAGAGACTTGAGGGATGTTTCATGTGATGGTTTCTATTTTGTCTGTGCGGTAGGAGGCCAGGTTTTCCACTGGGCGTTAGAAGAGAGGTGATGGCGGGGAGGTTCGATGGATTGGAGAAGCTTTGAATTGTTGCTGTGGAGAGTGGAAAAAAGAGCCGAAGAGGGATGGACAAGGAGATTCCCAGGCAGCATGGAGGGTCTTGTGGAGCTTGAAGCTGACAGATTTTAAGGGACACCAGATCTGTGCATGGCTTTATGATTTTTTTTTTTTCCAGCTGAGAACATAGACCCCGGGGGCGGGATTTTTCCAGTTGAGTGTGACAGAAGATTGATGCGGCAAGCTATTGAGGGCAATGCATTTGCACGGTCGGAGTGATTAACCATGGGTTCAAGGCTGGGCAGGGAGGGGATTTGAAAGATCAGGAGGATGTAGAAGGGTCAAGGGCCTGGAGGTTGGGGTGAGGTTAAAGAACTGGTATAGTGCAGATAGGCGAATAGGAGAGCTGAAAGGGAAAGGATGTTGCAGTTTGCAGGGATTTTGGATTTAAGATTTCAGAACTGTACAGGTTTCAGAAGAGGGTAATATTCAACATGTTAGACTGCTCTGACATGGACAACGGCCAATCAGAGTAAACCACACACAGCGGGCCTGGTGTGAACCTCCCGATTCCATGCACGGCCATACGGGTGTGTACCTCCTGATCCAGGGTATGCGTATGGGGGGGGGACCGGTGGTGCAGAGGAAGGATTAAACGTCTGAGTGCTGTGCAAAGCCTTCCCACGAATATTGAATTTGTCCAGACTGATGATGTGACTTGAGAATGACAAGGAAAATCATGAGCCTGTTAACGATATCATTGATAAATGAGAGGCAATGCCTATCAATATCATTACAGGGTATTTTTGGGCTAGATGACAGTGACGAAGAAAAGGGGAAACTGGTATAGCCAGATGGCCTATGTCTTAGTCCCTTGGGGCTGCTATGACAGAATACCATAGACTGGGTGGCTTATAAACAACAGAAATTTGTTTCTCACAGTTCTGAAGGCTGGAAGGCTGATGATAGATTGGGTGTCTGGTAAAGGGCTGCTTCTTCCTGGTTCATAGATGGCCATCTTCTCACTGTGTGCTTGCATGGTGGAAGGGGTGAGGAAGCTCTCTCAGGTCTTTTATAAGGACATGAATCCCATTCGTGAGGATTCCTCCCTCATGAACCAATCACCTCTCGAAGGCCCCACCTCCTGATGCCATCGCCTTAGGAGTTAGCATTTCAGCATATAACTTTGTTGGTGGGGAGGAGGACCCAAACATTCAGACCATAGTAGCCTAAATCTCGGTGGTCACAAGTTTTATAGGACAGTGGCAGAATTATATAGGCTGGAGCAGCAAAGGGAGAAAAAAATCATATGAACTCCACTCACCAACTTGAGATTTGGGACGATTACAGGGGACAATGTTCTTTGAGGAGCCAGGGTTCAGTTAAGACAAGAAACTGGAGGGGATATTAAAAGTGAGAATGAAGATACAATAGACTGTGTTTGCTCTAGAATGGGCAGAATTTGAAAGGAGAACAGCAGGAGATTGACTCAGGGAGGAGGGACATAAAGCAAAGCAATATGAGAATGTGCGGATGGGAGGGTTTCAATATCAGAGAGGCTTAGATCTTGAGTGGTGCCTTTGAGTGACCAGGATATCAAGCATGAAGGAATTAGCAAACTGCAGTGTTTCAAAATATTTGGTCCTAGCAGTGCCCTGACAGGAGATGGGGAAGAGGGGAGCTCAGGCTGTGTGGGGGTAGTGAGCCATGGCCTGGAGTGATTGTACTTTCAAGAAATCCCAAGACAAGTGAGCAGGCTGTCATTGCCATTGGTTCCAAGATTTTGACCAAATGTTGGAATCACCAACAGTCTCTTGTGAGACATATACTGTATCTGGTTTTCCAACAGCACAGTATACCTGCAGTGTGACTTAACTGTGCTAGGGTTGAGAATAGCATTCTGTCCTCAACTGGAAGCCCCAAATCCCTTAGTACAGGGTGGGGAGCAGAGGTGCATTTTATTGGCAAACAAAGGTTCGAATTAGTGAGTTCTCAGCTTAGCCTGTTGCTCTGACTCTAGGTACAGTGTCAAGTAGCACATAGGTCCTCAGTTGATACTTATTCAATAATTGGACTTTAATTAGTTATTTGCAAAATTGATGATGTACATTGCTCTTCAGATTTTACAGTAGAGTGGTGGGGTGGGTTTAGCCAATATTTCATTCTGGCCCTCAAGTTCTTCCTTGGGGTAAAAAAAAAAAATCAAAAGACCATGGAGAATGGAGTTCATGGTGGAGTTTGAGTATAGGGAAGAAGAATGAGTAAACTCAGGGGTATTATAACAATAACTACATGACAAAATAACTAAAGATACAAGAAACCATGATATGGCTTGTCTTGCAGATGGTCATATTCCTTTTGGGGTTAGCTTTCTAGTATGATGCCTTGCACAGGCTTAGCAAATATCTAAACATTTTTGTTGATGAGTCTTTTGTTGCTCAAGTTACCAGGAGAAAATAACAGCAGGTGTACACGTTTATCAGGGCTAGTGCTAGAAAGAAATCTAGTTATGTGGTGTTGTTGCAAGCTGGCAGACTTAAGGATACCCAAACGGCACCTGGAATTTCTCTACTCACCATGGCAACATGCCCTCCATTCTCCAGCCTACCCTGCTATTGCTGCTAAGGCTCCAGTGTCCTACTGAAAGAAAAGTCATAGATTAGTTGTTGGTGGAAAGGTTCCCTCCTTCCCTCCTTCCTTCCCTCCGTTCCTCCCTCCCTCCCTCCCTCCTTCCGTCCGTCCCTCCCTCCCTCCTTCTGTCCCTTCTTTCCTTCCT
>NW_006436007.1:515240-529568 GCF_000325575.1 Pteropus alecto
CCATCCTCCTTCTTTCCTTCCCTCCATCTCTCCCTTTCTTTCTTCCTTCCTCCACTCATAAATGCTTAGTATATGCTAGTTTTGTGTTAAGCACCAGGAATACAAAGATGACCAGATCCTCTCTCTCCTTGCAAGCAGCCTGCAGTGCAATTTGCTACAGACTTGGCCATGCTGGGGAAGGCTTCTCAGGTGACATGGACTTTGGTAAATGAAAAGGAGTTTGGGTAGAAGGCTATTCATTAGGAAGAATGATAGTGTGAAGGTAATATGTTAAGGTAGTGAGGCGGAAATTGTCATGGTGTGTTTGGATATAAAAGAGAAGTTAGCATGAACAGAATCGAGGATGTGTGCTGGAGAGAAGGGCTCAGATTTTGAAGGACTTAAATTTGAAGTAGACATGCTTAATTATTGTCTTCTAGGCAATGGGGAGCTGCTAAAGCAAGGTAGTGAAAAGATCATCCTTGTACTTTAGCAATAACCTTTTGGTGGCTGTGGAGGTCTCCAGGGTTGAGGAACTGATTCAGTCATGTTGAAACGATTGGGACTTTGCTACTCAGAGGATCCTCCATGGAGCAAGAGCATCAGCATCACCTGGGAGTGTGTTAGAAATGCAGACTCTTGGACCTCGCCCAGAGGTACCGAATCATTTCAGCAAGATTCCCAGATGATTTGTGTGCGTGGTAAATCAGAGGGTCACTGATTCAGGAGTTATGCTGATAGCTCTTATAGCAATTGTGCAGGCCCCATGGGAGGGATGTCCTGACCTTTTTTCTTCTCTTATATCACAGATTCACAGACTATCCATGATCTTTTGAACCCCATTTTCGAAAGGCTGATAGAAATTTTTTTAAAAAATGAAGTATACTTCAATAACTTGAGAAAGTCTATCCTTCTAAGCCATGGCTTTTTGAAAACGGTTTAATCACGAGCTGTTAGAGTGTGAATGGGTCCCGGGAAGTACACACAGGAGACCATGATATCTGTGCTATTTTGTTTCTTAAGCTTGGTGATGGGATGCAGGTGTTCAGATATTATTTGCCATTTTGGTAGGTTGAAATATTTTATCAATCAGATTCATAAAATCTTGATTAAAAAGTAATGTTTTGTGATCTGAAAAGGAAACCGAACAAGAACCTTCATCCACAGTGGTACCTCAAGACCCATGTCAGGAGTGGGAGTAGAATCTAAATGATGGTGATAGCATTTATGTAAATGGTAAGAGTTACCTTTGTTGAATGCTCAACAAATACTATTTTGGGGGCACTCGCTATGTGCTAGACACTGTTTTAAGTGCTTTATGTAGGACTCAGTTAATGCTCATGATCCCTTTAGGAGGTAGGACCTATTATTTATCTCTATGTCATAGAGATATTTTCATATGTAAAAAAGCTAACGTGTGAAGATATCAAACACTTAGCCCAAGGCCACAGGGATAGTTGAGGAATGAGAATTTGAACTCAGTTTGTGGAAACCTCAGGTCTAAGTTTTACAGTGGGAATATACAGCCTCATTGTATAAGTAGATGCTGATAGAAGAAAATTGAAAATGAAGGATCATAATGAAATAAATGTATTCTTTTTTCCCTGGCCAGGTCAGAGAAAAGCAAATGCAATATATTTTTGGCCTTGGAGTGACAATTCTTGTAGTATTTGTTAACTGTCCTGTGCGTATCTGAACTTGAGAAAATGCAATTTGGAGCTAGAAATGAATGATGTTGAGAAAAGTATCCCCATTTGAATCTAAAATGAGGAAAATCCACTAATTTTAAAAAACAACAATATGAGAACTCTCCTTGAAAAAACCATACCATAGAAGCCCCTCTTTTCCTGCGACTGAACTTGTGACCATCCTTCAAGACCCAGCTAGATGTCATTCTGCTGCGAATCCTCTTCCCAGTCTGCGAGATGGAGAGTCCCCTCCTTTTGCGCTCTCATCCCCCTTTACTTGCGATAATGATAATGGCCGAAACTTACTGAGCATCGCAGTGTATTAGACATGTTGTAAGCACTTCACTTATTTTATCTCCTTCTAACAGCCCTCTGGGTGGTTATCACTATCCTCATTTTACAGGGAGAGAAACGGATGTATTTTGAGATTAAGTAACTCTTCTGACATCATGCAGTTAAAAAGTGGCAGCGCCAGAATTCAGATTCCAGAAGTCTGACCTGGAGCTAGATCCTTATCATCACAGAACTACCTGCCTCCCTTGTCACACGGATGCAATTGTCCCCTCTTCTGACTCTTTCTAAATCATTCGTTTAAAGTATTGTGGGTATCCTGCCAGCTGGGTGCCGCTTCGGTGCTGGTAACACTGGCGAACAAGCAAAGGCGCTTCCAGTCTAGTAGAAGGGTGGAGGACAAGGTCTTCCAGAAAGAGAGAACGGCATCCATAAAGGCCTGGAGGGAGAGAGAGTGAATCCTTTCTAGAACTCCTGGAGGGCTGGAGTGTAGAGTTCATTAAACGGGAGGAAAGGTGAGTATTGAAGCTGGTCAGCTGAGCGGTATCCAGGCCATTAGGACTCTTCCGGGCTTGTAAAGAATTTGGGTTGCAATTTTACTGTGAGGGTAATGGGCGCCACTAGATGGTTTTAAGGAAATTGGGGAAATGTTGATTTTAAACTATGTTCATTGACATACTGACGCTTTAAATTAGTGTCAATTAGTGACTTTAAAGAAACTAATCAGCCATTGACTTCATGTTCGGAAAGTCTCATTCAAGAAGTTTTTAAAGAATAACAATGAAAGACATTGGGGAAAAAAACCAATAAAACGTAACACTTTATTATTATTTTTTATCTTAGAAGGAATTCACCAAAGGTTTCATATTATGCTATGGCATCTTTAATTATAAAAATAAGCAAATAAAATAACTTGCATCTGTCATTACCATGATATGTTTCATAACCTTTATATGCACATGGAGCTTAAAAATGTAATTTAACAATAAATAATGACATATACCAGATATGCTCACTGTTTATTCCAGTACTCAGCCAAAAACCTAAATATCATTTAAATTATAAATACATAATGCAAATATAATGGCACAAACATGTCTAAAGTGCAACCAAATCACAATAGAAGAAACATGCAAACTGGTCTAGGTCAGCCCGAATCACTCTGTGCAGGAAACAGAAGACAAAGCTTTGGAAATTTCAGAGGGAGTTGGGGGAGTGGGATGGGAAAAGAGAAGCAAAAAACTAGCAACATTGTGAGAACTGCTTCTTTCCATATGTGTAGATATATGTATTATAGATACATATATAAATATCATTGTGGGGAGAAAGGTGGGGTACCACGGTGTGAAGAGGTCACAGCAAAAAAAAAAAAAAAAAAAAAAGAGAATCTACTAGACTGAAGTAAGAGAGAAATTTTGCTAGGAATACTCATGAACGACTTGTCGCATTGGGGTCCTGGTTTTGTAGGTTTGCGAAATGGACACAACACACACACTTTAATAGCTTTTCTGGTTTGGGGAAGTCAGCCTTGCCTGGGGGCGGGGAAGGGGGGAGAGTCAACTTAGAGTATGGTCTACCTGATTTCCAAGAGGCTAAGGCAGTGTCCATATGTTTGGGGACCTGGGGATAGGACAGTTCTGAGTATAAAAATGCTCTTAACAATCTGATGTCAGCACGCTTAGAGGCTGTGTGGGGACAAAGGCAGCAATGCGTGTGCTGCTGCTGCTGCTGGGTCTGCTGCAGTCGCTCTTGGTCCTTGAGCAGCACGTTACTGGTTTTAAAGGCTTTATGGTAAAGTTGTATTGCTTTTCGTTTTTCTGGAGATGTGCCCTCCCTCCTCCCACCAGGGTCCCTATCACTCGATTTGGTCAAATCTTGAGTTTAGCCTAGTGAGAGTCAAGCACCAAGTTTCTACCTAAGCAAGTTTGGAGTGGCCCCTACAGTCCTACCCCTTCTCCCTCCTCCTCTCCTGACATTGACCTTTGGTGGGCAGTGACGCTCATAAGGGACTGCTGGGTTCAAGGACAGTGACCCTGAGAAACTACTGTTGTTCATAGATAGGTTAATCATTTGGCTTTGGTGGTCGCCATCTTGTAAACATCACGGCAGAAATGATCAAACCACCAGCTCTTTCTTTCCCTCTCTCTCTCTCTCTCTTTCTCTCTCTCTTTTTTTTTTTTTGGCCATCCTACAGAGATGGCCCAGCTGCCAGAACTACTTTGGCAGGCAGCGTGCTACAGGACAAAAATGTAAGAGGAGTCTATTAAGGCTGGACAGCCCAGGGTGATTTATACCCCCTCAGCCCCAAGTCCCCCGAACTAAAGACCCAAAGGCTGATTGACTCATTCCTGATCGATTTCATGGAAAGTCTCCCACTCCATCATCAGTTTGCAGGAGTACCAGCACCGATGAAAGGTGGTGAGTCAAAAACTGCCACTTCCCAAGGTATCGTAGGCCTTATCGCATAAGCCAAAGGGATGCTCTTTTTGTTTCCTGTCATTCCTAGTTGGATGTGACAGAGCTGTTTCAGGATAGGTTTAAGTCACGAGGAGCCTCTGGGTTGAGGTGGGCTGGGAGATTAACGTCTTACCTGGGGTCCTTCAGATACACCTGTTGGTTTTTCCTATCTCATACAGGCCATTCTTAAGTTTTGATGTTGACTAAAACTACTTCTACCCCCTTAGTTATAAAAAAGGCCACAAGGAGCATTTACGTGGATATCTAGAAGTGAGATAGTTATTCCATTCCCAGGAAAAGAAAAATAAAGCTAAGTTACAAAACTAAATCTATATGCAATAAAGTTATTATATACTGCTTTGTTTAAGCAGAGTCCTCTGGAAATTTATGTACAGTACATTAGTTTTCAGCTATTTATATTCCACAGTTAGACCTTAAGATTCTCTGGTTTTAAGACAATTGTTAAAGATACTTTTAAAGCTCTGAGCAGTTACAGTACATAAAGATGTTAGCTTTTTGTTTTTCATTAGATGCAAGAAGAGGCAGGCTCGAAGTCTGGTTGGAGGGCCAGGCTTGAGCAATTTGGTAAATGTGTCGGAAAGGAAATTAGACAGTGGAGGATCAAGACCATAAGACACTAGCTCATGAGAGATCAAGAATTCAAACATGACATTCATATTCGTCCATGGCCAGCACAGATTCATAACACGAATTCCATTTAACATCTTTATGAGCACTTAAGACATGCATTTAAATTAAGTTGCTTCTTATCAGCTAACTCTACTGGGGCAACCATTCTAAAGGGCTCCACATCTTCAAATTACAATGACTGGGGGATTCCATGAATGTTTTGTGTTTGAGAGTAGTTCTGAGGGGAGTTGGGAAAAGACGTGGTAGAGGAGAGTGATAAAGGAAGGTCCTTTCTCCTGAGGAGAGGCAGAAAGACCACACGTATTCTGTTTGTGGGAATGCTGCCATCGCGGAATGTTGGGAGATCGATTACAGAAGCCTAGTTTCATGCAATTTTCTTCGAGGGGGATAGAAAATAGGAACTACTTTAAAAAAATCAAACCAGGCACAGTACACTCAAAGTGGGTGTGTGGACACCCTTAAATGATACTAGTTTGGTGAGGCTGTGAACACCTCTCCCTGGTTATGCACTCTCTTGCGAGGTGCGTTTGCTGTGGGTGGGAGAGGCCACCTCACCTCGGAGGTTCCTGAGGAGGACTTTCAGCTTCTGTGGCTCATTGGTGCGCCTCCTGTTGAAGTCAGCTCGCGGGTGTGTTTGGGCACAGTGATCTGTCTGCAGGATGTGAAAGAGGCTGGCCATGTTGGGCCCAATTTTCTCCATCAGGCTGTCTCTGATTGTGCTGACGGTGTCTCCATCACATTCCAATAGGCTTCGGACAAGTCTGTTATAGTATCTGCGTTGGGAAAGAGAACATGGCAGTGAGAACGAGGCAAGACTGGGCTTATATCAGGGCAGCCGTGCAAACGCAAAGAGTTCTTCAGCTGCTAGTTGCTCTGGCTTCTAGCTTTTGTGCAGCATCTTCGTATTTTGAGTGCATATGCTTCCTGGATTTACCACACAATGCAAGTCGGGTCTGTCTTCACGTTTAGAGCTCAGGGGATTTACTTCGGATAGTAGGCTGACGGTGATGTGTAAAAACGTTTTAGAAATGTAGAATCATAGAGCTAGATGGGAGTGTAGAGATCATTTAGTGACTAGTTCATCATATCATTTTACGGAGAAGAAACTAAGGGGGGACAGCTGAATTCACTTGTCTAAAGTCATACAGCGGGTTAATGGTAAAAGCAGGACTCAGTCAAATACCATGAGGTGAGCCCAACACTCGACACTTATGTTAATAGTCACTGCACATAAATTTGGAGTTATGTTGATGCCTCTTTGCAATTTTCCTTTTTTTTTTGCTGGTGTATGTGTACGGGTATCTCTGCATATGAGTACACATCCTGACTAAATTTCTATTTTTAAAGGAATCTCCTGTCTTCCGTGTCAATGTATTCCAAGTGTATACTGTAGCGAGACAGCCAAATGCCAGGCAATGAGGATATTTAAATGGAAAAATAAGTGGTCTTTAACGGTTCATGCTTCAATAATTCCAGGAAGCCTTCTCTCACTGGTCTAGCTTTTGCTGGCCTCTTCCTTTTTTGGATGTTTTATAGATATTAGGTTATCGTCACACAGGTCAGCATTTGATAGTTTAGTGATGGTTTTGTTTTTCTGACTAGATTCTAAATGTATCGAAGGCAGGACTTTTGTCCTTATTTTTCGCATCTCTCATGTGCCAGTATCATAGGGCAATATTGCCCACTCGCTGTCGATTCGTTGATTTATTTTGTGGCCATTGAGGAAATGGAGCTTTAAAATATGAGTCTCTCCCATAAGTCATGATGCCCGTAAGAAAAATTATCTGTACGTCTGGTAAGTTTTATAAAAAACATTCTAGTTGGTATAAATTTCCTTCGTCTTTGGTGCAAGTCCTTTAAGCATCCCAAACACTGCAGCTAAGTGTTATGGCTCAGAAAAGATTAAACTGTCTAATATGTATAGCATAGAAATTATTTGTCCTGTTCTTTGGAAAGACAGTTAAGATATTTTCCAATTTGAGCTGGGATGCGTTTGTTCCATTTTGAGGTGGTGACAGTTATCAAAACCCATTTGCTTCTGTGTTCACTATTAAAACGCTCTCCCGATGACAGTTATCTGCAGTATTTATGTGGAAAGACCCTTTACTCAGAGGAGCCTGATGATCTCTGGGGACACAAGATCTTCCATAAAAAAAACAAAAACAAAAACACCACCTTTTTATTTTTAACTCACCTCACAGCACATGGGATCAAACATCTTTCCAGAATAACTTAACTCCTTAGAGAGGTCCTTTGAGGGATGTACGGTAAATAGGGTGGAATGTGGGTAATGAAGCAAAATGGTCATCCTTCTGTGAGTGAACAGAACGAATTGGAGGACTGAAAGGCCCTGTCTAGGTCTCGGACAGTCTTGGCTCCACCCTTCCCTCGAGGGGGGTTACATCCAGCTGTTGTTAAATTTGGGATTCTCTGGCAGAGAAATACATTTTCCAACCCTTTGGAATTATAAAGCACATGAGTCAAAGCAGATCTCACTTGGATGGGGAAGTGGGGGGGAAAAATGGTTTTGGAAAAACTGAGAATAAGCGACTTTGTACCAAGAGCTTTAGAAGTCTACCAGGCACCTCTTTACTTGTGGGTTCTGCTAGGTCATCGCCCCCTGGATCTCTGTGTCCAGTTCGCAAGGTGATTAGATCCTAGAGAATAAGGTTTCTGACCCTCGTCCCCCTGTCCCCCAGTAAGGACTCTACAACTTAGAAGTTAACACTAACACTTCTAGAAAGAACTGTTCACACCAGATAGCCTCCCAAATGGGCTGGAGAAGATCCTTAGATCAACATCGAAAGCTCTTGTCTGGGTGAAGAAGTCTAACAGCAATAAGGTAACTCAGCGTCTGTAGCTGGCCTCCTCTTTAAGGCCAGCTGTGTCCCTCTGGCACCACTTTGTCAAAAGGCCTACTCTCTTTTTCTGAGGGTTCTCGCCTTTCCTATTGCTGTCTCTGCTGGCCCAGAGAAGGTAGGATACCTGTCCTTGGTGTTTCTTGATACCCTCGCCAGCCTGACGGCTCTTGGTGACAACCCCCAAATCCAGCCTTAGCTTTTCTCATGGAGCTTTGTTAACTCGACAAGGACAGATTGAGAGAGCTCCTTGGAATAGAAAATGTTCGTGGCTCCATTAGCAGCTCCTTTAAGTGGAAAACCTGTCAGGCTGCCCTGATGTCAACAGCATTTGCTGAAGTGAGCAGTAGGTTAATCCTGTGCATATCCATTAAGGGTTGGAATATGGCATTGACATCTGGGATCGGGTGAGTTAACGAGACAGACCTTTCCTATATATTAGTCACTAAGTGAAATTATTTAAGAGATGTGTCTCCAGTAAAAGTTGACTTAGCAATTGTGACATATTTATTGAATGCCGTCTGCTACTAAATCTTGATGTTACTATAGCTATTGGTAAGATGTGCCTTCTCTTTGAGGAGAGAATGTGCACAAATCTAATTGTTGATCACCCTGAGGCATATTTATTCAATTCTGCTTGGTATTCTATTTTTGGATTATGGCTGTATCCTGCAGGTTTTACTGCCATTTTTGAAATAGCAATAAAGAGCTTGGCTCAAGGCCATGTGAGTTCTGGGCTCAACTCTGTCATTTACCAGCTGTGTGACCTTTGGCAGGTCACTCCCCTCTCAGGCCTCTGTTCTTTAATCAGTAAAATAAGGCAGTTAGTCTAGATGATTTCTATGGTCATCTCCAGTTATGACATTCTAAGTTTCTGGGGATTTGACACATACGTTCCTTCTCAGTTTAACAAAAAATGGTGCAGCTCTGCGTAAGGCCCGCCTTTTACAGGAGGAGTTGGAACTATTTGAGATTTCTTTTTTCATCTTTACGGGAGGTGGCAGGGATCTGTTGCAAAGACTTGATGGGCGAAGCATTTTGATCACCCAACCTGGAAGGACTTTTTCAAGCAGCATTCTTTTTCCCCACTTCGAAAAATTCCATCACTGACTGTTTTTTTTTTTTTTTTTCTTGGTGAAGAATAAGATCAGATATTCTCCATAGCTACTGTTTCAGCCATGCTTACCCAAATACACACATACTGCCTAGGAACGTTCTGTGTGAGGGTTTATAAATAGTCCTTTGTTTCCCTTGATCAATATTATTCTTCTGTTTCCTGTTCCCTATCCATGCCCTAGAGAGCTGGAAGCTTCGTCAGTTTTCCCACTCTGGATCGGGGTTGGTCAAATTCCTTCCCAAGCCCCACACTGTCTAGCCTGCCTGATCGATTTTGCCTGCTTCCCTCATAGTTGAAAGTGTAGTTTGCAAATTCAGCCAGGAGGACACTCCGGCTGTCCTTTTGCTTCTAAGAGCATTTCTCTCATGAAAAACTTCCCTGTTCTGGCTCCTGGTCCAGTCACAGGCTTTTGGATTCTCCCAGGCCCAAATCTCAGTCTAGATAAGTCACAGGAAGGTGGAATGAACCTGTAACTACTTCCTTTCACAATTCTGTGCCAATTGGCACAAGTTAGCGTGTATCAGTGGTGGGACAGAGGCTGGGAAAGCAGGATGTTTCAGGAGAGTGAGGAGTTTAAATAGAGCAAATTAAGCCCAGAATGGAAGCGGAAACCTCTACAGTTCTCAGCAGGAGTATCAGCCAGTCGAGGTGAAATAATTGGAGAAAGGTAAGAGTTGCGTGGAAGGTTCTTATCTTCAAGAGGTGGCAATTTTTTCCCACTTTCCTAATACCTGTGATTCCCCTAAGATGAAAGAAGGAGATAGCGGGATTCCTTGTGACCATTTTCTAAAGGTGGTGAGAAGCAGGCACCTATTGAAAGGAACGTGGCCTGATTAAAACTATTACTAGTCTCTTTTTATGTGGTTAGGCTCCCCAGTCCGAAATTTGTGTCATCCTTTTGGTAAGACCTCCCCCTTCATCAGGGAAGATGCTACCTCAGTTGAAACTGAGAGATTAGTACTGCCTCAAAACTGGTTACGTGCCAAGTGACAGGGTCCTTAAAGGTCTAAACTTACGGTAATAGCTGCCTCCCAGCTACCACGCAAACACATCCTTTGTCCCTAGCCCCTGTCAGACTAGGAATTTTTTATTTCTCTTTCTTATGGTAAGAGGGGTCTTCAGCAATTAGGTATTTCTCCCCCTATATGTAACAAGAATCTTCCTAGGAGAATCTTGAGACCAAGGTCGAAATAATGAGATAAGTAAGCCATTTGAGATGAATGCTGGATTTGATTTTCCTGTTCTGAGTAATCAGTTGGGACCCATAACAAAGTGGCTTCCAAGGACTGAACGATGTTTATAAATTGACACCAGGTTCTGAAGACAGACCTGTAGTTAAGAATGAATCAGAAATTTTACAAAGTTTTAATGTTAGGGGCCTTAACCTTTCCCTAAGGAGGAGCTATACTTGCCATCTTCCAGTTGCCTTTGTGCATATGCCTAAATCATGAGAATCCCGGGGAGGACTAGGCTGATGGCACCTTCTGAAGAAGGGCGGCAGCATCTGACTAGAAAATTAATCAGGTAAGCCTGCGTTGGCTCCCAGGTGGTCAGAGTAACATGAATAGGACCCATCCTTGTGACTATGTGCAAATTTGGCTGTAGAGTGAGAATGATAGCACTTTAGGATCGGGAGTCAAGTTTTAGTCTGCGGGGCATCTCAGTAGGCTGAATCTGACGGGCCAGCATGGCCACTGCCATACCTCCATGCCAGCCCCCTCCATATCTCTCTCAACTTCATCACAGGTGGGGAAGCCCAGGTCTTGCTGGGCACCTTTCTAGGCCATGGAATGAGGATGTCGGTCCTTTCACGTGTTAGGTGCTCACTCCTGGCTTATGAGTGAGGGGCACAGAAAGGCATGATGTTCGCGTATTACCAGCTCAGTGGCTTTGGGTCGTGTTAGAATAGTAAGATGAGAATGTGATCTGGGCAGTCAGTCACCAGAACATCATTCCAGGAAACCTGGGACTAGAGGAATGGGGTAATGTCAGCTTGAAAGGGAACATAGGAATCATCTAGTCCAGACATTTCACCTTTCACAAAGGAAATGTGAGTCCCCGTCCAGTGAGATGGCTTGCTCTGGGTAACCTAGTGAAGTATCCGATTGGGCTTGGGGCTGACTCAAAATACATGTAGATTTAAAAGACTGCATTATGACATTTGACCAGGGTTTTTATAATGGCCAATTGTACTGTGCATAGTCATTCAGCCGAATTTGATGTCTCAAAAGCTTGTTTCCATAAACTTCGCAATTCCCTTCAGGCTTAAGGCAAGAAACTGACAATGAAAATGCACATTGCTGCAGATGAAGCTTTCTATTAACTGCATGGGAAGACTTTTCCTATAACAGTGGAAAAAAAAAAAAAAAACCAGCCTGCTTAAGCTGTCACAACCAATCACAAACATATTTTTTTTTTTTCTGCAAAAGCTGGGAAGACTGCAAGCTAAAATAAGAGCATGACTGTGGCAATTTAACCTCCCTTCTGTGTCTGGCTCTGCCAGCCAACCACTCCCCCTTCCCCCCTAACTGTGAAAAAGTGGTCTCATTTTGTACCTGTTGGAGAAGTGATTGGGGAGCTGGACGACTTCAGTGATGGCTTCGGGGTTCCGCTTGGCGATGCTGCACACATTCAGCTTGCTGTAGCACTCCTCCTGCACCTCGGCAATCATCCTCTGGAAAGTGGAACACCTCCGAATGGCGAGGAAGACCTTGGCGGTGACCCCGTTGGCGATGCACTTCAAGCTCTCTTTGACAAATGCTTTTCCCTGCCAAGGAAGGGGGTAGGGAGGAAAATCTTTAGCTCGTGCTGACAAGAGAGGACAGGGCATAGAATGTGTGGAACTTACGGGGGCTCCTGGCACTGTGTCATGGCCATCTGCATATCCTTGCAATGAGAAAATTGTATGCCGTGGCCAGGATAAAAAAATGTCCCTACTCCCTGAGACTACCTTGAAAATTGAGCTCCATAGAAATGAAATGAGACAAGAGAAAAAAAAAGATGAACCATAATCAACCACCCTGCAGCTTAAAAATAGCCAGAATATGGCTTTGTATTCTTGGGATGGAGACTTTGATAACTCAAACCACAAGCTAGTAGGCTAGGTCATACAGTGAGAAGAACTTCTTTGTTTGAAGAATGTTTTTATTGTCTTTTGAAAAAGCAAAGATTATCTGCTCATCACTCTTCCTTTATAAGACAGCCTCTGTCAGCATGTTACAATTGTGCCTTAGAGTGGGCGGGGAGTGTCTTATACAGAACCTATTTCCAGGCCAAAAATGTGGGGTGTGTGTGTGTGTGTGTGTGTACACATTGGAGATGAGAATTTAGAGTGAGGAGGCTGAGGAGAGCTGGTTCCTAAGAACAATAGTCTAATGCAGTTAAAGACGAGCAGCCAGTGGGAGTGAGGGTCAAGGTCTTATTACCTGAGTGTCAAATTTAGCAGCGCTGTATAAGAAGGATTTACAGATGTCGTACATCCCATCTGTGTCACAGGTGGAGTTCTCCAGGCATGCAAAAGCCCCACAGCCAACCTGCAGAGCACTGTTGAGGCAGCGAACCACTTCGGCTGAAAAAGACAAGTCCATCCAATCCGGGTCAGACAGTGAGGGTGCTTCCAAAGGGTCAAGTTGGTGTGGTGGCAAAATTCAAGGACATGGGGTCAGGAGAACTTAACCTAGAAGTCTGTCTGAGATGGGGCCAGTAGATAGGCCCTTTCAGAGGAGGGCGAGAGTGAGAAAGTGAGGAGACAGGCAAACCCTTTTGGCTTATAAGAGCCAGAGCACATGAAGGGGAGGAAATGTGTTTTGCCTCTGAGATCCATGTTCTTGGTCTCACCGTTACCACCACACAGCTTGGGTAGCTGCAGAGTGAGGCTGGAGTGGGTGGAACGCATGGTGTTTGAAGCAGTGCTGCAGAGCCAGGGGGTATCACTCAGAGCCTGGAAGCATGGGGAGGTGAAAGCCATGGCTGGTGGTTAGGTTAAGGAGGTGGAAGGGTGAGGGAGTCCATTTGGCTCCCGAAAATGCACTCTAGGGTAATAAGGATGACATTTTAGTCTAAATGGCAGAGAAGAATTTGCCAGGAGTCCCTTCCGAGTTAGAGCTTTTAACTTACCTTCATATTGGCAGAAGGGAATCTGATCTGTTCATGTTTCACCCCAACCCCCTACCATAGGACAGTGCTTAGAGGTATGCATAATCTCTCTCATATTAAAAGCCATTAAAAAAAAAAAAAAAAAGAAACACAGGTGTGGAATAACAAGGCCAAGGCACCCCTTGTGCAAGACTGGAAGAAAAACCGCAAAGAACTTGCATGAGGCTTTCTACATTCTGGATAAGATCTCCCATAAAAGTAATTTCTCTCCTACAGAAAGGGGGGTATTCTGGCAGGCAGCTCGGCAAGAAATGATCTGAGGCCTTCATACCATAGGATTCTCCTCTGAGATCAAAAGCATGGTTCGGTTAGGCTTCCCCTCCCCCTCCCACCACCCGCAGCCTCTGGGATGTTACAAGTCATTTCCCTAATTATATATTTCCACGGGTTCAAATTATAACTTTGCTTTAAGCAGTTTTAATATGCATTAGGGTTGCTATTGTTTTAGGCAAGCTCGAATTGTGAATCACTGCATCTCTATAGCAACTAAGTACAAAAGGAAGTGAAGCAGAGCCCTTCTCTCGGCAGGGACCTGCTCTTTCGAGGGTAGCGTCGTCTGCAGCGTTTGGACACCTGCGATCCCATCTTTGCTGACAGTTGGGGGAGCCAGGACAGCAATGGAACAGGAGCAAGGTGGACGAGCAAAGTCAAAAGGCAGAGGTGTCAACGCCGGCTTTCTAAGGATTCTTTTCCTTTAGAGGCCAAGCTAACACACAATTAACTGCTCCAGGAGTTAGGGCGAGAGTGAGACCTTCCCCTTGGAGAAACAGCTGCTCTGTTTCACTAATACTCCCTTTCAAGGGGCTTTCTGGCCACGGGCTGCATGGGCGACTGAATGGAGCCGGGGAGAGAGCCGGGAGGAAGAGAAGGAGCAGTGCCGGGGGTGGAATGTGTAAGGTTTTCTTGAATCTGCCCTGGATTTTTCAGACTTGAGGGCTCTGATTCTGTAAATTGGTCTGCAGAGGGAGCTTTCAGTGTGTTCTCTGAAGGGGTGGGGAAGTCGAGTTGTAGGGTCTTAGAAGGGTAAAGGAAGAGAGAGACAGCATCAGCCAAATCATGTCTCACCTTAAGATTAGCTTCAGCTTCTGGAAAGTATAGAGAGCGCTTTGAGGCATGCCAACATTCAAGCCTC
>NW_006436007.1:529607-531657 GCF_000325575.1 Pteropus alecto
CCCTCTCAAGAGGGTACGTGCCAGATTTCAGGCAATCAGGCTAGGCTTATGCAATGAAATACCCTCAGCAGAGCACCCAGCTTCTTCGTTAGTTGCGTGCAATTTATAAAACAAAGGAGCTCCACTTCCTAAGGCTATTGGATTGCACTGGCAGTTTATTGCCATCAGGCATGAAGCACATTTATTATCAAGATCAGCCGTCACAGACACAGTTGCAAAAGCAAGAGGCAAATGAGGACAGCTCTTAGGGGGAGAAACCGGTCCTGGGTTTTCCGCTTACCTGAGTTCTGAGCTGCCACCCGGGATTTCCTGGCGCTCACAGAATCATTCTGCTCTGCCTCATGGGTTGCAGAAGCACTGATCACCAGCACCAGAAGCACTGCTGAGTTTTGGAGCATTCTCTGAGAAGTTTCCGCTAAGTTGTTGGGGTTTTTTTTTTTTTTTTCTCCTCCCCCCTCTTTCCTCTTCAGACCAAATCCACACATTGCATTGGGCTGATTTTTCAAGCCTAGGTGAGGATTTGATGAGGATTTTTTGCTGCTGCTGATGCTACTCCTGCTGACGCTTTTGCTGCTGCTGCTGCTGCTGGCGCTGCTGGCGCTGCTGCTGCTGCTGGCTCTGCTGCTGCTGCTGCAGTCGCTGCTTCTTGCACCTCTGGCTTTTGCAAACTGGGGGCCCAAGAGCTGCACCCAGGGGTTTTATAGCCGTTCTTATCGGTCCCTAGGATCAGGGACCAATCAGGTCCCTCAACTGGTCTGGCTAGCCAATCGGAGGGCGCGCTCATTGGGCTAGAGCTGTTTGACTTCTTAGAAATATTTTCCAGCAAATTAAAAGTACCTGCTGCCAATGTTTCATATGTGTGTGTGACTGTGTGCATAGATGTGTGAAAAAGCTATTTTCACGGAATTAAAGGATAACTCTGTATTGATTGAACTAAAGGCAAATCGTATGACAATCTTAATAAGGTGCTCTGGAAATCTATCCGTCTTTTAAAAAAGTGGGCTGGAGGGGGCGGGGGATGGGCAGCATCGGCAGGATGAGGATTGTGGTCTCTTTGGATTCTGAGTCAACCTCGTGATAGCAGTTTTACTCGAATTTTAACAGCACATTGTCTGTGTTGTAAGCTTCATACCCCGCACCTCTCCATTTCTCAGTATACACGTGTTCACAAATCTGCGATGCATTTTGGTTGTATGTAGGCATCCTGAATTCTCACTCACTTATATGAGCCCTCGAAGAGGGACATATATGAGTGGAAGGGTCCTGGGACAGGGACACGACAGCTCTGAGCTGCAGCCCCGGTTCTTCTATTGCTCAGCTCTGTGGCCTGGTCAAGTCCTTTTACTTTGCTCTACCTTTGTTCTCAAAGCTGTGAAATGTTAAGGTTGGAGCCCAGCATTCCTTAAGCCTCTAACACTATGATTCATTAGGGACAGAAATGAACCTCCATTTTTTAGGTACTAGCAGATTTGCACACTCCAGGAGTGTTAGCTACAGTAGGTACACACGCGCACACCTACACATACTAGACTCAACAGGGAGACATCATGAATGCCTGGAAATTAATAAACTGTGTATTCAAGCCCAGCAACTTCATAATCACGTTGAAACAATAAGCTGGCCAAAGCAAGACTAAACCTGCTAAGGAAACCAGTTTATATCTTGAGGGGGCAGGGGAGTGGAAGGGGCAGCAGGACTGGGAAGAAGGGGTAGGAAAAGCCCAGAATGTGTAGGAGAGAAGACTGATAAGCTCTAGACTTACAGGGAAAATCACAGTAGCATCACAAATCATGTCTAGTGTGGAAACTTGCATTTTCTTATGAGAGAGCTACAGGCCACACTGAGGCATATCCCTAACTTGTGAAGGAGGTTAATTATCTAGGAGAGGATTTATCAGGTGGAGAGGTGGTCATTAAGGGCTGGGATGAGATGAAGGGATGAAGCAAAAAAACCAAACACAGACAGGATGATCTTGCAAAGAAACAGAGCCAGCCAGTGGTTTCACTTGAAATGCTAAAATCTTCAGACAAATATAGAAGAAAGAGTAAAA
>NW_006436007.1:531780-561218 GCF_000325575.1 Pteropus alecto
GAAAACAAAAAAGGTTGTTTGCTAGAAAAGGGATAGAAGAAATAAAGGATAAAGGAAATATCTAAGGAAAATAAAGAAATTTTTAAATTTCCATGAAATAATAAGTACATTCCAATTTATGTTAACTGATTTGATTGGTATTTCTGATGCATCTTTTGGGCTGGGTGCTAGCGATGAGTAGGCGGAGTCAAAGAGAAGAGATATAGAAGAAGGAAAAGTAATGATTCTTGTCATCGAGAAGCACGCAGTCAAGTTGGGTAGATAGATGGTCGACCTCAGTCATATTTCCTGAAGGTTCAGGATGTCAGGACCTTGCATGGTAAGAGAAGGGCATGGTAAGAGGTACGGGGAAGGCTTCATGGAAGGATCTTCAAGGAAGGATCAGTGAGGAAAAGATGTGAGCTGCTTTATTGCTTTTCAAGAATTGAGGACAAAGTGATGATATTTCGTTTTTAAAAAAGTTTGTGTTCTGGAAAGCTCAGAGGTTGTTTTTATTTTTTAGGCAGAAGTGGTGACGTCTATCAATATATAGTTCAGTGTCTCTTCTAGAAGGAGAACAAGAAGACAGATGCATGCATTTTCTTCCCAAGCATCTTGATTTCTGTTTCTCAGCATTCCCTACCTCTTAGCCATTCTCCATTGTTCAATTCAGTCTTGTTTGTTTCTCTTGCTGGACTTCCCCCTTGTTGGTCTCCTGGCTTAGTAGGGCGATGATGGCTCACTTCCCACAATCCACATTCTTTTTCTCTGGTGCTCCCAGCAGAACATGTTGTCCAGCTGTCAGGATGGACTTTTGTTTTCTCTGATGTTGATTTATTGTTCCTCCTTATTTCTCTCCCTTCCTATCATGTGCCTGGATGTTCATTGCTGGATGTGCAAAGTGTCTCACAATGACAAATAAGCTGTCATTTGAAGAAATCCAATAGTGGTCAGCCATACTGGTTTGCGTATAACTAATGTGAGCATCCGTGCGTTTGAGGACATCAAAGGACGGAGCTGAAGTCTAAGTAGAAACACCCAATGTCAAGTTTCTTCTCAGGAGTTTGAAGATATTTGAATGTCCACAGCCATTGTGCTCTTGTCTTGAACTTTACTATAACAACGATAAAAGAGTCTTCAGAACTCTGCAAGTGATGTCCAGTTCCTTTGTAACTTCTTCCTGGGGAGTATGAGTGAATATAGAGGAGTTCGAATATCAGATTTCAGAGTTTGAATCTTATCCCGCAAGCCACAGTTGTCAGTAAGGGTTCTCAAGTAGAAATTGTTAAATGATCTGTTGCAATTAGTGTTAGGGGAAGATCTTTTGATCATACTTGTGATGGTTTGGAGGAAGAAAAGAACGAAGGTTGTAAGACTACTTAGTGGTATCAGTTTGTGTTGATGAAGTTTCGGATAATGATGATAGCAGGCGAAAAGAAAGAGAGGAAAAACATGAGAGATTTTTAAATAAAATGGAAATTCTCAGTTGATCTAAGAGCTCTGCTGGAAAAAACTTTCCTCTCAGTTTAATGATAACAGAGACAATGTACATTTATTCCCCATTTATTGCTTATGACTTTTAGTTGACAAGACTGTCTAGCATCTCTGTTAGGCAGCCGCTTTCTGGTGTTAAGCCACTTTCTGTTAAGGCCGTAGACTTACCTAACAAAAGGACTCGACTGGGCTTCAGAAAGATGAGGAACCTTCCGAAGCCTGCCTACAGGAGTTGGAGGTGCCCCCAGGTGCAGTGGGTGGGAGGGGAAGGAGCCTTGGAGCAGGGAAAATGCAAAGAAGTGGGTGGGAGAAGCTGCCAACACCTAAGGCTGGGTGATGATGCCCTGGCTGTGCCCGTGCAAGGCTGGCATGAGTTCAGTGAGAAGATTAAGCCAAAAATCTCTGGGGCTCTGTTGGATTTGGCCAGCTTAAAGTTAAACAGTGAACGGCTCTGCCTTGTCGGTGAGAGGAGCCCAGGAGCATGGCTTCTTGGTGAATGTTTCTTTTGTTGATAACAGAGTACAAGACCCATCACGGTTGATCTGACGTAGTGAGCAAGGTTAGAGTGTCATTGTCATTCTTCTTTGGGAATTCTGGGCCTAATTGTACTGTTGGGCTCTTGAGTCATGCCTTCCTAACCTCAAAAAAACTCAAAACCTCCCCCACTAAAAAAAAAAAAAAAAAAAAAAAGGAGGCATCTTTATATAAAGATACCAGATTTTCTGTGTGCACAGTCTCCAACTCCCCCTTCACTCCTACTGGATATGGAGGGTTACTGAGTACCTGGCATGAGGTCAGGTGTTGTGGGAAATGCAGAGAAATGTTTGACCTTTTTCTGTGCTCCATGAATTCTCGAGCTACTTCTTAATGCACAAATGTATTTGAGGAAGAATATCTGTTTTCTGGAAATATAATACAGCAAGTGGTTTTGGTATAGAGTTTACAGGTTTGGATTCAATTAACATTTACTGGGTGTCTATCTACTCTCTGCCAGGCATTGCTGCAGATGCTTCTTATCTGCCAGAGAAGAACCGCTACCCTGTCTTCCCATAGGAAGAACTGGGACCCAGAGAGAATGGCCTACCCCATGGTCATAGAGTGGATGGGGGAGCCAGGTCTCCTGAGATTTGCTTATTATAGAAGTCACTTGGGCCTTTCTGTTGTGTGGCCACCTCAGTGGAGGAGGGGGTATACATGCTTCCAGCATTGCCTCTCAGGGTGGGGTTGGGGTAGGAGGGAAAAAAAAATAGACAGGATGACTTAACCGGCTTAAACCAGAAAAGGCAAGTTGAAATTAGCTTTTACTCCTGTGAACATCAGCTTGTCATTCATTCAGGTATAAGTTTAGACGTCACTTTATATCAGGGAGGACAAATCCATAGTCCTAGGGCAGCCAAAAAATCTTCAGGTTCACACAAGGCTCCTGAAACAAGTACACAAAGGATACAATATATGTGTCATTGAATCTGCCATTACCAGGAGTCAGCCCTTAGGAAGACCTAAAGTGACATTATGCTCTAGAGACACATGAGGGCGCTCAAACCAACCAACAATGAGATGTTTCTTTTACATTAAAAAAAAAAACAGTTGTGAATCCTGGCTATGTTAGATTGGCCATTGTTTCAGGCTATCAGGATGCTTTTTAGGAGAATAGTTCACATTTGTGGTCTAGGTCACTCACCTGTAACTTAGCCAGTGAGCTCACAGACGAGCACGGTCCTGCACATGTGGAAGTTTTGTGTGGATAACATTCTGTGAACCATCCTATTATTGCCTAATAGAAAAACAGGTTGCAGGCAAGTTTCTTAAGTATTCTGCCCCAGTGCTAAGGGGAAGACAATATCTGTACCTAACTGTTCAGGGCAGATTGAGAGGATACATCAGATAATACACCTGTGTTAGTCTGAGCTCCTTGGTTTAAAAAAGGGATTCCATTTCAAGAAGGTAGTGAGCATTGTTCCTCATTAGTGAAGAAACGAAACTTCTTTGGCCCATTTTTCTACTTAGTATTTTTTTCCCAGTGGTCTGCAGGCAGAGGTCAAGGCTGAATAACTTCGCTCTATTTCTGACACTCTTTTGTGCCTCTCTTACCGCTTGGAAATCTTCCAGGAGAGGGTGGGAGGTGAGGTGAGGGGCATACCTGTGCATAAGTGTTCTGCTGCTTCTCAGTCCTGTCCCCAAACACCTTTGTGAAGGAGACATCTGCACTCTGTTAAATGCAGGGACTGATGTGAAATGACCGAGGGGCAGAACAGGCTTGTCATGTTGCACATGTCTGAGAAAGCCTTCTCACCCTCTCACCCAAACGCTCAATGCAGACCCCTCTAGTTTGAGATCAGGGCTTACTGCTTGCAGCCAACAAAGCCATCCATCGGTGTGCGCTCTTTAAGCCCTCTGTGCCCGCAATGGCGTCAGCGCTGTGGAAGTACAGACAGTGCCGTGAGGGGCATGACGTGGTGGCACAGACCTGGACACAAGGCAGCAGATACATAGTGTTAAACCGTGAGCTGTAACAAATGAGACTGGTGGGCGATGCCAATGAGTTTGTGAAACAGAAATGAAGGAAAAAAAATCCACTTCAACAACCGGTGCCGAAGCATCACTCTGACATATTTAGCCTAAAGCCAGCTTGTCATTTGCAAAATGCTGTCCAAGTATAAAGAAGTGTCTTGCAGCCATTCCTGAGTGCTAGACAAAATCTATTATTACTAGTTTATTGGCTGAGAATGGGGGATGTGGAGAGGGAACAGCTTTTACACAAAGTTACCTGGCAAGTCAGCAAAGGGGCCAGACTAGGAGATTATAGATTTCTTTACTTGGTGTTTGGAAATCTTGCCAAGAAATTTATTATGGCAATTCAAATGCATTTTATAATCAAGTTGCATTTAATACGCTTTAGGCTAAAGTGCAATTAAGATAAACTAGTTCCTGGCTGTGGATGGGTATCATGGGAGTATCAACATATTCTGATTACTCTATCAGAGTTATAGAGTGCAGAATGCAGAGTCAGAATGTAAATGGTGAGGGTTTTACAATGGTACTGAAAATGGTCGCCAAGTGCCATTTTGTTTGCTTTCACGGAACATGGTCTTTGTCAGCTGTTTGGGAAATGAACTCTCTCAGCCTTTAAAAAAATTAATTGTAAGGAAATTTAGTGGAATAAATGGAAATCCGAATGCAAAGGAAACAGTCTGGCCTCAAGGTAAGCATTTTCTTGAACATGTCATTCTGTACTCTCTAGCGACAGAGGAAAGGGGAGGAAGAGAGAGACAAAGTTATAGCTTTGGAGGAAGTGGTGAAATCCTTAAGGGCAAAAAAATGTCACCAGGGGAGTCACTACGCTAAGACAGGACATTTACCTTGGAACACTATGGAGCAGTGGAATATTATTCTTTTTGTATAGCAAATTTTAATAATATTTTCATTGCTTTTTTCATATTTATACTTAGAATAATTTTTGACATAGTTATAATTCATTGTCTTTACTGTTTCTCTCAGATTAACAAAAGAAGGGCAGTTTCGTGTGTGTGTGTGTGTGTGTGTGTGTGTGTGTGTTGGGGGGACTTTATTCTTCATTTGTTGTTTAAATCATTCGCAGCAAACTTTGGGATATGCAAAATAATGAGAAACGAGCCACATTATTAAAGTCAAACATTAGAAATGAGAAGAATATTTCCTAATGGGATATTAAACAGACCTTTAAAAACAGATTGATTTGAAGGAAGGGTCAATGTTTTGGGCTATTTTATTCATAGCTTCTCTCTTTTTTCCTCCAAAGAAGTAGAGAAATGGACTGACAGTTTAGACTTATTCTATGAGTCCACATGTCTTTCCAGCCTATAGAGAAAGGTGAATCGATACAGAATCATTCCTCTTATGACCTGGTTGTCCTCACGCACAAACTCCGCATCTCAAACCGAGCTGACTCTGAGCCGGACTTAAGGAGCTGCCTTCTTGTCCAGTGACAAGGCTCTGAGAATTCGTACCTCTCCTTGTGTGTCTCCTGTCAAACAAATGAAATCTCTTCAGAAGACCTTTAGAAGCTATGAGATTTTCTTTCAGTCCCTCTCAAATCCCTTCCTCCACTCACTCCTTAAAATGTTGCCTTTTGCCATGAATTGGAAAGAACCACTGAAAGCCTGCAGCTCTTTTTAGGAGCCATGAATGCAAAGTCATCAGCTGTAAAATGGGTTCCTTGAATGGCTTTTCCCAGGGTGAGGCAGATTTACTGAGAGAGAGCTGTGCCTTGCCTCAGGATTCTGCGGCTATTGCCCAAAATGATTTGCTGAGTGGTTAAGAATCCACACCCACTGTGGGCTTGTGGAAGGTGGGAGAAGGGTGGGGAAGACCCCCAACCTACTTCACTATTAAGTGACTAAGTCTGACTGCTGCTGTCATGCCAGGGGCTTGGTTTATCATTTGAGTTCTTAACTGAAACTTTCCAGCCCCAGGGTGTATGTGTGTGTATGTGTGACATCATATGGTGTATACACAAGATTTAAAGGTGTGGCCCTTACCAGGGTAACCAACAGCCTTTCTAAACCCTAAACTCTCGTTCTAGTGGAGTTCCTGAATCACAGCATAGCAGACATGTTTCAGTGCACCCACATTCCATGAACAGTATATTTTTATGTGATTATATATGAGGTGTTGAACAGCAGTTGACTAGTTGGTGTAATGTTACCTTTGTGGATGTATCTATTTCAAATTTCTGTTTTCTTATTGTATTTTTTTCTTTTGGAACCAGCAAAATTTCTACCCAGTTCTCAATCACCTTTAAGTTCTCAAAGAGCTCATAGTCGTTGGGCACCATCCTGTGGATGACAAAGGGGCCGTGTGCTGAAGCCGACAAGCTCAGGGGAGGCCAGCATGTGTTCCTTACAAACTCATAGAGTGAAAGTAACTACATAGGATGGTCTGAACATAGAAATTTCTAACTAAAAGTGGGTCATGAAGAGCAGTTACATCCTAGGCCTGTAGCTTTCTTGATAAAGGTCAATCTTTACCTTAAGCGAGCCTGTCTATTGTCTTTTTTGCATCTAAGATAACATGCCTTTGAAATGTCAGAGTTGTCTTTCCCAGACCCCTCAGGGCCCAGCCACTAGAGCCAGGAGATCACAGACCCCTCATTGTTATCTTGTTCCCCACATATGACCTCTCCTTGCTGTAAATATTAATTATTAACTATCCTGTACCCACTAATGTAAAAGAAGTACGTATTACTCTATTTTGCCTTTTTATTCAACCCCAGAGGTTTCCCCACTTTGCTTTTTCCCACCCCTTTAATCTACCACCAGTTACTTCATGTAACCCTCCCTATGTCTCCTCCTTTTATTCTAATGTCTAAAATACTCTGTAAAACTACCATTCTCTGGAGCATTTTCTGAATCCAGTGATTTGGAGGGGCGTTGGTTCCCCATGAGCATCAGCATATTAAAGTCACCCAGATATCTTGCAAGAAGAAAGCTTTAAATTGTTTAATCTGATGTTTCTCAAATGTATTATCAGACAGCTTTTTAAAAAAATGAGTATTACTTATTAATATCCTGTAGTACTAGTGTTCCTTGGAACTAACTTTGGGAAATGCTAGTTTTAAACCAATTAGCTCCCACTCTTCTCTGAGTTTCCCTCGGTCTTGCTGTGAACCAGCTTTATCCCCGTAACCTCAAACTCCCTTCTTTATAGCCATACTCCTAAATAGACTTAATATTACTTGAATGTCCACAGGCGTTTTACATATCTCATAACGATTGTGTAACATAGGTATTATTATGCATACTGTACTTACAAAGAGAGTGAAGTTCAAAGAAGCACAGTAATTAAGAAGTCATGTCTTGATTCGGTATTAAGTCTGACTAGTGCATGATTCTAACGAATGGTATTCTATAGAAGAAAACTAAAGCACTTAGTTCAGATGTACGTATATTTAGGAAGACATTAGAAAGCATGTGTTTTTCTTCAGGTTCCTGAAAACTCTACCTTCAGCAGAACAAAACTCTTCTAAACTGTCTGTTGGAGCAGAGCAGGGAGGGCAGGATCCCAGGTTCTCCTGAATGATATTTCTTCTCCAACTTAGAAAATTTTTCCAGCTGCTACCAGTAATTCAGGGTTGTCAGGCCAGGCTGCACCCAGATGTTTAGGAATGCTCGAATTTTGGAATTTCTCTTTTGGGGAAACTCTTGGAATTTCTCTGCTGGGTTCAGCTTTTCATTGGCTGTCTCCCCATACTACTTCTTCTACTAATCACTGCTGAGTCTGCTCCTGGTTATCCAAAATACTGCAGCCAAACAAAATCATTGGGGTTGTCCTTGTCCATTGTTTCTTTCTTTGTCCCATTGAAATAGCTCTTGCCTCTTGCTAGGGAATGGCACAACCTCTGATCGAGGGTTATTTTCTTGTCTTAAAAAAGGAGAGGAGGAGCACAACGGCTGCTTTGATGAGTCTGGGACAGTGTGACAGTTCTTGGCTTTCTCTTTACTTAAAGCTCTTTAGAGTTACAGCTATTACTGCTGCTTACTTGAGGGGTCCCAAGTGCTTCCTCTTCAAAACTTCTGTGAAAGTTCTGGGCTGATGCCTTTCTCCAAAAAATCTAATTTTTAAAAACACTGCTTTTGTAGAAGATCATCTGCGTGCCATCTAAATCATTGATTCTTCGTTAGTAAGGCCTTTCGTCTGGTTTGTAAGGCTATGAATAAGTTACAGCTTTCCCATGCCTCTTCTGAGGGAAGTAAATATGGCGAGAACGGTAATGTGCACATATATACTCTCCAGGCTTTATAACTGTGTGAAATCACAAATTTAAAAGCCAAATTATTGAAATTGAAAGGATTACCCATGTTATTTTATTTTATTTTTTCTTTCGCACTCTTTCTAAGATAAGAACATCAGCAGGGCTAGGGAGAAAATATGTGTCAAGTACTACTTAGGCATTTGACATGTTATGAGGGGAAAAAGTCCAACCACATTCTTAGGTTATACCATCATGTTCTATCCTCTGTTAATATCATTAGTTTGCTTAAGTGGCAGTTACAGGCTAGCATAAACAAGTAGTCATGAATGTACTAAGTGTTACAACTCAGAAATTCAAGATAATAATCAGAATGAACCTGGGAAAGTGTTCAGAGAGGGTTTCCTAGAAGGGGAGGTGTTTAGCTGAAATCTGAACAATGACTAAGATGTAGTTAAACATAGTGGTGATAGAGTGGGGAGGAGGGCTGGACTGCACAACTCTAGGGATCACCAGTTATACCCTACATGCGCTGTGTATGATGTGCTCTAGGTATTCAACCCTGATGCGAACGTATGTGAAGCAGGAGAAGGGGAGAGTTTTCTAGTAAGAAGGGAGAACACGCAGGACCATCCTGAGATGCAGTATGTTGGGTGCAAGGAACAGAAAGATGTACAATATGGTGAAACTTAAGGAGAGGAAGGTTAGGTGACATTAGATAAGACCAAAGAGGTTGGATGGGGCTAGTCAAGCATGATTTTGCAGTTTATGTTAAGATTTTTCAACTCTTTTCTAAGGGCAATGGGAGACCATTAAAGAGGTTTAAGTAAGCAAGTGTGGTTGGTAAGATTTACATGTAAAAAGTGTATATTTCATACTACAGTATGAAGAATAGACTGCTTGAAAACTAAGGTAGAATAGATACATTAATAGGAGATGAATGATAGTGAATGATCTTTGGATCACAGCAATAGTGGGATTGAAGAAAAATGAATGAATCTGATAGATACGTAGGGTATTGGATCAGTGGAATCAGGTAATTGATGTTTAGGGTTGGAGGGTAGTGAAGAAAGAGTAGACTCAATGACGACAACTGGATTTCTGTCTGTCTTGAATTGGATGGATGGAGGTGACATTTACTGAGATATGGAATACTGTCGGGAGAGAGTTTTTTGGGTATAAATGTAAAATGATGACCTCAGGTTTGGACTGAATTAAGATGCTAAGATATTTAATGGGAGATTTTGAGTAGGAGCTTGGATATAAGGATCTGGAGGTCAGGAAGGGAATCTGAACTGGTGTTATAAATCTGGTCCTTGTCAGCTTATAGAAACCATAGAAGTGTTTGAGATTATTTGAGGAGAAAGTGTTGGAATTGAATCAAAGAAGGCCAAAAAAGAAAGAGGTGTGTGGAAATCGCACATTAAATGATTGGGTAGAGGAAAAGGGGGTTGCAAAGGAGATTTAAAAGGTGAGTTCAGAGAGATAAGAGGGCGCAATCAACAAAAAAGCAAGAGAAGAGGATGTTTCATGAAGAAGGAAGGGAATAGTTAACTGTTCATTGCTATTGAGAGATTAAGGATACAAGGAAGGATATCTCCAGCTGCAAACAGCAGAATCTGACTCAAACCTGCTTAAACAACTGGGATATATCTTGACTCTTCTAACTGAAATTTTAGAAATATGCAAGGCTTCAAGTGTACCTTATTCTAATAATTTTGCCTTCATTACTCTGGATTTCCTTAGGTATATTCTCCTCTGTGAGTTTGTTTTACATTTAGACTATTTCCCTCACGGAGACAAGATGGTTGAAGTTGCTTCTGGCTTCACACCAGTACTTCCTGGTGTCAAAAGTGAGTTCGTCTTTTCTACTTGCTCACAGTTGAGAATGAGAAAACATTTTCCAGAAGACCTTGATAACACTCCTAGCTTATTAAACTGAATTGACTCACATGCTTATTCCTGAACCAAACCCTGACTGTAAAAAAAAAATTGCACTTAATGACATAAATGTGATTTGCCAAAATTGTTACTGCTAAGGGAGTAAAGATACATAAGCAATGAGACTTATTCTGGAAATAGGAATAGAATTATCCTCTCTTGAGGCACAGAACTGGAGTCCTTTTGGGAATGATTAAAAAAACAATGGATGTAGGTTGGGCAACCAATAATGTTCACTATATTAACATAAGCAAGGGTTGATAATTGTACATTAGAATTTAAAAAAGTATACATATTTGTTTAGGTATGATCCACATATATTACATCGCGCATATTTAGAAGGGTACCATAAAACTATGACCACTATCAGGATGAAGAGCATATCCATCCATAACTGTGGAAGTTTTCTCATGACCCTTTGTAATCATTCGCTTCCTCTTTTCACTCCATTATATTGCTCCCTCCTTGTCCAGTCCTCAGGCAATCACTGTTTGCGTCTTCTGAGGAATTTATCCCTCTTATCTAAGTTGTCTAATTTATTGATATGAAGTCATTCATAATTTTCCCTTATTTCCTCTCAATATCTGTAGACTCTGTAATGATGTCACTTCTCTCATTCCTGTTATTGGTTACCTATGTATTTTCTCTTTTGTTCTATATTCTGGCTAGAGAATAGTTCATTGGATTTCTTCTTTTTTTGTAGGTCTTCCATATGTTATTAAAAAATTGAAATAAAAAAAATGTTAAGTTTAAACACCTGCCTAAAGCAAGTACCTTTTCGGTCACAGCAAGTTTTAACGATTCTTTTAAAAATGTTGAGGTACTTTGTACAAGATAATCATTTTCACATTGTGAAAATTCACAGTGTGAAAGATCAGAAAATAAAAATTAAAAGTCCTATTTTGTATCTCACCTTCGTCCCTTTATACAGTTTCCACATACCTTGACCTCCCAATGTGATTGTTCTTAACAGTTTGGTGAATATTCTACTAGGTACAATGTTCTATACAATGTTCTCATTGTTTTAAAATTTAAATAGGATTACATCACATACATTGCTCCATAATTTGCTTCTTTTCTTTAAAAATATTTTGTAGACACTTTTCACTTAAGTATATACAGATAGATATTATTTGAAACTGTTTTATAGAATTAATGTGCAAAATATAGAACCAATCCCCTAAGGAGGGGACATTTAGCTTGTTCTAGTATTTTAATATTACAAATTATTCCACATCATTGTCAATTCTTTTTTGGGCACATCTAAACCTTTCTGTAGTCTGTTCCTCAAGGTGAAATTTCTGGGCTAAAGGGTAAGCACATAAAATTTTACGGAGGCTGAAAAAGCATCCTGCTTTACACTACTTCTCTGAATAATCTACGAGAGTAAATATTTCATCCATATACTCACCAATGCTGAAAATACCAGCAATTAGGAAATATTTAGTGAACTCAAATTGTCATTTTAATTTGTTTCCTAGATATTGTCTTTCAAAGTGGATTCTTTCTTCTATTTCTAATATATTTTCATTTTTTTTTGCTTTATTTGGGTTTTCTACTCTTTTTGAGTGTCAATTTATGTTTTTCCTAGAAAAAATTTTTCATGTACATTTTAATTACATTGGTATAAATTTCCCCATTGTATTAGTCTCTTTGAATTTGTAAAATTTCCCCTATACCTGTGATTAAGACCATTTGTTGGCTTTTAATATTGCTTATTTGTATCTTTTCTCTGTCTTGTTAATGAGACTTAGTAAAGATTTGTTCATTATATTGTTTTCAAAGCACCATTTTTTCCCCATTTTATTGTCTTCTATTTTTTTGTACTAGATTATTAATTTCTATTTTTATTTGTATTAGTTTATTCTTTTAACTTTTAAGATGTTTATTTTGCTGTTTTATAGCCTTTTTTATTCAAAGTTTAGTTAATTTATTTGAAAAATCTCTTGTTATATAATGCATTGAGTATATTTCCCTGAAAGCTATTTTGGCCACATGGTTAAAATTTCGTTATCAGGTACACTCATGTATCATTTTTTCTCAATAACTTATAATTTCTTTTTGGAGTCCTTTTAAATAATTATTTTGATCACTTCCAGTTTTCTAATGGTAGCAGTAATATTTTTGAACATATTTTGACTTATGTTTTTCTAGTGATGGCTAGAGTTAATATTCTTCCTCAAGAATATTAGCATGCTACAACTTGTGCTTTTTCTACTTTTACCGCATCCCAAATTGTTATCATCTGGGATTTTAAATCCAGATTCAACTTAGTATTTTAAAGTTACAGAAGTACTTGTTTAGCTTTAACTATAGGTTTTTTATTGGATTCTCTAGTAACTACTATTTACATATTTCCTATTTTCCTCTTTTTAGGCACATTTATGTGACTTGTTTGTTTTGATGGAGTAAATCATTAAGTCATTCTTTCAGAGAGGATTTCTGGTAAATTTTCCGAGATCTTACATGTTGAGAACATCTTTAGTTTTCCTCATTTAGTTATAGTTTGGTCAGAAATGGAACTCTATATGCAAAATAATTTTCCCTTAGCTCATGGCAATAGTTCTTCACTACTTTTTAGCATCTTGTATTACAGATGAGAATTTTGATGCCTATTTAATTTTCATTCCATTGATAGTAACCTACTTTTCAAAAAATTTTCTGGAGCATTTTGGTTTTCCTATTTATTTTTAGAGATCTGAACTTTTGTTAAATTTGTCCAGTTGTAGGTTTTTTGTTTTGATTTATTTTTATTTATTTTGACTTTAATATTTTGAAAGAGAAAACATTAACACGATTCGAAATTTAAAAGGCACTAAAGGTTAATTCGTGAAAAGTTTTCCTCCCATTCCATTACTAGCTCTCGCTTTCCCTCCTGTGAACAACTGATGTAATCAACTTCTTGTGTATCATTCCAGAGCTGTCCCCACTTTGCCACCTCCTGCCCTTCCCCCTCCTCTGTGGTAGCATATTATACGCATTACAACGTGTTCAAATATTTGATGAATATTTTTTCCAAATATAAAATTCTGTATAAGTTTGTTTCCCTTCGGCACTTCAAAGATGTCATTTCATTAAATTTTGGCCTCCACTGTTTTTATTTTAAATTTATTTTTATTTTCAATTATAGTTTACATTTAATATTATTTTATATGAGTTTCAGGTGTATAGCATAGCGGTTAGACATTTATACAATTTATGAAGTGATCCTCTGACTAGTCTAGGACCCACCTGGCACTATACATAGTTATTACAATATTATTAACTATATTCCCTATGCTGTACTTCACATCCCTGTGATGATTTTGTAACTATCAATGTATTCTCTTAATTACTTTGTCTTTTTCTCTCAGTCCCCCAATCCCCTCCCATCTGCCAACCATTTGTTCTCTGTAACTATGAGTCTGTTTCTGGTTTGTTTATTCATTTTGTTCTTTAGATTCTATTTTATTTTGTTCTTTAGATGTAAGTGAGATCACATGGTATTTGTCTTTGTCTGACTTATTTCATAGCATAATACCCTCCAGATCCATCCATGTTGTCACAAATGGAAAATTTCGTTCTTTTTTATGACTGAGTAATCTTTCTTTGGTTATATGTACCACCTCTTCTTTATCTAATCATCTATTGATAGACACTTAGGTTGCTTCAATGGCTATTGTAAATAATGCTGCAATGAACATAAGAGGGCATATATCTTTTTGAATTAATGTTTTGGATTTCTTAAGATACATACCCAGAAGTAGAATTGCTGAGTCATAAAGTAGTTCTATTTTGAATTTTTTGAAGATCCTCCATACTGTTTTTCATGGTAGCTGCACCAGTTTGCAATGCCACCAACAGTGACAAGGGTTCTCTTTTTGCCATATCCTCGCCGACACTTGTTGTTTGTTGATTTATTGATGATAGCCATTCTGACAGGTGTGAGGTAATATTTCTTTGTGGTTTTAATTTGCCTTTCTCTGATGATTAGTGATGTCAAGCATCTTTTCTTCATATGTCTATTGGCCATCTGTATGTCTTCTTTGTAGAAATATCTGTTCAGGTCCTCTGGCCATTTTTAAATTGGATTGTTGGTTTTTTTGGTTTTAAGTTGTGTGTGTGTGTGTGTGTGTGTGTGTGTGTGTGTGTGTCTATCTATTAAATGTTGGATATTAACCTTTTATTGGCTGTATCATTGGCAAATATTTTCTCCCATTCAGTAGGTTGTCTTTTTGTTTTGTTGATGGTTTCCTTTGCTGTGCAAAACCTTTTAGTTTGATTAAGTCTCATTTGTTTATTTTTTCTTTTGTTTCCCTTGCCCAAAGATATATATCAGAAAAAGAATTACTAAGAGCAATGTCAGAGAGTTTACTGCCTATGTTTTCTTCTAGTATTTCTATGGTTTTGGGTCTTGCATTTAAGTCTTTAATCCATTTTGAGTTTATTCTTGTATATGATGTAAGAAGGTGGTCCAGTTTCATTTTTTGTACTAATGTCCGGTTTCCCCAACATCTTTTATTGCATAGACTGCCTTCACCTCATTGTATATTCTTACCCCCTTTCTCATAGATTAATTGACCATATAGTTGTGGGTTTACTTTTGGGCTTTCTATTCTGTTCCAATGATCTATCTGTCTTTTTTTTATGCCAGTACCATACTATTTTGACTACTATAGGCTTGTAGTATAGTTTGATATCAGGTGTTGTTTTACCTCCAACTTTATTCTTCTTTCTCAAGATTGCTGAGCCTGTGTCCACTTAGTAAAAGGCACAGAGCACATCAAGGCCAGCCGCCACCCACCTGGGGTCCCTGGACTCCTTAGAGTTCTCTAAGGACTGCAATGTGGGGCCTGCTGCCCGCCACCGAAAGAGCCTCTGGCAGTGCTGGAGTGGGGGGGGGTGGAGTATCTGAGAGTCACCAGGGTGGAGTGAGCAGAATTCACCAGGCTAATTCAGATTCAGATTTAACTGTGTAGGGGGAGGGTTCAACACAGGGACAGTGGCAGGTCGCCCTCTAGCCCTTGCCCTGAAGCCACGCAACTCAGTTTCTACTTGTATATCCCTGGTGCCCCTCAAACTGCTGTCCCTCTGCAGGTGCCCAGAGTGAGTGCCTATGAATGAGTGAGTCTAGGCCTTTTAAGAGGGTGCCTGGGTTTCTAGCACTCCTCTGTCTCACCTGGGCCACAGAATCTCTGCTGATTTTCATAGCCAGATATTGTGGGAGCTCCTCTTTGGGGCACTGATGCTTCTGACTGGGGAGCCCGGTGTGAGACTGGGACCCCTTGCTCCTCAGGGGGAACCTTGGCAATTGACGTATCCCTCCCGATTCTCAACCACTACATTTGGGTGTGGGGCCAGCTTGTTTCATGACTTCACTCCTCCTACCAGTCCCCACGTGGCTTCTTTATATCCTTAGTTATAGGACTTCTGTTCAGCTAGTCTTTGGATGGTTCTCCAGGTTGAATGTTTTATAATTTAGTTGTAATTTTGAAGTTGTCATGGGAGGAGGCAAGCACAGGGTTTATATACCCCACCATCCTGACTAGAACTCTCTTGGCCTCCATTGTTTTTTGCTGAGGAGTTAGCAGTCATTCTTAACTGTGTTCCTCTCCATGTAATTGGCCCCTTTTTTTTCCCCTCCTGTGGATGATTTTAAAACACTATCTTTGGTACAATTTTATAATAGTATTCTAGAGAGTGGTTCTTTTTATATTTATCCTGCTTAGAGTTATACTGAGTTTCTTGGATCAGTAGTTTTCATCAAATTTCGGAAAATTTCAGCCATTATTTCTTCAAATATTTTTTTTTTCTGCTTTATCTGATTCTATTCTCCTCCTGAAATTCTTATTACACACATCAGAACATTTTATATTTTCCCACAGGTCCTTAAGAATGTGTTTACATTTCCTCAATCTTTTGTTTTTGCTTTTTTTTTCATCTGTGCCATAAATTAAATTTCTATTGCTCTGTCTTTAGACAGACTGGGCTAAACATCTAAGATGACCCATTTACCCGACTAGTAGCAGATGCTGGTTGTCAGCTGGAAGCATAGTTGGAGCTGTCAAATATACCTACCTGTGGATTCTCCATGTAGCTTGAACTCTCATACCATGGCAGCTGTGCGAGTGTTCCATGAGACACAAATAGAAACTGTAGGGTTCATGATCTTTCCTAAGAAATCTCATAAGGTCACTTCTACTGGATTTTCTTGATCTAAATGTTCTAAGGTCAGGCCACGGAAGCGTGGCACAATAACTTTGAAGAAGGGCGTGCAAGATGGAGATACTATTGTCAGCTTCTTTGGGAAATACAGTCTGTCATAGCTCCTTTAGAGTTTTCGCCTGCTAAATATTTTATCTGGGCAATCTTGCTTTTGGTTTCTCCTGATTACTTTTTTCCCTTTATGATAGGTTACATTTTCTTGTTTTTCTGTGTGTTTAGTGGTTTTTAATGGAATCCTAGACATTTAGAATGATACATTGTAGAGACTCAGTATTCTGTTATCTTTCTCTGAAGATTGTTGAGGCATGTTTTAGCAGGCAGTGACATTGCTGGCCGATCATTTTGAATTTGTGTAAGTTTGATTTTATAGCTTATTTGGGTGGATATTTCCCAAACCTCAAGAAGTCTTGGCAGTCCCCTATGACAAGATAGATCTCAACTTTCAAACTCTCACTTCCAAAAAGTTATTTTCAGGGCTTGGTTCAAGGCATTGCTGATTCTAGGAAAGCCTAGAATAAGTCTTACATTAGGGCAATATCCTTTCTCTTAAGGAAATCTTTTCTGGTAATTCAGCCTGACGTCAGGGTATAAATGAGGATTCTCCATGTCAGCAGGGTCAGAACTCCCTGGTCTTGCTCTTACATCAGCAAAACCCAACCTCTAGAATCTCACTTCCATTCTCAACCTGAAGCACTTGCTATTTATCCAATAAGCCTTGAATGGAATTCTCCTGTGTAGGTACAGCCTAGCCATCATTATGGAGGTACCCAACAGAGATTTTTAAAAACTCCCACTCTCTTGTGTAGAATCCATTATTTCAACTGATCTGAACTTGGGTTTCTGCCTCCTCAGCCCAATAGGATTGCTAGGTAGTGCTCATCTCCTGAGTTTCCTTCCTAGAAACTGCAGTCTTGTTATCCAGGGCCTTAAAAGAATTGCTTCATATACGTTGTCCAGCTTTCTGTTTGTTAATGATAAAGAGACTAGTGTGGTACCAGTTACTCCATCACGGCCAAGAGCAGAGGTTCTGTCAATTTTCTTATTTATGAGTTTTCAGTTTTGTATTATATTCAGAAAAAACTGTCTCCATTCTGAGATTACAATAAAAAATTCTCTCATATTTTTCTAGTAGTATTTATGGTTTTAATTTTTAAAGATTTTAATCTCTGATCTAAGATTTATTTTTATGATGTATGCTATGAAATATAGAGCCAATTTTATTTTCCTTCAAGATAGTAGTCCCCAAACCATTTATTTTAAAAATAAATTATTTTTATTTTTAAGCCACTTATTGAAATGCCTTTTATATAATTTATTGTATTTTAATCCTTGAATATATTTCTTGACTTTCTAGTCTGTTATTGTGGACTATCTGTTCATATACTAATACACCACTGTTTAATTGTAACTTTATAATGCATTTTAACATATGGTAAACTATTTTCTCCTCATTAACCTTTTTCACAATTGTAATAGCTCTTCTTATTTATTTTTCATGTCTACTTTAGAATAAACTTATATTGTTGAAAAATCTCATTGTTATTCATTTGATTTACAAATTAATTTAGCAAGAATTGTTATTGTTATCTTTGTGATGTCATTTTATTCAAGAATGCATATTCCAATTTTATTTAGTTGAGTATTCTTTCGCCTCCCTCGGTAGCCCATCCCTTGTTAAATTCACATATAGGTACATCTTTGCTGTGATATTTTTCACGTGTCACTTTTCTACTGTATCTTCTAATTGGTTGTTGTCTACATATATTAAAGCCTTTGGATGAATAATATTCTATCGTATGTATATACCGCATTTTCTTTATTCATTCATCTGTTGATGAATATTTAGATTATTTCCACACTTTGGGAATTGTGAATAGTGTTGCAGTGAACGTAGGACTGCTAATATCAATTTGAGATCTGACTTCAATTCTTCAGTATAAATAACTAGAAATAAGATTGCTGGATCGCATGGTAGTTCCATTTTTAATTTTTTTTAGGAACCTCATACTGTCCTCTATGGTAGCTGCACCATTTTGCATTCCCACCAGCAGTACACGAGGGTTCTACCACTTGTATAAAGTTTCAGTTAAATAAGATGAAAAAGTTCTGGAGATCTGCTGACAAGCATTGTACCTATAGGCAATAATATTATATTATACAATTAAAAGTGTATTAAGAGGGTAGATTTCATGTTAAATGTTCTTACCACAATAAAATAAAATTAAAATAAAAAAAAGCCTTTGGATAAAATGTGGGTATTAGTTCCTCACTTTTAACCAATTTTTAACGACTCCCAGTGGTGATGTAGATGTTGCCCTTTTACTCTAGCAATATCACATTTGCAAAATTAAAAAGAAATCCGCAAACAATAACAAATGATATTCATCACAATGTAATCCCTCCACCTTGAAAAGTGAATAAATAATACAAATCCCCTTTTAGCTCGTGAGGCAGTTGGAGTTTGTGGATGCTTCTTACTTCATATTTCTCAGTTGATGAGGTTGCTGTCATTTGATTTGTTTCTGCCAGGACTTTTAACTTTTCTTTCTGGACAGTTTTTTCTTAATGGGCTTCAAGCCAAGAACCTATTATTGGCAACTCCACTCACCTGAATAGGTCATCAAACATCCCAGGATGATAATTATGAGCCATAAGCTATGTGATCACCAGCTACATGCAAAATGGCCAATGCATTCCTTTCATTCAAAACCACATCTGGATCTCTGGGAAACAGCCTATATGCCTTTGACCTCTTTCTCACTCTTTCAATGGAATTTGGACCTGTTGGCTCTTTGGGTGCTTTGTGTTCACCTCTAGCTACCTGGTCAACTCAGTAGCAGATGTTATAACTGAGCTACTTATACTCCCACCTCCCAGGTCTTCCCCCACCTTCGTTTTTATCCAGAGAAGGTAAGATCCTGGCTGCCAGCATTTCTGGAAATATTAAGGAAAGAGGGCTGGAATCTCATATCCCATCCCTTTATGGGAAATTACTCTCTAGTATCTACATAGACCGTGGTGCATAAAAAATGATGGTATACCCTCATGTAAGAACTGAAGGTGCTTAGCTCTAGCCATATTGTTCCAGGGGGCAAGTTTCTTCTCTTTGATGCTAATGATATCAGTGACACAATTTTCTCTAACTACTGCTACTGTCACTCTTTTATGACTTCAGATCTGAGAGTGTAGTGGGTACTAGGCAGAAAGCTCAGGACATAGAATAACTTACGTCCCTGATGGGATGGGTCATCCAGGTCCAATGCTGGATGCACTACTTTTTTCCATGTGCCTTTGGGCTATGTCTCTCGGCTGCCATTGCCAGGCCACCCACCCTGTACAGTGGCCTCCTTTTGAAATGGTGTTCTCGTTCTCCTCTGCTTTTCAAGAGGACTTGTGCATTACTCAAATTTGAGAAATGGCAGAGTAAAGCAGTGTTTCTAGCCAGTCCTAGTAAAAACGCCAGTATGTTCCATAGTAGGATCAAAGATCAATGTGACGTTTACTAATGAATCTGTAGCATGTATCAGATTGACTAGTTATCCTGCATCGCGGTATAGTGGTGGAGCTTAACATGAGGCCAGCTGAATATTGATGAAGGAAGAGGCTTAGCATTTATTTAGAATTTACTAATCCTAACCATGAGGTAATTGTCTTAGTCTGTTTGAGCTGCTATAACAAAATATCACATATTGGGTGGCTTATTAAAAACAAATTTATTTCTTACAATTCTCGAGTCTGGACGTCCAAGATCAAGGTGCCAGCATGGTTATGTTCCCATGTGGGGCCTCATTCTAGTCTATAGGCAGCTCCTTCTCACTGTCTCCTCACATAATGAGAGGGGCTAGAGATCTCTCTGGAACTCTTTCCTAAAGTCTTAATCCCATTAATGGGGGATTATGTACCTCCCAAAGGCCCTGCCTACTAATGCCATCACTTTGGGCATTAGGATTTGATTATGAGACCATAGCAGTGCTCAAGAAGAGAAATATGAGAGTAGTGGAAGGCAGGGAACAGTCTTCTTTTCACCTACATTTTGCCTCTGTATGAGCCTAATTTCAGAAACTTAATCAATGTAAGACTTATCATGATTGTAGATAGCCCTTTGTTGGTAAGGCCAGTTTCTATCCCCTCACACCCACTTCCTTCCTCACCTGGTCCTCAGTAGAGGTTGGTGAGCCCTCAGTTTCATTCTCTGTTTTATTCTTCACATCATCGTGTTGGGAGCACTAAGCTCTTTATCTCATCATTTTATATTTGAGGTAACTCAGTTCTATTTTTCTCAAAGTGCCTTTCCTGAGACTTCTTTGATGATTTGCTCAAGATCTCTTATCAAGCTACATAGAATAATCACAGGCTCCCTTCAAACACTAAGCCGAGTCCCTTGTGAGGATTTTCCTTCTGAGACCAGTCTCCGATCTAAGCGCAACTTCACAAAAGTTGCTGGTGAGCTTACATGCAGTTTTTGCTTGAATTCGTTTGAATTAACTTTAAGTAGAGCTACGGTAACAGTGAAAGCTTTTGACAGGGACAATCATGGGTTTAAGAGGACTAATATGAAGTGAAAAGAGAGTTACAAGTGGAAAATGTGAGAAACTGTTAGGTAGATATATGATTTGATGCCAGCATGTGTGACAGGAAAAGAGAGGTATTTGTTTACCTGATATCTGAGGGTGAACGTTGTCTTGAGAATACTTGGAAGAAAGCATTCTATGGAAGAAGAAAAGATTTCTGGAGACCTCAACTAAAGAAAGAACAAAGTCATGACTTATTGGTTTCCTCACGGGTGATTTCTTCTTTCTTCTTTGATTACCAACAGTTGGTTTTACATTATTGTGTATCCGACTCTCTCTCTCTCTTTTTTTTTTTAAACAGAGGTAACTTCCAAAGAATTTACCTATGTATCTCTTTACCTATTCATCTATCCATCATCTAGTATCACAATTTGGTCTGGCATGGAATTTTTTATGTTTTTTTTTTCACATTGTACTGTAATAGTCAGATTACACACACACACACACACACACACACACACACACACACTAAACCACACACTGAATTCTTTGAGAAGGACTGAATTCTTTGAGAAGAGGGTCTAAACCTTATTTGAACTTGGTATCCCTGGGGTCCAGCAGAGGGAGCTTTGGAATGAATGAATGAGCTCATGATGTAGAGAACAGAGACTATACACCTTTATCTTAAATTATTTTTTTGTGTATGTCTTTATAAGCTAAGTGGTTAACTTGCACCAATGCAAACTAATAGAAGAGTTGAGAAAAACAAGAGTATAAGAAAGTGTTATAGGGATTAGGCACTCAGCCAGTCCTTGAAGGGTGGAGAGGAATTGGATCAGTGAATAGGAGGTCGGAAGATGTTTGAGGAAGGAGAATCATGTCAGCTAAGGTGTGGAGTCAGGAAAGTATCAGGTGTGTTGGAGGAACAGTTTGGATCAGCATGCTCAAGATGATGATTTGTGTTGGAGAACGATGGGCAGAAGCCCCAAAGTTTGGTCTGGTCTATAAACATTCGTATTTTAACTTTTAGGCCCAAATGAGATTGTTGGGCAGTAAAGTGGGGTGGAAAGTACTAGCAGCTTTGACGAGAGGACTGCCACAATGAAAGCACAGGGGTAAGAAAGAGTTTAAAAGCACTTTATTCATTCTACACACACACACACACACACACACACACACACACACACACACACACACACACACACACACATGCCATCACAATGCTAGCGGCTGGGAATACAACATTAAATGAGAGTTATGAGAGTCTATAAGTATCTACCCTCAAGAGCTGGAGAAGAGGTAAACAGACATTTACAATACACGTTGTAAGTTGTTAAGGGGTACATATGAGATAATTGGCCATTAGAAGAAACATCCTTGGAGCATGGGCAGGGAAGATCTCCCAGAAGTGACATTTCAACTGCGGGGTAAAACATAAGTACCAAGTTGCCAAGTAAACGAAGGTTTCTGAGAAAGAAAATCCAGAGGAGTGTGGATTTAGAAGGGAGTGTGGCACTTCCAGGGCATTCCAAATAGTTTACCCTCGCATGAGTACCGGGAATGAGAAGATGGGAGTAGGGAGATGTGGTGACCAGGAAGTGGTGACTGATGGAGTTGGAAAGGTTTGCCAAAAGGGCCTGGCTTACAAACCTAACCTAGCTAGAGATTGCATTACTAATATTTAAAATATTCTTCCTTATATACCCCCTCTGAGATATTTACCAGATTACTAATTTCTTTTTCATATTATGTGATCTAAATTCATTGCATTCTCTTTCCCCTAAGAGTAAGAGCTTTATTTGGGTACTCAAATCAAAACCACTGTCCTCAATGTACAGAGACTCTAGTTTTCTCTATCGATAGTCTAAATTCTATTAATAGATTTCTAATATTTTTGTTTTTGAGTTCCTGGAATAAAACTTGTTTTACTAAAAAAGCATTTTTCTGAGAATTGGCAAATTCATTTACTACTACTCCTTTTCAGATTTTCGCTTATACATTTTGTCAAAGAGATTGTTTTTTAGCTGTGTTTTTGAGTGGTCAGATGTCAGAGAGGATAAGTAGAACTTGGTGAAATAAATCACTAAGTAATTTCCCATTGTTTTCTATAGTCTAGTACACATTAAATACTATAGGAATGATCTTTTTCTGACATTTTGAAAGCTTTATTATTTAATAAGGGAAGCTTCTAACAGAGTCTTTAGAATTTGCTGAATATAAAATTATGTCATCTGCAAATAGAGACAATTTCACTTTTTCCTTTTCAGTTCAAATACCTTTTATTTATTTTTTCTTGCCTGATTGCTCTGGCTAGGACTTTCAGTACTGTGTTGAATAGGAGGGGTGTGGGTGTGCACCCTTGTCTTCCTGATCTTAGACGGAAAGAGTATGACGTTAGCCGTGGGTTTGTCACATATGGTCTTTATTATTTTGAGGTAGATTCCTTTTATACCTAATTTGGTGAGAATTTTTATCATGAATGGATATTGAATTTTTTAAATTGCTTTCTCTGCATCTATTGAGATGATCATGTGATTTTTTCATTCTATGAGTGTGATATATCACATTTTTTTGACAAATGTGAATAGTGTAAGTGCCTGACAGTTGGATTTTTTTTTATAGTAATGCAAGTGCATGACATTAAGCTTTTGATTGCTGACGCATCCACTTCAAAGACAACTATCTTGAATAAACATATTGCCAGCCTTAAGACCAGATAAGAACCAGGCCACCCCACCCCTGAATTCCTTTTGTATTAGACATCTCTGGTTAGATCACTGAATGTTTGACTTCTTGTTTTTCTCTTCCAGTGCTTTAATTCCTGCTCATATGTTTTAAATTCACTAATAAAGAGTGAACCTGTGAAACCCTAGACATCCTACCCTCCATCTCAATAAAAACAGAAGCCAGACATTCTCCCTCCTTCCCTCCCTCCCCACCCCCCTCTCTCTCCCCACCCCACACACAGACTCTCTCTCTCTCTCTCTCACTGTCCCCTATGACTTTGCTGTGGCCGCAGGCTGGCTGTATATTCTCCAGGACCCATGAGCAATAAATCTCATTTTTCCCCATAGTTCCCTGATAGTTATTGCTGAAGTGAGTCTTACAATCATGATAAGGACCACAGGTCTGGTGGAGCCACAGCATTGGTTGCAAAAGGGAAAATGTTCGTAGGGGCTCTCTGTGGGCCCAGGTGAGTGCCCCTAGAAATTTCTAGCTGACAGTATCACTACGGATAGGCTGATACCAGCACAAAACAATATATTGAACCATCCTTGCTTCCCAGGAATAAATCCTACTTCATCATGGTGAATGATCCTTTTACTGTGCTGCGGAATTTGATTTGCTGGTATTTTATTGAGAATTTTGGCCTGTAATTTTCTGTTCTTGTAGTATCCTTATCTGGCTTTTGTATCAGGGTAATGCTAGCCTCATAAAATGAGTTTAGGAGTGTTCTCTCCTCTTCAAATTATTGGAAGAATTTGAGAGGGATTATTATTAATTTTTCTTTAAATGTTTGGTAAAATTCGCCAGTGAAGCTATCTGGTTCTGTGCTTTTCTTCTTTGAAAGATTTTTGATTATTAATTCAGTGTCCTGACTAGTAATTATTCTATTCAGATTTTTTATTTCTCTCTGATTCAGTCTTGGTAGGTTGCATGTATAAAAGAATTTATCTATTTCTTCCGGATTGTCTAGTTTGTTGGCATATAATTGTTTATAGTAGTTTCTTATGATCTTTTGTAGTTCCATGGTATCAGTTGTAAAGTCTCCTCTTTCATTTGTAATTTTGTTGATTTGGATCCTCTCAGAAAAGCTTCTATTCGTATGAATTTTACTGCGAGAACAACTTTAACTCATGAATTTTGTTTCTTTGTATAGTGCTTGCATCTTATCCTTTTTCCAAAGAATTTGTGATTGTGGTTTGCATTTCCAATTTTATATAAAAATTGCTTTAAAGTGTTTCTAGTTTTTAAATTGGTTCCCCCATGAATTAAAATGATTGCTAAAATTTTCTTTCCTTTTTAGGAATAATATTGTGATAATAGATTTTGGTCTAGATTGGTATAAGCAAATTTTTGTAAAGGGCCAGATAGTATGGCTTTGCAGATAGAGAGCCTCTATTGCAATTATTCAACACTGCTATTGTAACGGGCAAGCAATCATAGACATTATGTGAAAAAATGAGCTACGTTTCAAGTGGTTTTGTTCCAATGAAACTTTATTTGCAAAAGCAGATGGTGAGTTTAATTTGCCTATAGGTCACAGTTTGCTGACCCCTGGTCTAGACTACAATTGATTTTTTACAACTTAGTGATTTTAAAAATCTTAATGTAGGATTAACTTTTATAAATATTCTCTAAATATTTATATGTAATTTATATGACATAGAATATATATATTCTATATATGTATGGTAAAATTTGATTTCTTAAATCTTATCACATATAATTTAGGCCATTTTAACCTTTTTTGGGCCAAGTTTCTCAATCTTTGACAAATCAGTTCATTTCTATCGATTATAATAATTCGATTTGGCACAAATAAAATTTCTGCCAGTTGTCCTCTAAAAAAATTCCAGGAGAGCATCAAAACGTCTTTCTAAAAAAGACTATGAACTGGTAACTCATCACTCCATAGTTATTTTTGTTTGGCCTTTACAATGGGGTTTTTCGTTTGCTTGTTTTTGCTGGAATTAGTGTTCAACACTTAGATATCAGTAGATTTTATATCCTTTACTCCATTAAATCTAAGATGTCTAAGATGCTAGGATTGATTTTAAGATGTACCATTATTTTATATAGCACTAAGGAAGAAAAAAATTGCTGCCAATTGTAATCGTAAGACACTATTGATTGTAAGATGTATCCTTATTTGAAAACTGTGAAAAAAATGTACTTCAGTTTCAATGTACTATCATAAAGATCTGGATTTGTGGCTTCCTTTATACATGGGAGGATCTGATAGCATTAGGACCACATTGTCATATCACAGTAATGAGGCTGGAGTTGAGTACTAGCTGCTCCTTTTGAAGGCTGTGAACTTTGTTCCAAAATTCCCATCTGGCTCACTAATTTATGTAGTTACCTGCAGGTGTGACCCCTGCTCTATGATGATAGACCAAATCCAGAGCCACATTCTCCCTTCCCTGTGGAAATAGATGGCTTCTTGTAATATTGGAGAGACTACTTGACATCTCATTCTGCAGCATTTGAATTGTGATGACTTCACCAGCATCTGGAGCTTCCTTGATGAAAGAATAGGTACTTTAATAAAGTACATCTGTGTGATGAAGGTGCCTCCCAAAACAAAACACGTCTGCCCTTTATCTTTGGATAGATCCTAGGTTCAAACTAAGAATCACGGAAAGCATGGTTCTTGCTGTCTCAGGATAGCAAGTTTGTTCCTATTTCCTGATACTAAATGATCAGAAACATTGAGATCCTTTCTCAGTAGAAGGCTGAAACATTTCTTTAAGTGATTAAAGAAATGGACATTTACGTATCCAGTAGGATTTATTTTTAATGTGATGACAAGAAGCTAGAATATTTTCTTGTTCAGTTTAATATTAAATACCTAGCAACCATTTATGTATTCATCGTAGATACTTTAACACTATAACAAAACTTTCTTTGCTTTTGGCTATGAATTCTAATTGTTTACCATAACTATAGCTCTCCCTACTTTTTTTCTTGCCACTTACCTAGCATATCTTTGCTTGTTCTTTTATTTCAGAACTTTCTCGTTTTGTACCCAGAAATTATAGAGGATGAGAAGCACAGTATTTTCCAGCATGCACTGCTTATAGGGTTCCTCTTGTTTCTCTCCAGCAAACAGCGCTTTAGGGTCACTCCTGGAAGACAGTGAACTACTGCCTTCTTCCTTCTTTCAGCCCATTCGTTTTCGTGAGATATCTTTTCTTGTTTCAAAGAGCGAAGCCTGGTTTTGCCATGTGGAAAAGTCTTGACTGGTGTTCCAATCCATCTCTTCTCAGTGGAAATTACTCATAGAGTCTGATATTACATTGTTTCTAAGCCTTAGGTTTTGGTGTAGTAAGTTCTTATATTTCTCTGTACCCTCAGTGATGTGATACTGTGAATTTGGTAGAGTCGGGCACCATTTTAACCAAGAAATTCTAAGGGTTGTTTTTCATCACTGATCCTTCCTTAGCTGGAAAGGGAGTTACCAGCTGTGGGTTAACGTTTCTGACTTCGATGTTTTTTTTTTTTCTTTTTTGTTCAGCATGAATAATTTTGGGGAAAACAATTTTATTTATTTTTTTGCTTAGTGTTTCCTTTTCCAGAAACATCAAGTACATTTTGACCATTACTTAGAAACAATGCATAGGCTGTTTGGGTCTTCTGTGTTTGGTATGTGTGTGTTTTTCTAAACAGATGTTGAGTAAAATCTTCAGGTCATGTGTGAGGCAGAATACTTAGAAGAATGCTTCAGAGCCCTGCCGACTTTAAACAATTTGTTAAATCCATTGTTTATTAAAGTGAGACAATGGAAAAGAGGAAGTAGTGGAAAGCTGCTTGGTTAATATTAAATGAAAGTCATCCTTCTCACCAACATAAGACATGTCAAACCACAGTAAATTATAAACTAAATGAAGTTTTGAGAGCTGGTTCAGAAATCTTTGAGCCAAACCAAACCAAAATACAGCCCTAATGGCATGAGTTTTATGTGAGATGTTTTGCCAGAGGTGAGTCTGCAAAAGGTGGATTCTCAGGGTCAACCTTGGGATAACTCTCCAAGTTGAAGAGGTGTAGTTGGTACAAGCCTTGAAAAGAGTGGATTAAGGAAGACAGGGAAGATTTTCCTGCTAAGATAAAAGAACTGGCACCACTTTAGACTAACCAAATGCTCAGTTTTTAATGTGTTTTCAAGTAAGATCAAACATCTACTCCAAGCAGGCTGCAGACTCCCAAGGAAGCCGAGACAACCAGGCAGAGGAGGCAGGGTTGGAGGGGTAAGAAAGATTCCTGGTTGCCTTACTTGATGGTTAATTTTACGTGTCAACTTCGCTAGGCCAAGGCACCTAGATATTTGGTCAAACAGCAGTCTAAATGTCACCGTAAAGGCATTTTTTAGATAAGATTAACATTTAAATGGGTAGACTTGAGTAAAGCAGATTACTCTCCATAATGTGAGTGGGCCTCAAGTAGTCAGGCAGTTCAAGGTTTTATTTAACAAAGACTGTGGTCTCCTGAGGAAGAGGGAGTTCTGACTGCAGATGGCCTTTAGCTATATTAACTCTTCTAAGCATCTCCAGTCTGCTGGCCTGCTCTGCAGGTTTTAAACTCGCCAGCCCCACAACTGGTGTGAGCCAATTTCTTAAAATAAATCTCATTCTCTCTCTCTCTCTCTCTCTCTCTCTCATATTGATCATATTGGTTGTTTCTCTGGAGAGTCCTGACTAGTACAGCTAGCAGAGTGTAAAGAAAATATGTAACTCCACAAGCCACCTAGGCAAGTGCCAACTTATCCTTTCTTTGGTAATAATTCAGCCATTCTCCCCAAGGCATGCAGTCAGTTCACACCTGAATCTAAGAAGCCTCTAGAATGGCTCGCCATTGCCCACAAAGTCAAGTCCAGACTTCTCTGGCTGTGAGTTAGGACCTGTTAAAATCTGGCCTCATGTTTACTGTTCTACCTATCACCCTCCAACACAAAACCACTGCACTAGGCTGACAGTTTCTCTTATTCTATCTGCATTTGCCATTTTAGAATTTCCTCTTCCGCACCTTGGCACAATCTGCTTCTTATGAGTGGAATGTTGTCTTTTCTTCTTCAAATCCTTCCATTCCTTCAAAGCCCAGCTTAAGTGAAACCTCCTTCATGCACTCTCTTATGACTTTTCCAGTTTCTCAACTCCACTTGTATCTCTAGTCTGCCTCACATTGCAATTCCTTGTTTTCCAACATTGATTCAAGAATGTGTATCGACTCAACTGTAGAGTCCTGGAGAGAAGATATCAATTCTTGTGTTCATTCTGTCTATCCTGCGGAACCTACTACAGTGCTCAGTGCATGAAGGCATCGTACAGAAGTTGACAATTGATGGCCGAGAGAATGCCATCTGGGATTATGCAATTTGACCATAGAACCATAGGTATGTGTTAAACTGTGCAGTCTGCTACATTCTTTCTTTTAGGAGGAAATGGTCCTTTCTTGATGTAGTTTCAGTGTGAACAATGCCAGTGACTTCCTAGCAGTTATTGTTCATCTCACTCATTAGGTAAAAAGCCATTTACTGCCTTGTGATAACTCCTGGTATAATTCCCTTTTGCGGTGTTGCTTGCTTATCCTCTCCTTTAATATTTCATCAATTTATAACTCAAAGTTAAAAATTTTAGTTTGCCCCATGGTGCCTGGCACATAGTAGGCTCTCCATTAACCAAGCTGTGATATAAAGAGCATGGGGAGACGTTCTACTCTTTGCTACAGAGTTCTACCATTTCATATCTCCATGAATATCATGAAGCTTCCTTTGCTTAAAATGCTCTTCTTCCCTTATCTGGACACTCTATCTTATTCCTGAAGGCTCAGCTTAAATTTTACTCTTCTGTGATGTTTTTCAC
>NW_006436007.1:561380-571878 GCF_000325575.1 Pteropus alecto
AATCACCCTGAGGGGAGGTCACAAACCGATTGTCACTCACCGTGAACAGTCTTATGGTTAGTAAGTACCAGAACTTCTGAGAGTAGACTTTGGTGAATGATGGTGAGGGACTCAAGGTGGAGCAACAGGGTCCTAGATGTTTGATGAATTGGGTAAGAAATCATAGAAAAGGATGTGGGAGATCCTAAGATAGTTCCAGGCACCCTAGGAACTCTTCTGTGGCACCCTAAGATCACTGTGGGAGACATCTTAGTACCCCTTGCAAATATGTATTGACTTGTCTTAGATATACTAGCTATGCATTCTTGTATACAATCTTGTATAAAAAGCATTCGGCCTCTCTAAACCTCAGTTATATTAATGGGGATTATAATATATAACTCAGAATTCAGTTGTAGGAACTAAATGAGATCATATATATATATATAAGAAATGTATAGTTCTTTGCAAATGGGACAAATTAGCATGTTATTTTATATATTTTTTTCCCAATAATGAGTACCATGCCTGTCATATAATGGGCATAATTTTTGAATGTCACATATTATATGTATGCAATGTCCAACTTGTGGCCATGATTGGGATTCTTGCAAGTTTGTTTCAGATTGAACCAGGGAAAGGGTTTGCAAGCAGAATATCTGAGACACCTTTTTTTTTCCTCAGTGAGAATTACATTCTCCACTTCTGAAGACTAGACTCAACCCATTTCCCTTTGCCTATTAGTGCACACACCTTAGTTTTTAGAACCCTCTATTGTCACCTGTCGGATATAGGAAATCTAACAATTCTTTTCTCGGGGCCTCTGATGACAGTGCAGAGTGGACCATGGCCATGGAGGGCTTCTTGAAGCACAGTCATCAGCGTATATTTCCATCAATTTGGGGACTGGCCATGCTGTGGCTGTTTACTACATGGGAGATACCCCAACTTGAGGTCGTGCCTGCTCTTGCAATTACTTTCCCATCCAGAGGTTGTTCCACTATTTCTGAGCCCATATAATTATTCATTTGTAATGCTCATCTGATTTTTGAGAAATTATTCCTCCTTTCCTGAGCTACAAGAAGAGAAGGGAGTTGAATTTATGGATGAAGAGCTGGTATTCAGAGATAACCAGGGATAGAAATAAGGTCAAAGCCTGTCCTTCTGCATGAGCCCTTGGACATCACAGAAAGGATTTCACACTGAAATCAGCCATCCTGTCTTGGGCATGTGCCATTTTACCCTATCTACCTTCTGGCTAGTAGTCTTTCAGAGACAGTACCTCCTGAATATGCCTTGGGCAGTGGTAACTAGCAGAGCCACATGGAGCTACATGGTCATACTGAGAAAATTTCTTCAGGAAGGAGGTGACCCTGTAAGACAGGAAATGCATGGTGTCAGGTGTCAGTGTGCTAGATTTCTGGTACTTAGTGTAATTGAATAGCATATGGACGTGGTTGGTGCCCTGGTGCGATTGTTAGTTTTATGTACAACTTGACTGGGCCATTGGGTGCCCACATATTTGGTCAAACATTATTCTGGGTATTCCCAGAATTAATAAGAGATTAATATTTAAATTAGTCATTTAAGTCAAGCAGATTGCTGCCTTGTGCTGTGGGTGGGCCTCGTCCAATCAGTTGAAAGCCTGAATAGAATAAAAAGGCCGACCCTCCTTTGAGTAAGAGAGAATTCTTCCTGCTTGACTGTTTTCAAACTGGGATATCAGCCTTTTCCTGTCTTTGGACTCAAACTGAAACCTTAGCTCTCCTGGGTCTTGTTGGCCTTTGGACTGGAACTATACTGTCATTCCTCTGGTTCTCAGGCCTTCCAACCCAGACTGGAGCTAGACCATCAGGTCGCCTGGGTCTCCAACTTGCCAGCTCACCCCGCAGATCTGGGGACATACCAGCCTCCAAATCCTGTGAGCCAATTTCTTGTAATAAATCTCTCTCTCTCCTAACACACACACACACACACACACACACTCCCATTGGTTCTATTTCTCTAGAGAACCTTCAGATCTCACTGCATAGCTTTGTGCTCTGCCTGAGATATGGTGATGGGCCTCGTGACTGATAAAGGTGTAAAGTTCACAGAGCGGTTTTTCAACCAGCTTGTGTGGCTCGGTCTGGTGCCTGGTTACTACTAATTCCTGTCTGAATTTCTAGTTTGGCAGGATTAGAATTTCCAGTACTCAAGCATGACCTTACCTAGGGCCAAGTCCTGCTCTGCTCGTGTCTCCCAGAAGGGGATTTTCTAGGCCATCAGGGCATCTGGGCCTTTCTGACTAAAGAGGTAGAGGATTCTCTGTCTAATGGTCCTGCAAGGTGGTGTAAAGGGATAAAGTCAATAGAATAATGGTATTTGAAGGGAGCCAGTACAAGTGGCCCAACAAGAACTCACCCAGATTTTCTGAAGTGCAATTTTCACCCCAGTGACACTTCTTTGTGTGTATTCCTTAAACAACAATAAAATGTTTTGGTTTCTTTTTGACTCTAGTATTCAATATTTTTAAAAGTGAGAGGTCCATAACCTTTTCCCAGCTGTGTAGGGGTTGACAGTAAGTGGGGAAATACTCTTGAGTGCCGTTTTATTGAATCATGAGTGTACATGTCTGGAACAAGTCTAAGGAAAGATGGGGGTCCATGGAATCGCTTCTAATTCCACTTTTACCTCAGGAGGTTAGCTTCGGAAAGTCACTTAATTGCTTTTGTCTTCTTATGTCCACTTGCCTCTCAAAGAGTGGTCTTGGCAACTCTCATCTATATAACAGAGTATTGCTAACGTAGTCACTATGCTGTACATTGGATTTCCAGAATGTATTCATCTTATAATTAACCTCATCGTAGTAATCATTTCACTATATATGTATATCAAATGGTCGCGTTGTGTACCGTAAGCTTATACAGGTTATACGTCAATTATATCACAATAAAGCTGAGGAAAAAAAGAAAAATGAAAAAAAAAAAATCCAACAAAGGCAAAAAGAAAAAAAAAGAAAAGAAAAAAAAGAAAGAGAAGAAAAGGAAAAAAGTGGTCCTCAAACCAGCAGCCTCCATATCACCAGGAAGCTAATTAGAAGCTTAGAATCCCATGCCCTGCGCCAGATCTGCTGAATCAGATCTGCGTTTTAACAAGATTTCTGGACGATCTATTTACACGTTAAAGTTTGACAGGCACAGGTAGGGAGGAAGGAGCACAACGTTTTGGACTTAATTAGAAACTACAGTTTTCTGGGTCTGGACACTCCTGTGTGACATTAGACGTGTCACTAAAACTCTTCGAGTCTCAATTTCCCTATCTGAAAACCAGGGATAAAAATATCTGCCTACCAACTTGATGGAGTTTTCACAGGATCAGATGTCACACACCTGTATCGGGTGGCTTCTGTGTGCCTGGGCCTGTGCAAAACGCTGCAGGGTAAAGAGATGAATAAGACACAGTCCAGGTGTTCAGGAACTCAACTTTTAGCACAATGGGAAAAAGGTATGAAAGCACTTTGTCCATGCAGAGGACTACCTAAATGTTAGCTATTGTTGGTATTAATGGAGATAATAATACTTGCCCTACTTATGCTGCATGGTTATTATTAAGCTCAAGTGAGATAAAGCATGTCAAAGCCATTTGAAAGCTGAAAAGTACTGACGTAAGAACTTATTATTAGTGTTATTGCCATCACTGAGTGAATGATAATTAAGTCCAGTAGGGGTAAACCTAGACTTAATTATATTTACTCAGGCCACAGAAGATTCCGGAGTTTAAATACCAAACTCGGGACACTTAGTTGAACATGCAAGGGGACTCTGGCTTGCTTTTAGTTCCATAGGGCAGCTGCATCGAAAATTAAGAGTCTGTTAATACTTCTGCTATTTCAGACTATCTGATCCTAGAAGTAGGGATTTATTTGCAGTTTATTGGCAACTCACTGAAACGCATCCACCTGTGAGGTGGAATGTTCTATCTGATGGGCAGCCTGACAATAGCACTCACTACACTGCTGATTAGGATGGAGTCAGGTGGAAAAATCACAGGAGACTTATGCTCTGTGAGGTCCTCTGTCTGGGCACATACTCGGGGCAGTCCCCGCTCTGTGTATTACTGTCTGTGGAGACCATGGCATCATGCTGAAACCCTGGGTGCTCATGGCAGACAAAGGAAGTTGGAAATCGTCCAGTCTAATGAATGATCCAGTCTTCTTCAGGTGAAGACACGGACCTAAAGAGTTGATGTGTAATATATACCTTGCTCTGCACCACACTTGATGGAAAGGGAACTTGAATACTCACTTCTCCCAACTCCCAGTTCAATCTTTTCTCATTCCTCTTGATGTACTGGAGGATGCTTTTTTTTTTTTTTTTCTCCTTTGAGTAATGAATGTACCATTGCAGTTTTGATCTGGATGTGGGTCTTTGTTCTTGATTGTACATGCAGTTCCTGTTCTTCTTTACTGACTGTACATCTTTTTTCTGTGACATGGTCAGGGCAAATATCAGTGAGGCAGAGAAAGGACAAGATGAATATTTCACTGTCCTATAGCCCTCTGACGTGTTGTTTACTCATTTGTTACATACTTAGGATGGTCTGCCTTGATTCAGAGTTGTTCATGTATGTAGCTATCTCTCCACCAGATTATAAGGCTCTGGGGCCCTGGAGGTGGCAGTTCCACTGTTACATACCTGCTTATTACATAGTGGCCCTGTGATTTTGGGCAAGTGACATCATCACTCTGAACCTCTATAAACTGAGATACAATTGTAGCTACCTTACGTATGGTGAAATTAAATAATACATGTGAAAGTCATTGATCTGGTGTAGTTACTGCTAACTCCATCTCTGCTGTTCCCAGTTATGGTTTGGGGATAATATCTGATTCACTTCAGTCATCCCCTGGCCTCCCCATGCTATGCTCTTCTAAATGGACTCTCAAAACAAAAGTGGCTTGAGCTTCCAGCATTACAGATCTTTCAGTCATTCGTGAGGTCACTTATCCTGACTATTGGTCCTTTTCCAAGGAGGTTATGTCAGCTTCCTCACAGACCCTTAACTACCATTTCCTTTGACCTTTGATGTTGCTTTTCAGCTCTGATGTCTTGCATCCTCTCACTGCCAAGCTCATTCACATTTTGTTTTGAAAGATGGTAATGATTCAGGAGACACATTACTTACCTATATGTAGAGTAATGTGTGCTGAATTGAGAATAGCTTGATGCCACCTGGCTTGGGACTCTTACCTGGGCCTCAGTACATTTCTAATCAACTTTTTTCCATCCTGAAGCTCACAGCTAGAAGTGACCTCTTCTTTGATCCTGTCCACCTAGACTAAAAGCATCTCAAGGGCAGTCATGCCTTGCACTGCTCCAGACACCAAAACACCTTGCATCTAGTAGAAACTCAGTGCTGAGTTGCTTGGTTTCTGCATCCTGAACTCGATGTTCCTCCTTTAATTAAAAGGAGTGTTTCCTCTTAGAAGCAAGTGTTAGGATTCCTCTGAGAGAGTGTCTCAGCATCTTTCCTAGGAAAATGCCTTCTTCATCCACGTGGGGTAGGAATTGAAACTCCAGGACGTGGATGTTGGTGCTGAGGTTTCTGAAGCCTAAAGATACTTTGCGCAACAGGAATGGGGTACTCGGGAGGAAGGCCGTGAGGAATGGGGAGAGGGAGAGAACTCAGCAGACGGGGGAACATGATGGCAGAATGCTGTGTCGTTGATGTGATGATCTCTACCCAGATCCCAGATAATTGGAGAGGCTTGGTATGACTGGCTCTCCTGTGGATGCTGGTGAAGGGCCGAATCTGCCTGTGGTTGAGTGGGAAGGCAGATCTCAAGACTGTGTAGCTCTGATTTCAGAGAAATCTGGGGAGGAGCGCAATTAGGAAACAAACTTTGGACTTCTCTAGATCTTGGAAATTGAGGTCCGGTGCAATGTGTGTGGGGTGCAGTAATCCAAGTAATTTAAGTCTAGGTCCTCTGTTGAGCTCTAGATTATACTCACATTGAGTTATACATTTGAAATGATATGCTGCCAGGGTTTTTTGTTTCTTCGGGAAGAGATATGGCAAAATTTCAATGGGATACCATTAATACCAGGAGGCCACTTTGGGCCACCTCATCTAGAGGTCTGTGCAAACTCCCATTATGCCCAGCCTGTAAGCTGACTTTAGGTACTTGGGCCACTGCCATTCTCCTTCCTGCCTTCTATCTCAAGATATGCAGGTGGCAGCTACTACTGGCTACCAGGCAATTGGGGGAATCTTAATCTCGCTTGTGTCATAGGTGACTATTACTTGCTTCGATTGAGAGCTGTGGAACTAGGCTGGCAGCAGATCTTGTAAACCTAAAAAGTAGTCACTAGAGCATAGAGTCCATGCTCAGTTTCCTTACCTACATGATGAGAAACGGGGCGACTCACCAAAGCTGTGCATATATTTGAAGAATGAACAGACGAAGGTTTCCGAGTTTCCCAAGTTATCCTTTCAAAGAGCACCTCAGTAGTCTTTCCTGGGCTCTTGCAGCTGTGCAGCTGGCAACAATGGCTGCAGCGATACGAGATCACAAGAGATGGATCAATATATATTTTTTTCAATGTGACTTACCCACAGCTGTTCACATATTTGGTTTCGTCTAACGTTCTTTCTCCTGTGCTTGGCCAGAGGAGGAGTTTTATGAAGCATAATGCAGTACGAATTAAAATTAACAGTAAAAGTTTTTAAACTAAAAAATGACCTTAAATAATTCTTGGATTAGTAGAGAAATCAAAAGTGCAATAATAGACTACTTAGAAAAGAACCAGCAATGAGAATACCACATATCAACTTAGGCCAGTGTTATTCTCACGGGGAAGGTCACTGCAGTGAATGCTTCCAGAAATAAACAATAACAATTGAGAAGAAAGAAACTGAGAAATGTAAGAAGTTAGAAAAAATATATACCCGAGGAAAGCCAGAAGAAAATTTGAAAGTTGATATTATTAAATTAGAATTCCTAAAGGTAATATAATGGATTACTAAGTCTAATAGATATTTCTTTTAATATAAAAAAATAGAACAAATTCTGGCTTACATAAATTACAAAGGTTAATGAAAATACAAATATTTAATATAAGAAATAATAAGAAGGATATACCCTAGAGAAAGAGATGATTTAAAGAGTAAAAAATATGGATGACTTTATATTAGCAATTCTGAAAATACTACATAAATGAATGATATACTTATAAATCATCAAGTTGACTCAAGAAGAAATACAAAACCAATACAGCACAGTAGCAATAAAGTAATTGGAAAAAAATTTTAAAAACTATTTTTTAAAAAGGTCCTAGTATGTGTAGTGTTCTTTTTCTGTGTTCTTTTAATTTTTTTTTTTTTTACAAAACCCAGCAATCATAAAAGGAAAGTAGAGATATTTGATTGCATAAAACTGAAAAAATTTATTGTGGCACAAAATATAAATAGGTTCAGAGTAAGGTGATAAATGAAAAGGAAGTGTATGCAAAATACAAAAATGGTTACTATTCTTTGTTTGCCAGGAGTTCTTAAAGATTAATAGTAAAAATCACCTAATAAAATAAAAGTTATGAACAAACAAGAGAAAAGGAGATATAAGTTGTCGATAAAATGCAGAAAGATACATACCCTTAGTAGGCGTCAGGGAAGAACAAAACAATATTGAAATACTGTATTTTGCTCATCTGACTGGCAAACTGAAAGACTTATATAAACCATTAAAAGGTCCTTTGCTGACAGGGTAGTGAGGACATCAGTATTCTCACACATAGCTGTTGGCATTATAGTTGATTACAAGCTCTCTAGAAAGTAATTGACAGTCTTTTCTTAAAAATGCAAGACGTGCCTACCTGTAGATTGAGAAAGGCTAGTTCTAGGAATCTGCTTCTCAGAAATTATTATTAGTTTTTAAAGATAAATGTATAAGAACATTTATTGTACCATTGTATTAAAATACCAAATATTATGGAAACAATCTGAATATTCAGTATAGAGAGACGATTATATAAATGACAAAGGTAGTACTATCCAATTAATTTCAGACCCACATCTCTGGAGCCATCCTTTACTTTGATTTTCATGTATATGCCATACTCAACCTTTCAACAAATTCTGTTGGCTCTCCCTTAAAAGTAATTCTAAATCTGAATGCACCTCTCAAATTCCACGGCTCCCCTTTGGTCTGAGCCCCAACTCTATCTCTGCTCTTAAACTCAATAGCCTCTACCTGGCTTCCCTGCTTCCATTCTACTTGTCCAGCGTCTATTATGTGCACAGATGCCAGAATGAGAAATTTAAAATGTAAAATAGGTGCCACCCTCTTGCTCTAAACTCTCTAGTGTCTGTCCTCTCATTGCACTTACAATGTTATCTACAGTCTGACCACAGCGTACAGGGTGTTACTTGACCTTGTACTTGGCCATCGCTCAAACTCATTTCCTCCTCTTCCTCCCCTCGCTCACTTCTCTACCAACAATGGCTTCTTGCTGTTCGTTGAACACGTATAAGGGCCATTGAACTAGATGTTCCATCTGCTTGGAACTCTTCCCCCTGAGTTATTGACATAACTGTCGCCTTCACTTTCCTTGCATCTTCGCTTGATTTTAGCCTTCTCAGACCACCCTATTTAAAACAGCAACTCTTCTTGTGATCTCTTCTGCATGATGACACATTCTAAGGAAACACAAGTCCTACATCTAAGAAAGCATTGAAGTTTAGTTTAAATCATTGCTAAATTCTCTCGAACAGCTCTCGAAGGTGGATGGCAGTAGTGTCCCCTTCACCAAGGTAACCGCTTCCGTGCCAAGCGCTTTGCACAGTGTCTCGTTTAATTTTCATCACTACTCTTTTCGTTAGTGTTCCTCACTTACAGATCATGAGTCGGGGATGGATGAGCTTAGATGTCTTGCTTGTGATTTCCTGCAGCGTGAGTTGAGGAGCCGGGATTTGAACCCTGGCAGTGAGGCTCTGGCCACACTGTGTCGCAGGGCTCTGGGCATCCTTTCCTTCTCACTCTTGCTTGCACTGTCTTACAAAGCACAGCAGCTGTCTTCAATCTCATGTTTCACTCTCAAAATTTCCCAAAACATCTTAAAACCCAGCCCATGCTGGCTGTTTTCTCTCTCATGCTCTCCTCCCTCCGCGCTGAGTCTCTCTCTTCCTCTCCGGCCATGTCCAGCGAAAAGCAGTCTGGAATCCTGGCTTCCTGAGCTCTGATTCACTAGCCACTTTGTCCTCATCTGCATTAAAAAAAGCCCAAAAGGCAGCCCAGCCCATTATTTTTCAATCACAGTTGACCATATTATATTAGTTTTAGGTATACAGTGTAGAGGTTAGACATTTATATAACGTACTAAGTGATCCCCCTATAAGTCTAGTACCTCCCTGACGTCATACATACTTATACAATATTGTTGTCGTCTTTCAGTGTTGAGCACACACTTGCTAAAGCACTGCAAGTGAACACGATTTTACTTCCCTCTCAATTTTTATAGAACACATTACCATTTCCATTCATTTTACCCTTGCATTTAATAATACAAGGCAATGGGTTGCTGTGCTGCCTGGAGCAAGTTACTTAACTACTTTGTACTCAGTTTCCTTCTCTGCAAAATAGGGAAAATAATATTTACATTTCAAGGTCATCCTAGACATCAAATAACAAAAGCTACCTATTAGTGCCTGACATGTAGCTGACACTCATTTGGCATGAGCTGATTTTGATTCAAAAGACGAGGGCAGAAAATGTATCTTTTCTCATACTCGCAATGTTGTGTTATTGTATTAGTCCTGAGGAAATGATTAGAAAAGAAGCCTCGATTTTACGGCAAAAGAAATGATTCAATCATGATTGCATAATATATAAAAAACAAAATACGTGTAAGCCTGCTTCGAACCCTTCTGTGCATGACTTCCAGGTCAGACATTTTTAAATGTAGCCTTCTGTGGATCCCTCTGAGCACTGATGTCATATGCATAATGTGATGGATAAAGGAATGGACAGAGATAGGGGGTTCGGGTTCTGGTCCCACTTGCCTCTTACTAGCTCTGTGATCTTACTCAAGGCACTTACTTTCCACAGGACTCATTTTTTTTTTTTTTGTCTTTTAAATGGGAAATACTCCAAAAGAAACAGCCAGAAAACAACAGAAACCTCTGCTTGTTTTATAGAGTGGCTGGGTCAAGAAAGATAACCTACATTAAGGTATTTTGTCTATTATTAAAAAAAACTATACAATATGAGATTATTGTAATAATTTTATAGTCTTCCTGTCAATTGAAAAAAATGCAGCTATAATAAGTTAGCATTTCTCCCAGTGTTGGATCGTCAGGCACATTCTGCAGAGATTGAACAGCTTCCATTTCTTTTGGGGAGATGCTGCTCTAGGGTAACTGCAACGGGGTTAGAAGGGCGTGATCAACAGCTGCATCTTGAACTACAGCTGGCCTCCATAGGCCGTTCCATCACTCCCTCCGCCTCTGCCAGGACTGTGACTCAGCTCTGGTGGGGGGGGGG
>NW_006436007.1:571983-635723 GCF_000325575.1 Pteropus alecto
TGTCTGTCTGTCTGTCTATCTATCTATCTATCTATCTATCTATCTATCTATCTATCTATCTATCATCATCATCATCATCATCATCATCTATCTACCTACCTTTCTTTATCTATCAATCAATTGATCTATCATCTATTGTCTATCTTTTTTTTCCCTTAACCATGGCAGAAGTTCTTGATCCAAATTTCTCTTCCTGCAAAAGATAGGTTTACTCATTGTCATAAAATAAGAATGCTCCAGAATGGCTTCTTGCCACAAACATAAAGACATATCTTTCTATTATACCTGAGTCTAGTGGTCTGCCTCTCCATCCTCTATCTATTTATCTATCCATCTGTCAATTCAAACTTTTGTTCAGCCCAGCCATTCAACCCTACTGGCTAACATTTATCCTTTATCTTTTGCCTCTTCGCGTCCAGTCTAAAATAGGACCTATGGCTTCCTTCCAAGGAGGCTTCATTCAGCTTGCTCTCAGCCAAACAGTGGTCTAAATTTGGAACCCCACAAGATTTTGAGAATGTCTTTCAACCTTTGGGTGATTATCTGAACTCCATCCAAACCTTCATGCTTGAAGACTCTGCTATTGTTAATTATGGCTCCTGTTCACTGCTGGCCAGTCACCTGGCTATTTTCCTTTTGCCTGGGAAATGACCTTGTACAAATTCCCTGGATTGTTTAAAACCAGCTGCATGGCAGAGGCTGGTTGATGATGGGTGAACCAAAGAAGGTGCATAGCTTTCAGTTCGGCCTTCCTTGGACCAGGGCCCAAAGCTCCCGGCTTTGCACAAACTCGTGTGCCATTCAACTGATATGCCATTTTCCTAACAGTTGTTTATGATATAGTCTTAGCCACAAAAGCCTCACGAGAACTTTGAGGCAGAAAGCACAGGGATGGATGTGGTCAAGGCAGCAGAGGGACCGGGGCTGCCCCTCCCCCATCACTGGTGTAGCTTTGGTTTGTTGGTTTGATTTTAATACATCCCAAATGAATTTAGTTCCCTTTACACTGAATTTTAGTTGGGGAGTTGAGAAAGAGCTTTTATTTAATTTTTTTTTCTTTTTTCTTTTTTTAATAAGGCAGTATGCTCTTTTATAAGAGAAAACAACAAAACAGGTTTGGCAAGGGCTGGATTTTCAGTTTTGGAGTTTCCCACACTATCTATGAAAGGCCTTGGCAAGGGCAGCCCATGACGATTTAGGTTGAAAAGGGTAAAAATAACATTTACACTTATGTAGAGCTTTATACTTTGTCTTTTCAACAATCGCTGATCGCATACATAATCTCTGCTAGGCCGTGTGCTGGAGAAACAAAGGAACAAAGCAAGGTCCTTACTCTCAGGGAGCTCACAGCTTAGTAGAAGGTAATCACCACTGATGGAAGCAGATGGGACAACCCACTGTTCATGCTCCCATAACCATGTGACTTCACAGGGGAGAGCGGGGAGGGGGCAATTCTGTTAGGTTGAGGGTGGGGCCGTTAGAAAAGTAGGACCAAATTGTTATAAAATATTTAAACTTGAAAGGAACTTAGGTTTTATATAATCTTACATATTCATTTTAAAGAGGAAAGTACTTCATCCCAGATGTGCGGTGACTTGCCCAAGATCATGCAGCTAGGTTACCAGTGAAGTGGGTCTAGGGTGCTAGTCTTCAAGTTCTCAGGGCAGTGGATTTTTCTCCCTCCGAAACAGTATCTCACATCCTCAGGAAAGGACCACTTCGATGGGGCACTAGACCATTGCTGGCGAAGACCCCACTTCCTCCTCTGCCCTGCATGCAGGGCTAATTCAAGGCCAACAGGGCCTCTAGCCTTTACTCCCTGTCTTTTGTGTGATGACCACTGCTTTGAGGCTCAGGGCCTCTCCAGGAAATCAGATATTCTCACGTACTATAAAGTGTTATTGACTTCATTTTGTATCCTCTCTCAGGGTATAGCATTTAGTGAAAGGTCTTAGGAAGAGTAGCTAGTAGTAGACTTTCAGGCATTTCATACAGATATATTTGAGGGCAGGAGTTTTCTTGGTCACCCTACACCTAAGACCACTCACTAGCTCTAGTTTTAGGGGCAGTGAAATTGTGGGGGAAATACCTCTGCTTTGTTGTCAGAACCATTTCTTAGAAGTACACAGGAAATCCACACCATTGCTCCCAGGTGAAACTAGGTAGAGTTGTTACTGGTGTTTGACAGAAGACCCAGACCAGTGACATGCATGTCAAGGTCACGCAGCTGGTATGAGACTTCAGTGCTCATGCTTCCTGGTGGAGTAATGGCTTCCTTCTCACCAGCCTCTGAATCAGTGCAGACACCCACAGGTGCTGTTGGAACTGTGAGGCCTGGGAACCAGGTTTGAAGGCAGAGGCTCTCTGCGTGACTGTGCAAATCTATCACTCTCTGTGTTCTAGGTGCTGCCTCACCTGCATTGGTCTCAAAATAATAACAACAACAAATAATCAAAAGTATTTCTACACCCCCTCTCCCATCCTTTCACCACTTGACAAGTACTTTATGTTGTGGGCCTATTCTGCTATTTAATTCCTGGTTGCTTTTTGGCTCTATCTGAAGAATATTAGCTCCTAAGACAGGTGTGTGTGATGTGTGTGTGTATGTGTGTGTGTGTGTGCGTGTGTGCGTGCGCGCACTAATTTCTATAGGTCAACGTACTAAACCAGTAAAGTTCCACAATTTGATCCAGGCATCTGGGTTTGTTAATGTTTGGATTTGAAGGCTCGAATCCCAGAATATTTGAGACGAATAGTTTTCCAACTTGTTTGAAGTCGTAGAAGCTCACACGTGTTAATTTCTATAGGTCAACGTACTAAACCTATATAAAGTTCCACAATTTGATCCAGGCATCTGAGTTTGTTAATGTTTGGATTTGAAGGCTCAAATCCCAGAATATTTGAGACTAATAGTTTTCCAACTTGTTTGAAGTCGTAGAAGCTTTTTTCATCTAGTGGTTAGAGATGGGGGATGCTGCTAACCATCCTGTAGTACGTGGGACAGCCCTCATGGTTGAGAAACCCTGGGCTATGATAGAATAATGGAATGTATCTTTCCCCTAGAGGTGATGATACTTGTACTGCTTGCCTTCTGCCATGGACTCTGCTAAGTTGGGGATCAACATCTTGCTGTACAGTACAATATAAAGCTACAAGAGGAAAATCAACCAGTCTAAGAAATAAAAGTCCTTGAATACTTTAAAAAATATGACATTGACAAAATCATATTAAAACAACAGGAACTATATAAAATGAAATAACTCTTAATCCCATTACTTAACTAAATCATTTCCATGTGTACTTAGAATGTGAGGCCTTCATAACCATCCAAATCCTAAACTTATTAGTAAACATTCACTTGATTTTAGGAAAATGGCTGCGTAATCCTAGAGAACTAACAAAGTGTATTCTAGAATCCTCCTCACAAATCTACCAAATAAAAAAATGAACTGAAACTTAGATTAATTGGATCCCTGGCTAGTTTGTACCATTATAATCTTGTTTAACGGTAAAGGTAGAAATGGCAAGAAAAATAAATTCATGAAGGGATTTAACCGTGAAAGAAATTTCCAGGGTGTTTTCTGGGGTCAGTAGAGATTCCCATACCCCCTGTAGATACTGGAACAATCTGGTTTATGATATAAATGAAGCTCCTTGTGGTGCTTCCTTTTTCCTGGACAGATTTAGCTTGACTTTGCCAAAGCAGGAAAGTAAACCCAGAAAAAATGGCATCTGCATGAGGGACTGTGGGAGAAATGTTGCAAAAATGTTTTCTGGAGTTCCAAATTAATTGCCTGGAAACATCAATACATGAGATATTCTAATTAATAGGGTTTTATTGCAAAACACCCTGTATATGAGTTGGAGGCGTGACAAGGATGAAGCGGACATACACTCTAGCACGTACCTTTTATGGAGGCTAGAGTTTACTGCAAGGAGCTCATGGAATCCATCCTCAGCAGAGCATCCTGGGAGGTGCTCGGCGGGGGGATGTTTGATGAAGGTGGCCTCTATGATTCCTCTCTCCCCCAAGCATGCTCAGATTGTGGCAAAAGAATTCTGCTTTTTGAGGAGGAGGTCCGAGGAGGTCAAGGAAAGCCCTGAGTGATGGTTTGGCAATCCTCTGTTTTAAAGAGTAAATTGTTATTTTATTTTGTTAGAGAATTTGAAATCCACAGAAAATTGAATAAATAAAAACACCGTCATGAACTATAAAGAACGCTAGGTGTTCCTCAACTAGATTTTCCAACGGCCATCATCTTGCTGCACCATCTCCGTGTCGCTTTCTCTATATAAAGATTGCCTTTGTGCCAAACCACCCAAATCATTCCTAAATAGGCTGAAAACATCATGACGCTTTGCTCACCACATACTTTAGCATGCGTCTCCCAGGAAAGAGAGAATTCTCACACACAACCACACTGTTAACGGATGTAAGGAAAGTAACACAAATTTAATATTATCACTCAACAAAAAGTCCATTCTCAAATATTCTCAATTGTCCCAACAATGTCCTGTATAACTTTGTGAGAATCTGGAAGATTGTTAAAAGGCGATTATCTTTTTCTCTCTTTTCTTTCTCTTTCATTTCTAAGACTTAAGACCAGGATGCGTTCTGAAGTCTTAAAAGACACTTTTGATTCTTGAGAGCTAAGAGTAGTGGTTCTCAAACTTTTTGATCTCTTACTTCATAAAAATTATTGAGGAACCCTCAGTAGTTTTGTTTATTCAGGTTATATTTATTGGTATTTACTAAGGCAGAAATTAAAATAGAGGAAATTTTAAAATATTCATTAGCTCATTTAATAGTAACAATAATACACCCATTACATGTTATCCTAAATAACATGTTTTTTTAAAAAAGGACTATATTTTCAAAAAAATTAATGTGGAGGGTGGCTTTTTGTTTTCTTTTTGCAAATCTCTTTCATTTGTGGCTTAGAAGACAGGTGACATTCTCATACCGGCTCTTATATTTGGTCTGTCGCAATACACCATTTTGCTTAAAGTATATTCGGCAGGAATTTCATACAGATATGTAGTTAGAAAAAGGAGTATTTTACTAGTTGTTTCAGATAACTTACTATTCTTTGATAGTTCGCCAAAGCGTAACAGTGGTAGTTTCTTGAAGGTTAATGCAATGTGGAATGTGAAGCCTTATCAATGAAATTTTTGTGCTCTGTGAAATTAAGATCTAGTGATCTTGCACTTTCAATAATTTTTATTCATGCATTGAAATACATCTTTTTTCCTACCTTGGTTTTTTGGGAATATATGAGTTCACCAAGTCATGAAAATTTTCCAAATGTTGAGTCGTCTTATTAAAAAATCACATTCATCAATCACTAACCTCACCTCATCAGAAATGTCTCTAAGTATTGGAAAGCTATCAAGCTCATGGTGTATACAAGTTTTCCAATATTTTTATTTTTTCTTGAAAATTCCAATTTTACCATTGTCAACAAATACTGATGGTTGCTTCTTTTTAAATGACAGGCTCATTTTCTTCATTTTCAAGAAAATGTCTGTCAAATACTCAAATCTAAATACGCATAGTATTATGTCTAGTCATTCTTTCAGGTAAAAGTGGTTGGTGCTCCATGAACCACACAGATAGTTCAGCTCAAGCTCAAATAATCACACAGGTGCTTTTCTTTGAGACGACCATTGTCCTTGTTTGTAGCAAAGTGTTTCATGAATGTATACACTCTATTTTGTCATACTAAATATTATAAAGACATATACTCTGAAGTTAAAATTAAGTAACATTATGACTTTTCTTTTTCTCCACCAAGGATATTCTAAAAAGAAATGCGCATTTTGTCCCCCTACAATACAAGTACATGTGGTTGAAAGATTTTGCCAATGAGTAGTTTGGTGCTACTTCCTTGATTTAAGTCATCAGCAATTTTATCCACTATTGCTAATGTACCATCACTGCAAATGCCAACATAGTTGGTCCAAATAAAACATGAGATATTTAAAAATTATTCAAAGCTTTGAATATTTCAGTACTACTTGTGTTTATTGCCAAGCACTCATGTAAAACATCTTTGATCATTAGTTGGTGCTAATACCAGGCAAATTCAAGAAAAACTATAAGTCTAGTCATATCTATAGGCTCATCTATAACAAAACGAAAGTGCAATTCTGCAGATGAGATATGAACTCAATTTTCATGTTTACAGCTAAATAATTTGTCAAGTTATTATAGTTTTGGAAAGTGGCAGTGTCATGATTTCTTTATCCAAAATTTCATCCAGCAGGCATTCAGCAAATGTCAAATGTAGAAGCTTTAATAAAGTCTATTATTGTGTTCCCTTCTCTAGCCAATGCTTTAGACACTGAATCTCAAAATGATGCCACCGTTTAACTGACACCAGAATGCTATTCAACAATGTTCTGTTGCATAAGACACGACGATTGAGGTTATAAATTATTGTCATCTATAAAACTGAAAAAGATAGCTTTCATTATATTTTTATTTTTTAATTACAAATTTTCCAGTTTCTTCAGAGTAGTTTCTTTGTTCCATGAGTCAAAGAACTCTCCGATATGTCAAGTTTACCTTTTTTAGCATTTAATGATAGACAGTACAGTTGTGGGTTGAGATGACTTTTGGATTGCCCCCAGGGGTGCAAGCTGGTTGCCAGTGGAGCCAACCATGTGATTAGATGGTTGAGTTAGAACTTTCGATCTCATATCCCCATACCTTTTCCCCCCAGAAGAGAGAGAGGCTAGAGATTGAATACAATCCCCAGTGGTAACTGATTTAATCGGTCATGCTTATGTGATGAAGGTTCCATAAAAAACCCCAAAGGTCTGAGATTAAAGAGCTTCTGAGCTTGTGAATACATGGAGATTAAGGGAGAGTGGTTTTCTCAGTGGGGGGCATGCAGGCTCTGTGCCCTTTCCCCATACTTTGCCCTGTTCATCTCTTCTGGCTCTTCTTGAGTTACATATTTTTATAATAAATTAGTAATCTGGTTAGTAAATGTTTCTCTGAATTCTGTGAGCCTCTCTAGCAAATAAATCAAACCCAAGGAGGAGGTTGTGGGAACCTCAAACTATAACTGGTAGGTCAGAAGCACAGATGACAAACTCAACTTGTAATTGGCATCCGAAATGCGTGTGTGTGTGCGGGGGGAGTCTTGTGGGACTGAACCTTTAACCTGTGGGGTTGTTCCCGAACTAAATGAAGGTCCACCCACCAAATGTGCAGCAAAGCCAAACCCTGAACATCAAGGTCAGCAATGAAGGAAATAAAGATGTTTATTTATGGGGCTTTAAGAAAAGAGAATGGGAAGCTCTTGCTTAAAATCCAAACTTTCCGCTGGCTTTTAATCAAGAGTTTTAAAAGGAAAGATTGATGGTTAGGGGTTACGGGGAGCAGTCTGGTAGGCAGAAATGCTAAGGTGCAGGTTTAGATTGGAGAGCATTGGAACTTGGCTGTGTATGTTAAGACATGGTAAGGGACTTCAGCACTGGATCTTCTTGCACAGAGGACCCTTTGCTTCTGAAAGAGTTCTGATGTTCAGGTTCTGGTCATGTCCCGGTCCTTTCGATCCATGAGGAGGGGGCAGGTCTTAGAGGGGTCAGGTCTGGGTGCAGTTGGAGGTCAAAGTTCTCTCCTCTGTACATGCTTCAGCTGCATGACTTGTGATTTTGGTCAGATGTCTCTGAAAAGCAACTCAGTATCTTATTAGAAAGAGGATAGGGCCATTTTGAGTTGGTTCTGTGGTTGTAGGATATGACCTTGTCCTTAAGTATATGATGTTGGAATAGTTTTGAATTGTAGACATTCAGCTGGTGTCACAGAATTGTGACATCATCCCATCCCCAGTATGTTGTAATTGGGTTTTGGAATCATAGGTTTAAATAACTTATTTTTCGTCTGGCATTTATTTGTTTCGTTTCCTCATCTGAAATGCCTGTTTGTAGAAATCTTCCTTGTTATTTAAATTGCAATTGTAATTAGCAATTTTGCTAAATTTGCTCAGCCTTTTGAAGCAAAATTAAATGTTCCTTACCCTGTATTTACATAATATTTTGTTCATGCTACTAATATAGCATCTGTCCAGTTGTCTTTTTCTACAATTGTACGTTTGTCTTGCACAGTCCGAGACAGATACCAGTGACCACCTGTGATGACTACTTAAATTTAAGCTAACTAAAACTGAATAAAATTAGAAATTAATTTCATTAGTCGTACTTTCCTCTTCAGGGATTCAAGAGCCCCATATTACTAGTGGCTACCATATTGAATAGCACAGATATGAATTTCCATCATTGCGGAGAAACTGAATTACCTCATAGTAAGGACTGTTCATCTTTGTGTCACCAGGATTTTCACAGTGTTTGAAAAGGAATAAACACTTACATTTTTCCAAACATGAATCCATTTATCAGGGCCATGTCAAGGAGATAGGGCTCATGTGCACATACAATGTCAGTATGTGCAGTGTAGAACCAAAACCAGCTGGTAAGTTAAAAAGTCAGGATGTTGGGAAAAGACTATAAAACACGAGAGCCTCTTGGGATGGTAACGATGAGAGCATGACCAGGGAGTTAGATGCTGGATGAGTCAGCAATTCAGGGCCAAAAACCAGACAAAGATTTGTCTGATAAAATGTGGACAAGGATTTTCCTGGACAGGTGTTGTCTGCACCCTCGTTAAATGATTAAGGATCTTCAAGCTGCTCTAAGGGCATGGCTTCTGTCAAATGGGAGACGATGGCCCCTAATCATTTGGGAAATGAAACTGGACAAAATATAAATGTAGGTTTTGGATGTAAAATGTATAAATTATAAACCACATACACACTGGAAACTATACAGGTCTGGGTCGAAAACGTCCTGCTATCAGGAAGTTCACATTCTTGATAGAGAAACACACATATAGATGACTAGATAGAATAATACAACAATGCTATTATTAACATGAAAAGGTGGAGCCTGTTGGTAAGAATAATTAATAGTGCTGTTTTTTATTTACTTATTTTTATTTTTTAAAATTTTTTAGGTGAGGCAACCCTTGGTTGATCTCACAGATTGCAAGGACTTTGTCAGTTTACAATCCCTTATTTTAAGCCTACAGCACCTGGTCTTCCTAGGTGGTCTCCCATCCAAGTACTAACCACGACCAACCCTGCTTAGCTTCCGAGATCAGATGGGATCGGGCTTGTTCAGGGTAGCATGGCCATAGACAATAGTGCTGTTTTTTATGGTCACATTTTTCCAAACATGAATCCACCATTCGCATAGTACAGTGTGGGTATGGAGATATTTGTCAGATAGAGGAATATATCACCTCTTAATGAACATGTTTACTTTTAATTCTTGTAATCTGAGCCTTACCTCCTCATTACAGTTTGCTAAAATGCCTCCAAATTACCAACGCTAGAACAACTTTACCTCTGAATATTTGGACAACTTTCCTTTCATCGGTAGACAATCATTCAATAAACGTTGGTGGAGCATCTCCTGGACACGCTACAAACTGCTGGGTGTTTTGGAAGATGACATGTAGGTCCTTGCCTCAGATAGCTTAGAATTTGAACAAGAATAATGCGCTTAAAAATATTGCCACCAATCTAATAGAATGTACATGAAATATCAGATGAATGGTATAGACACTAAGTACTAGGCCGGTTCAGAGGAGGGAGGGATATTTTCCAGCCGGTGCAATCCAGCTGTTGTGATTAATCAGCTTGAGGATGCCCAGGGGGATGGGGGCTGGGTCTGTTTTCTGAGGCCCTTACTGTTTATTAAGCCATTCCAGGAGTAAGGAAACTGACCCCAGTGAAAAAGTTCCAGTCTGGCTTCTTCTTTTCTAGAAACATGCTGGCAAGTGGACTCCTTATTGTAATTCAATGAACAGCAGCTTGAAACAACTGTCACAGCAGATTGTGTCCTGTTTTTTTTTTTTTTTTTTTTTTAAGCTTCTCCTGGATATGAATAAGATCCTTTGGGAACCTGCAAAAATTTCTTAAGGTCACAAAAGTACCATTCTGTTGTCTAATTCTTGTATATTACAAAAGGTCTCCTTATTAATTGTGTACTTGGGAAAAATCTGGATTCTCATAATTTATTTATAATTCATGGTAATACGAAGTAAAATCTGAATCTGAATTTCAATTTTGTCACTAGCCAGCAGTGTCACCTTGGAGAATTCAGTCTCTCTGGTCTTTCCTCATTTTTTCCCCCTCACAGATTTCTCCTTTTAATCCAAGTATGTAAGTGTCAAATAACATCACACTTGACTGGTTGATCCAATAATTAGCATTCAGCTTAATAAGATCCAAGATCTCTTGTTTAATTATATATTTTTTCTTGATCAGATAATTCTTTCTGTTCCCTTTGAGTATAGATTATATTTTACTACCTCAAAAATAATTACCTCAAGAAGGGAGACAATCAAACCTCCATTGGGAACACCTAAAATAAGGCCTGCATTTTTAAATATTCATAGGAAGATACTCCACTTAAGTTTACTGTCTATCATGGCTGTAGAGAGATACAGGTTTTGGGGTGCTGAAACATTGTTCAGTTGTTCATTTATTCCTTCTCCAGGGCTCTTTCTCTAGTTATATAGATCTTAGTTTCTGATCTGTTTTATTTTCTTTCTCCCTGAATAACTTCTTTTTTAAAAATACTTTATTTTTTTTTAAGAGCAGGTCTAGGTTTACAGCAAAATTGAAAGCAAGGTACAGAGATTTTCTGTCTACACCCTGTCTCTACACATGCGCAGCCTCCCCCATTATCAACATCCCCATCCGAGTGGTACATTTGTTATAATAGATGAACCTACACTGACATGTCATAATCACACAAAGTCCTTAGTTTACATTAGGGTTCATTCTTGATGTTGTACATTCTATGGGTTTGGACAAATGTATAATGACATGTACCATCATTATAGTATCCTATAGATTAGTTTCGATGCCCTAAAAATCCTCTGTACTCCACTTGTTCATCCCTCCCCCCACCCCCAGCTCCTGGCAACCACTGATCTTTTTATTGTCTCCATAGTTTTGCCTTTTCCAGAATGTCATATAGTTGGAAACATACTGTGTATAATCTTTTCAGATTGGCTTCTTTCACTTCGTAATATTCATTTAAGGTCTCTCCATGTCTTTTCATGGCTTGATAGTTTGTTTCTTTTAGCACTGAATAATTCATCTTCTGAATATACCACAGTTTATTTATCTATTCACCTACCGAAGAATACCTTGGTTGCTTCCAAGTTTCAGCAATTATGGATAAAGCTGCTATAAACATCTGAGCAGGTTTTGTGTAGACATAAATTTTCAGCTTCTTTGGATAAATCCCAAGGAGTGTGATTTGTTGGTTCATATGGTAAGGGCATATTTAATTTTGTAAGAAACTGCCAAACTGTCTTCCAAAATGCATTCCCTCCAGCAGTGAATGAGAGTTTCTGTTGTTGCACATCCTGGCCAACATTTGGTGGTGTCAGCATCCTAGATTTTGGTCATTCCCATAAGTGTATAGTGGATCCTCATTATTATTGTAGGGAAGGCCGGAGTTGAGACTTGCAGTCGGCCACTTTTCAGATAAAGTTCTGAAAACTATTTTGCCCCGGAGAGTAGGACTTCATTATGGAGATTGCACTGGGTGTATTTTTTAAGGGTTAATTTTCCTCTCCTGCTAGAGCCAGGACAGGATCTTCCTTGACTCTTCACAGTGAGACCCTGGTGGAATGCCTGGAGATAAAAATCCATGAAAGTGTAAGGGGTCCCTCTGAGACTATGCACCCACAAGTTTCTCACTCTCAAGCTGGTGCACACTCAGCCTTGAGCAATTCATTAAAATTACCATTTAAGTGTTCCTACTAGCTTATGACTTTTGCAGCTTCTGTTCCAGGTAAGCAAATCTTGGCTATTAGTCTCTGAATTTGCCTTTCTCTTCAGATTTCTTGTGTTAAAAGTATATACATTGACTATTGTATTTGAATGGACCCACCATTCGAAATGAGCTGGATTTTGCATATGTGTTTTTCTCAAATGCAAATCAATTTTGACTCTAAAATTACACTTGGTTTTCAAGCCTTCTCTTTAAGTGTCTAGGGAAACATTGAGAACAGAAGAAAGGATGAGCTTTGCATTACATTTTGAATTTAGTGATTTTTTCCAGGTTCCGTTTTATTTCTTGAGCTTATGACAACAAGTTTTTGTATTTTCAGAGGGGCACTATGAAAAATCTTATAATTCCTTTTACCTGTAATTCGTAGTTTATGTCTGAAATTGAGAAATAGGAAGAAAGTTTTCTGTTGCTTTAGGGTCCCCCGCTCCCCAATGGGAGATCAGAACATTTGGTGGTAAAATCTGTCCATTTATTCTGCTATTTTTCCATGGATTAGACTTATTCGAGGGACACTTAAGTGACTGACCTATTACCAAATCAAAATGGAAGGAAGAATACTGCCTCTTTCTGTTCAGGTCGGTGCTGGCTCATGGGACCTGGGGGATTTCATGTTCCTCCCCTCAGACCATGGAGGTCTGTGTGTTGTAGACATGTGTGCTGCAGCTGCGTTTGTTAAACTGGACGGCCATCCTTAAGGGCACAGCCACGCAATCTACAGTCAACCAGCACCATGTATGGTGTATCTTACAGCAAATCATTAAAAAATACTTTAATGATATCAATTTTTATTACATTATATTACAAAAATTGGAAAATAGAGAAAAATAATAAGCCAATTTATTTCACAATTAATTTTCTCCCTTTCATATATTTCCTTCCTTACTCCTTTTCTTACATATATTTTCCATATAATTGCATTTATAGTTAATGTAACTACGCAGTGTAGTTAATGTAATTAATAGCATAATAAGCTTCTGGTCACAATTTTGATGTGTGAGGATTTTTCCCCATACTACCAAGAAATTCTCTGATTCCAGCTGGCTGTCCTATAATTCAACTTAATTTTGACACTGTCTGCCTGGAGATAGCATCAGATCCCACAGGTTGAGGGCTCAGTCCCAGAAAACTGCCCCCACTTCAGATACCAATCACTAGTCCAGGTTGTCACCTGTGCTTCTGACCAACTGACTCTGAATCAGAGATTCCCACAACCTCCTCCTTGAGTTTGATTAATTTGCTAGAGCAACTCACAGAACTCAGGAAACTTATTGGATTACTGGTTTCTTACAAAGGATATTGAAAAATACAAGTCAACAGACAGTACAAAGAAATAAAAAAGGGGAGATCCTGAAAAAAAGAGCTTCAGTCCTCCAGAATTTGGGGCTCGGCATGGTGGCTTGTGGAAGTGTTCTAGTTCCCCAGCCTGAAGAATTTCCAAACCTCCTTCTTTTGAGTTTTTATGGAGGCCCATTTAAGAGGCATGATTGATTAAATCATCTGCCATTGGTGATTGATTCAACCACCAGCCCCACTCCTCTGCCTGGAAATCAGAGGTTGGGACTCAGAGTTCCAACCCTCTATTCCTTGCAAACACCTCCCCCCATCTTTAGGGGATTTCCAAAAGTCACCTCATTAACATAAACTCAGCTGTGGTTGAAAGAGACTTGTTACGAATACCAAGATACTCATTTTACCTTTATGGCTGTGAAGCTATTTCAGGAACTGAGGATAACAGAACAAATATTATAACAAAATGTGCTCCCATAGCTCTTATCACTCAGGAAATTCCAAGGATTTTGGGAGCTGTGAACTGGGAACCATGGACAATGACCAAATATATTTTTATTGTAAATCACAATATCGCACATAGTTAATGTTAATAAAGCAGGATACAATTTGTTATGGACTGAATTGTGTTTTCCCCAAATTCATATGTTGAAGCCCTGATCTCCACTGAGACTGCATTTGGATATAAGGCCTGTAAGGAGATGACAATAATTAAATGCCATAAGGGTAGAGCTCTGATCCAATAGGACTGATGTCCTTATAGAAGAGGCAGTGACACCAGAGATCTCTCTCTCTCAAGCATGCAAGAAGAAAAGCCTTGTGAGAACGCGGTGAGAAGGTGGCCATTTGCAAGCCAGGAAGACAGGCTTCACCAAAAACCAAGACAGCTTTTGGACTTGCAGCCTCTAGAACTGTGAGAACATAAATGTCTGTTGTTTGAGTCACCCAGTCTGTGATATTTTGTTGTGGCAGCCTGAGAAGACTAATACATCTATGCTGCTACATAGTCTTATTATCAATATTTCAGTGGCTGCAATATTGGTCATTATATCAGAGTTTCCCAGGAGTTTATTGCATAGAATGGTAGTCACGGAGATGAGAGACGATGTGGTAAACAAATAAACAAATTGTATTCTGTGGTCAAATAAGTTTAGGAATTACTGGGTTAAACAAATAAGCGGTCTTCATTTCTTTATGGCATCCAGGGCCTTTGCTGTATAATACTCATTGTCAACCTTCAAGAGGTTACACTTCTCTGAACTAGTGTTCTACGGCACAAGGTCTAAAAATATTACATTTTGTAATACTGAATTTTCTATTTGGCATTTAAACTGCTTTTATTAACACACTGCGATGAAAGAATAAATGAATAAATTGTTTTGTTCTCTTTGAAGTGCAAATTTGGGTTGGAGTTCACTTGGAATAAGTAAGCAAGCTGTATGAAACCCGTCTCAGGGTATTTATTCTTAACTGAGCTTTTTAAGATTATTATTTACTGAATATCTGTTCTTTTCTTCTGATTGTCAATGAGCTTAGGAAAAGGCCTATTAAGGTGAAAAATAGATTCTTTAAGACTTCCATGAGATAATTTAAATGCTAAAGCAGTTTAATTTAGATATGTTTTTGGGGGGATTATAAGGGAAAGTAATATGGCCGTAACACTAGATAAAAAGAGAAATAATCTAGAGATGCTCAACAATCTGAGTCCAAGGATGTGTGTGTGTGTGTGTGTGTGTGTGTGTGTGTGTATTTGAATATTTATGTGTGTTTGGGTGTAAATAATAAGGGGTAGAAGAAGGGTTGTCGTGAGATCTATTGGGGTGCTTAAAATGTTACTCTCCCTCTTAGTCCTCTGTTAGGTCGTGGAGACTTAATTGTAACCATACTTGTGAAACTGAGAGCACACATAGACTCTAACAAACCTTGTAAGTCAGTGGTGCACAGGTGCCCTGCTTCCTAGGTGTACCACTATAGAGTTTTGCTCATGGAGGAAGTCAGACATCTTTATTTCTGTGTCTGTCTCTGTCGCTGCCACTGTAGCTGTATCTGCATCTAAATTAACATCTATATCTACATTGATGTCTACGTCTACTGCTTTCACTTGGGAAATTTTAAAGGAAGCAATGTGATTAGTTCAGATGATTCAAGCCACACTCTGAAATTAGAACTATAAATATTCTGATATAGTTGACTTAAAGATAACAATACACATACATACTAACAATGAATAGAATAGGGTTCTTTTCCTTTTAATATAGGAAACTTTTAACCCTAAGTGTCTAAGAAGAATTTCTGTTTCAGTTCATTTTGATTCTCTTCTTGCATTGTCAAAATTTTAATAATTCTCATTAACATGAAAGGGAAATGATCAATAACCAATATGAACGATCAATCAAGTTTCACTTTCACTATCAAGTCCTTTTAATTGACTCTGTCAAGAACACTTTCCATCTACCTGGGCTACTCGTTCGTTACTGCAGGATGACTCCTTCATACTTCTCTCTGATCCGCTCTGCACTGAGTGTTCTGTGCTTTGTATTTGGGTACGTATTGGTGTTCTTCTCCATTTCTTTTATTTCATTGTTTGACAGGAAGAATTACTTCCCCATGTAGATTCTAGCTGGACAGAAATATGAATCCCACATTACCTGTCTACCAACACTCCATTCTGAAGGACGATGCCTCACTCCAGGTCTGAAGGGCAGCAGCCATATTTTGTTTCATGTACTTTTCCCTCCAATCACAGCCGATGGAGAATGTGCCCCAAAGCAGATAGTTGGGACATAAAACCTGGTGTTTTGTTAGTGTAGAGAAGTAGTGTATCCTAAAAGTAAGAAGCGCGGGTTATTTACCGGATGTGTTTCTGTGACGCCATTCAATATTAAAATCGAGGAGGTTTGCCTGCTCTGCAGTCTCTGTGCAGCAGGATTTTGACAGAACTCTCAGTCAGGTACATCACTTCCTTTACGGTCATGTTGTTTGATGATAATATCCTTAACAATATCTGAAGGCTTTTTATTGTTTAACTAGTAGCTTAATGATGACATCATAAAAACATTAATTGAGATCGAATACATTAAATGTACAGTTAATGTAAGATAAAGAGATGTAGATACAGCCACAAACAATGTAACGTAATTCTACCTTTAACACCTATCCCTGCATGAAAGTGAAGAAACCCCTCCTTAAGTGTGGCAAAGATAACGCTTTTGACCTGGTTCTGTATGTATCCTTTTTTCCCCTCTTCCTTTGCTTCTGGAACATTCTCCTTTCCTTTTCTAGAGCCCATGAAAGTCTGGGTCTCAGGCAGATTTGTCTGAGGATGTTCGTTGCTTTAAATTAGGACTTTTAGTCAACTCACCTCTCGATATGCAATTGTTCTACTTAAGAACAGAGATCATTTAAATTTCAACTTCGAAATCAGGCAGTCTGGGTTTGAATTTGGGGCTCTGTTGTATACAAACTCCTTGATCTTGGACATATTTCTTTCTTTTTTATATCACTTTATTGAGATATAGGTGGCATACGAAAAGCCAAATGTAATATATGTAACTTAACAGGGTTGGAAATACTTATTAAACTATCACTATAATCCATGCCATAAACATATCTATCACCTTCAAAAGTTTCCTCCTGCCTACATCATTATTATTATTATTATTATTATTATTATTGTTATTATGTGATAAGAATACTTAAGTGTTAGAAGAGGTCATCAAAAGGATATTACCCTGGTTGACTCAGGAGCTGGACTTGGGTACTTGAAGACTCCTTACCCTTTTCCCTGTTCTTGGAATATATGTTCTGCCCACTGTTCCCTCACTAGGAGCTGTTTCAAGGATGTAGCCTTGAAAGAGTAAGGTGTTGTTGAAACCATCTAAATGGTATAGGTGCCTGAGCCCAGTGAAGGCCTCTCTGTAAACTTTTAAGATGCTGACGGGCAGGGGAAGACATTTACGCATCTGTGGCCACCTAAGATGAGCCTCCTATGTGAGTTCTGTTGCTTATTAAACTTGCCAGCTACCACTCTGGAGTTGTCTGCCTCTTTCTTCTGTCTCTCCCTACCCTCCCTGTACCAGGGCCAGTTTCACATTTCACCAGGGAGCTCCTGAGGTTTTAAACCAACATTAACATAAGATCTAGTAGAATAGTGGTTGTCAGGGGCTGGGGAGCTGGGAAAACTGGAAGGTGTGAATCAAAGCGTATGAATTTTTTATTTATAAGATGAATAAGTCCTAGAGTTCTACTGTATGATGTCGTGCCCGTCGCTAACAGTGCTGTGTTGTATACTTCAAAATATCTTATGTAGACGTGCTTCTCTATATAACTCAGTGTCTGCATTTCTAACATGGACGTTAGAATAGTCTAGTGGTGAGGATTAAATAAGAGCTCCTTGTTTACATTCAGTGTGATATCAATAAATGTTAGTTCAGTAGTAACCATGCTAACAGTACTTGTAGACACTGCAGTCCCTGCTGTAAGGCAGCTACACCCTTGTGTGCGGTGCTGGGCGCCGGGCTGTTCATTTCTTCTCTCATCTCTGCTGCAGCCGCCTAGACCCAGGAGAGACTTCGCTCTGTATTGATTTGCATTCTGCGACATCACAGCAGGAGAATCATTTTACTTTTCTTAGTTTTGGTAGGGAGAAGACATTTTCTGGGTTGAATAAGAAATGGAAAAAACCCCTTTCTCTCTCAGCCGTCCCTCCCACCCACGCACTGCAGTAAGTCGCCGACTGTTTTCTCTTGTGTGGCACCATCGCAAACTCCCCTTTGGAAGAAGTGGCCTCATGTACATTCAGTCTATATTTGTGCTGCCCCAAAGAACTTTTCCTTTTAAAAACTAAAACAGTCAGTGAATTTCTCCCTTGAATTAACCAGCTTTTAACTACTTACTATCAGGTCTTTGCAGATAGCTGTATCCAGGCAAAATTATGATGATAAAGCTTGTAGTTATCCTTTTCCAGATCCTGTGTCTGAATTTCCCTATCTTTTTCTGCATCTCTCCTCCACAGGTTCTAATACCGAGTGTCGTTAAAATCACGCTCATTTAATTTGGCGAGTATTTTCAAGTTCATCTAACCTTCAAAAGATATATCACGTTCTGATGAAGTAAAGAAGCTGAGCTGTGGGATCACTTATACTCAGCAGTTAGCAGGTTTCGCTTCTCCCATTCCAGGAAAATTTTCCATAAGAGAAAGAAAGGAAATGGCGAGGCACAATCTGAATAGGAAAGTGAACCAAGGAAGGAAGAGCACAGGTATCTAGCGACTGCCTCCTATGTGGCAATCAAAGTGCTAGGTTTGCCTGCCAACGTGGTCTCCTTATGTGTTTGTTCACTCTGAGGGACATTGTGACTTTTACAGGTGATATACTAGACTCGGAGAGGTGAAAGGGCTTTTCCAAGGTTACCCAGTTGGTAAGAGGAAGAGCTAAGATTTTAGACTTGCCTTTTCGGAGTTGGCTGCATCTGACATCATACCGGCTGGGCAACTGACCTACTCTGAATATGTATGCACATTTGTGCTGGAGGCTTCGGGGAGAGTATGATCAAAAGATACTTCTTGGATATGAAGTCCTATTTTCTGATGGCAGTTATGAGAGATGAGATTGGAAAGAGTTAACAGATGCTTTGCACTTCCTTCAAGAACCCTGCTGACTTTTGTACGGTAAAATAATAAAGTTCCAATTTGGGAGCGAATTTGCTACTGTGACACTAATACAGCTCCAGGCTATTAGAAGATTCGATGAGCACAAAGCTTTATGAGCCATCAGCTGTGGCACTGGAGGGTGATTCAGCATGTCGGGTGCTGGGAGCGTAGCTGTTAATTGGAACAGAAGAGAGACAAGGAGCCCTGGTTTGGCAGATTGGGTTTAAATGGGTGGATTGTCTGACAGAGACTTTTTCTGTTTTCTCTTGGCTTTGGTTCAGTGCTTATAGCCAGACCGTCCTGCTCCCTGCTAGACTCTGCTTGCCTTGAAATGCCTTTTTGTTACTTATTTATTTATTTTTGTCAGTATGTAGCTCCAGATTTCATAAGGCTTGGGTGAGTGAATGACAATGGCAATATAGCCAACTTTCATTATTTGACTCAGCGAATTCTCTGGAACCCTGTTTTACTTTCCAACTCATTTCCTTCTGCGGTCAGTAGTGTCCTAGGCTCCTTCCCTCCTAACCCTAGAGCTGGCATTGACCGAAAGTTCATTTTCAGTGCAGTTCGATTCAGGAAATGTCCATTTGGTACCGAGGGAGGTGGAAGAAGCAGAGGAAGTGGGAGCTGAAGATCTGAGTTCAAGAACTGCTTCTGAATAACTGATTGCCCCAGGCCTCCGACTTCTCTCTTGTAAAATGGAGATTATGAAAATAATATTCACCCAGCAGGGTGAATATGTGTTAATAACTCAAAGAAACCAATATCCTCTGAATATTTATGAAGCTCAAGAGCCACAACTTCCATGAAACCTTTTTTTTTCTTTTTAATTCCCTCAGGAAGAGTCTCCTCCTCCCTTAGGTTTCTGAGAATGAGATCTCTAAGTGGCCACATCTTAAGACCCCGTGGCGGGTGTAGATGATAGAAATCCAGAAAAAGGCTTTGGAGGCAGACAGACAGAGCTGTATAATGATAGGGAGAGTTACTTGTCTCCTTAAAACTTCCTGTCTCTAAAACTCCTACCTGTCTCGCAGATTATTGTGAGAAGTAGAGGTATAATGCCTGTATGGTGCCTTCTACGAAGCCTGGCACGTAGAAGGGACCATAATAAATGCTTTTCTATTTTTTCCACTCCTTTATTTTTATTCTTCTTATCCCCTTCCTTTCTACCACATCCAGAAAGAAAGTTTTACAAAATATTTCTTAAAAATGGTATGTGTTTATCAAGTTTCTTCTCTTTAAGTTTTTTAATTAAAATTTAATATAATATAAACTTAATACAAATTTCATATCATACTATAAATCTTCTAACAATTTTTAAATTAAAATGTAATATAATATAAGCTTAATATAAATTTCATATCATACTATAAATCTTCTAACAAACAATAGCTTTCTCTACTTTTGATTTTCAGTCTCCAGATCAATTCTAGTAACTTTTTCTTATGACGATTACATCTTACGTTTATTAGTATTTTTTGATTTTCCAATTTTAGACCAAAATCTATTGACTTCCTACTATAGAAGATGTGAATTTTTCTCTGTTTCATCTATTTTCCCATAAACATTCTTGTATAAGCTTCCAGTGGCTGCTGTAACATATTTCCGTGAATTTAGTGGCTTTAAACAACAGAAAAAAAAATCATTCTTTCACCGTTCCGGAGGTCACAAGTCCAAAATCAGTATTGCTGGGCTCAAATCAAGGTGTTAGCAGGGCTGCCTCCCCGCAGAGGCTCTTGAGGGGAATCCATTCCTTGTCTCTTTCAGTTTCTGGTGGCTCTAGCATTCCTTGGCTCACGGCCACATTACTTTGAACTCTGCTTCTGTCTTCACATTGTGCCTTCTCTGTGTGTGTCTGTTTAATCTTCTATTTCCTTTTTACATGTGATTACATTTAAGGCCCACCTGGTAATCCAGGATAATCTTCTCACCTCAAAAATCCTTAATTACATCAGGGAAGACCCTTTTCTTTTTCAAATGAGGTAACACAAGGTTCCAAAGATTAGGGCCTGATATTTTGCGGGGACGTTATTCAGCCTTCTTCATGCCCCGAATTCATTATGGGTTTATTGTTTAACTAGTTTTTGTTTCACTAGTATTTTGGCATTCTTATGTTTATGCATAGGTTGCTCGCAGCTGAACCATGTAGTATATATACTATGATGACATTTTCTATCTTCCCCAACATGTATTTTCTTTGGAGTAAATAATTTTTTATTTATGTTTTTGCTTAGTTTTTCAGGAGCCCTTCTCTAAGTCAGCTTCAGTCTTTCCAACAGAATCATAAGTACATCATGGAAGCTATCACTTTTCTCTTTTTCGTTTGGATGCTCCCTCCCAAAGCCTCTCTCCTCCTGCTTGGGTCTGGACTGGCTGCTCTCTTCGGTGGTACAGCTGCCATCCCAGGACTTCTCTCCACATTGTCCCCAACTTTCCTTGACCCCTTGCCTGTGTTGGAGCCACTGTTTCCTGGACTCCATGCCTCCTTTTTTCATGGTTTTCTCCTTTGCCTTGGTAGAGTAACTCATGTGGTGGTTTTCTGGGTGCATGAGAGATAATGTTTCCAAACCAAACTCTTTATTTCTGAAAATGCCTATATTCCACCTTCATCTTTGGTTGGTATTTTGGGTATAGAATCAATCCTGTACCAAATAAATCCCAGAATTCTCTGAAGGCTTGGTACTTGGGCTCACTCCTGGTACTAAGTCCCAAATCAGCCAGGCTTTAGTTAGAGAAAAATCACATCACTTATTTTAGAAAAATAATTGAATATAAGGAACATTAAATAGGTGGGTGCTGGAGAACTGAGACAGCACAAAGATCGTAACTGCAGGAAGCGGCTAGCATACTTAGGGGAGTGAAGGGAAGGAGTCGGGATAATGCGAACTCAGAAACTTGAAAGAGGAGCCTCATGGTGCTGAGGTCCAGACATTGGAGAAGGAGGTGTTGGTAGCTGGTGCCAAGGCTGGTTCTGGAGTTTCAGAAAAATAAAATAACCAAAGCTTGGAGTCTGAGCAAGTGCCACAACCAGAAGGGCTTTTACAGAGATGATGCTGATAGGAATAGAAGGGAACAGGAAAGAGCATGTCCTCGTCCCTTCTCCAGACTTCCAATCTCCCTCTGTGCCACCTATTGACAGATTCTAACAGAATGCCAGCGAGCAAAGGAGAAATGTGGTTGGCAGAGTCCCAGCTGGGTGGATTGAGGCTGAGAGGCAATTGCTTAATAAATGGCACAGCTGTCTTCCAACTCCTAGCGTTGCTAGAAGTTTTGGAATCCTTCTCTGAAAACTGGGCATTATAAAATTTCCCATGAGGTACTGTGGGGTGGATCTTTTTCTCAATGATTGGGTTAGACATCAGACATTGGTGGGTCCTTTAGATCTGGAAACCATATTCAGTTTTTAAGAGAAATTTAAGGGAAATTTTTTCTATTACTACATTGGTAATTTTAACCTTCCCATTTTCTTAGTTTCTTTTTCTAAGGTCCCTACTGTGTATCTCATTTACCTCTTGGAGTGATTGTCTAATTTTCTTATAGTCTAACCATATATTTCTCATCTCTTTTTATGATGCTTACTGTGAGGTTTCCTCAAATTTCTATTCTCTTTCAATTTTTAAAATTTCTACGAGCATATTTTTAAATTTCTAAAACCTCTTTCTGAATCGTGTTCTTTCTGAAATAGCACTCTATTCTTGTTTCATCGATCTTGACTGGATTCATTGTTTCTTATATCTCTTAGGCTACATTAAATGTGTTTTTGAATTTTTTCTTCAACATTTATTGTCTTTTTTTGGTCTGTCTGAATTGGCCAGTCAGGACCAAAAACTGTCAATCATATCAACAATATGACACAGGCCTAGTATGATTAGAAAAGGTGGTTGTGGGGAGTTTACTAAGTACTTGTCCTACTACAGAGAGAAGGATTTAGACATAAGCATTCCCAGGGGGTCTCCTTTTGGCTCTACTTTAGGCTCTTAGGACAATGGGGTGCTGGCAGGTCCTTGACCATTATGTACCACCCACCACATCCTTTGTGTCTTCCTGGAAGGACCTGGATGACCCTCACGTCCTCCATGAAGCCTTTCTGATGGTCTTTGTTCACACTTTTCTCCTTCTTTCTAGTTCTAACGCTACGGGGTGTTGATCCCTACACTTCCCTGGGACATCTTCTCACGTGGTGTCTAGCGTGATTTATTCATCTTCTTAGGTGTTTGCCACTTTTGCCCCACATGGACGGGGGTGCTTTGGGAACGGTGGTGCTGAACTATACTTGTTCATATCCCCCCATTCAGTGCAGTGTCTTTTTATACACACACACACACACACACACACACACACTCACAAAAACCTGCCCATCATCTTCAACCACAAGTTATTTGATTATGAATGAATAATTACTGAGGGGAATATTAATATCACATTTATATAATTCTTTATACTTTATAAAAAAAAAAACCCATACACTTTGTGTCTCTTGATTTTCCTGACAATTTGGGAAGGGGTTGTGTTCACCTTTTTGGTAGCTGAAAACATTGAGGTTCAGAGAGGCGAGGTGACATACAGACTTGCGACCAGACCTTCATTCTGAGAGTCACATACTCTCTATTTTGTACACAGATCTTCACAGCAGCTTTATTTGTAATAGGCCCAAACTGGAAACAAGCCAAATATCTATCAACTTGCAGGTGAGTGGACAAGCAAATTGTCGTAAATCCATACAATGGAGTATACTACCCTGCAATGAAAAAAGGAATAGAATATTGATACGCGCAGCACAGATAAATCTCAAAATAATTGTACTGAATGCAAAAAGCCAGACAGAAAAGGGTACAAAATGTAGGATCCCATTTATATAAAATTGTAGGAAATGCCAACTAATGTATGATGACAACAGATCATACAGTTGCCTGGGTATTGGAGTGAGAGGCAAATACTCTTTGGCACAATCCATAGCCCACTCTTGTACAAGAGGAGGGTTGGCGAGGCACACACTCCCAGCGCTTGCAGAGGAGAAGCTTGGCCCCAGCAGCATGGCGTGTAGGTAAGTGCCGCTGTGATGGGACTCGGCTGGCAGAGCCCAGGTGTCTAGCCTCTCAGGCTACTTAGACCCCACTTCCTCTCAGACGAATGTGGGATTGTTTTGTCATAAAAAGAAAAGCGTAGTCATAAAACATGTCTTTGTGGAAGAAAAAAGTTCCCAGGCCTAGGAATGTGTGCGTGTATATGTGAGACAAGCTAAGACAGGTGTCCCTCTCCCCCTCCCCTGGCCCCAAGGCCCGCATGGCCAGGTGTGATCTCATGCTAACCTGCAACATGAGGGGAGCCTCGAAAGGCCAGCGGCATCTGATATCCTCGATATCAGGCTCAGAACAGTTTTCCAAAAGACTCTGCATTCCCTGAGTCAAGAGCTCTTTTTTTTTCCCCCCTCAAAAAACATGTGCATTTCAGCAGAAATTTAATCCCTGGGGTTCCAACTCCTTCACACTTACATCAGTTAAAATGGCATTTCTGAAGAGACATGCGATCCTCCAGAAGCCTCTGGAGGCTAAGCTCAGCTTGGTCTCCCTTCTTGTTGCCTGACCTTAAACAAAAAAAGAGGAAGTCACGTTTCGTTTTCAAAATGATCTTGACAAAGTCTTTCCTTTAAATTGGCTTGGACTGACTCTTTTTCTCTCACGGATTCTTTGGCCACTTTGTCCTATTGCCTTGCATGATGGAAACAGCTGTCGACCTCAGCCCGTGGCCTGAGGGCCATGTCCCTCCATTCCGGCTGCCTGGCTCCTTCATTGAGCTGATCCATGGGAGGCTGGACTTCTGCATGAGAATCAGACAAGATTTTGTTCTGGATGGGCCCTAGAGGTTATATATTCCTTGCTCCCACTCCTAGAGATGAGGACATCGACAGCCAGGGAGGAAGTGTCTTCTTAGGATAATGCGGTAGTTAATAGAGATTCTGAGTTCTTGAGGGTCAAACTGCCAGACGTTGTACTTAATGTTCTACATTTGTTATTTATCTGTTTAGAAATTCATTAGTAAGTCATTGTTATCCACATTTTACTAATGGGAGAAATGAGGCCGAATGGGATTAGGCCATTTGTCTAAGGTTGCACAGCATGTATATGGCAGCATGAAGATTAGAACTATGTGTCCATGTTCATTGCTCTGAACAAGTGTTCTGTTTTCTCCTGCAGAAATGGGGGTGGAGGACAAGGACCCAGGGCTCCCAACACCTGTCTTCTAATGTCTTGTGATTTTTGACCTTGAGAATATTTTCTATAATCACTAGACCTTAGTACATCTGTCTAGTTCCTAAAACCTTGAATCTATTTTCGCCTGATTTCGGTGTTCTGAGGACTAATAATAGGTGATGTTGTTGATTTAGCTTTCGACACAACTGTTTTCTTTCTATCGCATTCTAGCCCTTCCGCAGTTCTTCCCTCTTTGTCACCCATCTCTCGTTGGCACCCGGTTCTCTCTTTTTTTTTCAGAAAGTGTTCAAGAAGGGATCTACTATTGGTTATTGATAACTCAGTGTGAACTTAAGCCAGTCGGGGACTTTTGTAGGGGTATCTGTCCTATCTCTCACGGTGGAATGGAATGATTTTAGAGAGAAGGACAAAAAACAAGGAAACTACATTCCCAGGCATACATTTTGTGTCAGATGTGCTAGATTCTATTGTATAACTTTACTTATAAAACGCTTCCCTTCTCTCCTCCCCCTTTGTACAGATAAGGATGCAACACGTAGAGAGGTTAAATAACTTGCCCCCTGTCATCACGTAATGACTTCTGTTTGTGAGATTCTTTCCATTGCACCATCAGCTAGAAGGAGAGGATTTTGAGGGTGATAAGGTCCAGAGGGAGGGGCTTTTCTGTGTCCTTGAATCAATTGTGAGAGGCTGACCTCTACTGGAGCGTGTTGCACTTGAGCACCATAAAGAAGAAATAATTTTCTTAGCCTCAAATGATTTTTCTTCACATTTTAAAAAGGAATCCATTTAACATAGGTATGCCAAGTGCGTATTATCTATGAAACACTGGGCTAAATGACAAACAAGGTAAAGCAAATAGAAAATACAAGTCAATTGGCCTGCATAAGTCACAGTAGGAACATAATGCAAGCATCCTACGCTCAGCATACTGGCTTCATTGGGGGCTGTTCCCAAATAGCAAGAGACAATGTTCTCTTCTACAGGGACTGGAAGACTGAGGTCTAGCAAGGAGCGACCCTTTTCTAGGCGTATTCTCCCCACATCGTATTCCATGTTTTATAATATGCACATCTGCATCCTGTGTCATTATTTTTGTCCCACTGCCTATTTTTTTATGCAGCATTGATTCACTGAGAGGCACATAAAATGAGTTCAAGATATAGGAAATTGACTCTTATGAATGTTTTATTTACTTATCTATCATTCTTATCAGTGGCCCCCTTCTCTGTCTCTGGTTACCTTTTTCACTTAGCTGGCCAACTGAGAATTAGATGAAGGATGGAAATAACCTGGCAAATTGCCTTTAGCTGCTAGACAAGGGCTCTTTCTTTCTGTGGTTTAGTTTCACAAAGGGTTTTGCAGGCATTGGACATTTTGGTACAAAGCGGCATGGTCTAAAGGTTGCAGCCCAGAAGGGTGAATGAAGGGGGTCACTGTCCTTGGCTTCATGTAGCCAAGTTTTTGATGTGATAAAATCACTTATACCTCTTGTTTTCCCTTTCCTGCACTTAGAAAAATTATTTTGAATTATGGTAGGGTGTTGTTATTGTTTTACATTTTATTGGACATAAGTTCTAATTTGCCAGATGGTGCCTACTGGAGTTATACAGCACACGGCCTGGATGGCATGATTTAGCAGCTCAGGGTCATGTACAAAATCACTCTGCATGTAAAAGAAACAATTTTCTATTAATTTATAATGGTTTTATTGTGCTTTTCTTAATACGAAAGTATTTCATGCAGAAAACTGGGAAAGATAAGCAACAAACAAATACAAACCATTTGAATCTTGTCACCCAAAGATATCCACTGATATCATTTTATATTATCTTTTCGGCTTTTTAAATGCGCATTTAAACATAAGCAGTATCATGTTGTTCACAATATTTTTTGAACCTCTTTTTCTCTCAAAAATAAATCTAAATATCTTGCCATGCCATAATCTTCTGGAATATATTTCATGGTTGTGTATTATTTTATGATACAGGTATGTCATGATTTAGTTAACTCTCCTTTTTTAGAGATATTTAACTTATATTCAGCATACTGTTATTTTAAACGCTTCAGCCCTAAACATCTTTATTGCTAAGTCTTTGTGCACATTCATAATTTGTTCTTTAGAAGCAAAACCTAAGGATAACAAAAAATTTTAAAGGCTTTGATATTTGTTGCCCAACTAATCCCAAGAAAGTGGTGTTAATGTATACTTCTGCCTGTTGAATCGTACCTGGGGCAACAGTAGGCGAATGATTATTTAAAAATTTTGCCAATTTGATGGATTAAAATAGTGTCACATACGTATTTAAATGTGCTTGATTTTTACTGAAGTTGAATGGTTTTACAATTTTTACAATATACTCGCTGATTTTTTAAATCTATAAAAGCTCTTTATTTTAAGTTGTATATACTTAGCTATTTATGTATATAAAGCATGAGCTCTGGAATCAAACTGCCTGGGGTCCAGCCCAAACTTTGTCAATTAGTCATGCTTACAAAGGCCTACCCCAAGATTACATGAATATTAACTCCTATTTTTTTCCAGGTACTTTGGGGTGTAATTTTCTGTATTTCTACATTTAAAAACCTACCTTAATGGCTGTGTTGGTTATTCTCCATTTTCCCCTCGAGACCTTCTTTCTATCTTTTTCCAGCTTCTTTGTGGACAAGAGCTGCAGGAATGGGCTACCTCGCCTTCTGGCTTTTGGCTGAGTCCAGCCAATGGCTGGCAGTAGATGGAGAGTGGGGGCTGGAATCGTGGATTGCAGAGAGAAACGTGGTAGTAGGCTACAGAGTTTGGATTTAATTCTATACCTAGTGGGGGAGTAAGAAGGATTTCCTGTAGGGGAGAAGGATGATCAAAGCGGCAAATCAAGACAGTTAATTTGATGGCACTAGGCGAGTCTGAGGAAGGCCGATGGCCAGAAGCTCCATGAGAATTGCAAAGACTGCAGTGATGAGACTCAACTTGCATATGTTGACCCCGAGGGAAGAAAATAAGAAAGAACTGATTTCAGAGAATTTTCTGAAGAAAAAATGGATGGTTTTGGGTGGATATTTTAAATGTAAGAAATCGAATAGTAACACTGCTGGTATGTAATCTCTAGTCTTGGCTTTTGCCTTTCTGAAGTGACATGCCACATGGATCTTTGCAGGGAGATCCTACCTGATGGCTGATAAAGAGAACAACCCTTTCTGTCTTCATGTGACTAAAGCCCAACAGTATTTCTGCATGTTCTCTTTTGTTTGCTCTCCGGGCCTTTGTATAATTTCTTGAAAACGTATACTTAAAATAACAGTGACTAACATATTTCTTTTAGCACTTAGATATTATCTTATTTAATATGTTTATTCCTTTTTGACCTAAATGATATTGCATAATCGGTTGAAAATCCCAGTTGGGAGACAGCCTGGAATGGTGAAGAGCATGGGCAGGGGCCAAGCAGAGCTGGTTCCGAGCCAAATGGGGCAGCTATGTATGTTTTTTTTTGTTACAGACTCTCCAGTCTGCTCATGTGTTGGTATCCTTCAGTTACTTCTTTATTCTCTAAATGCTTTCCTTGAATATATGATTTCATCTAGGCAAAGTAGAAGGTGAGAAGGGAGAGAATTTAGTTTTTTGAGATATATGGTAGATTTGGCCTTTTTTTTAATCACTGGTGCTATTTTCTCTCAGGCATTTACTGAGATAATAGTTTTGATCTAATAATTTAGCAATGGTAATTGTATTGACTCGTCACATTGGAAGCGACTTTAAATATTCTGTAATTCAATCTTTTTATTTTGGCTGCAAGGAAACCAAAATTTAGATCCCCCTTTCTGTCCCTTTGGACTCTTCAAACTGGAAATCTTTTGGTTTCTTTGAATCAACTTCATTAAATACTATTTGAATAATTTGGAAGCCAGGGAAAATGTGACAACTCTCATCATGATCCCTTGGGCTCTCCTCCAGCTCGTGGTGACTTCTCCAATTTGACAACATCTATTCAGATTTTATATTTGTTTTTATTTATGAGGGTGTGAACTTGGTGAGGACTAGAGCATGACGGGACATACGTAGGGAGCCAGTGATCTTTGCTCAGTGGGGATCAATAGTTGAACTGGAAGATGAAGGACAACTGTGACCCGTGGGGCAAAAAGGCAAGATTGCATCTGGAAAGTTCCCTCCAAGTAGCAGATATTCTGCAAGATTCACTCTTTTTCAATAGAACATGCTTGCAGGACTGGAACGCTATTTGCGTTTCCATGGTTTTAGATTTTTCTTTTGGTATGTTTATTCATTCTTGGTAATTTTCTGTCAAATGTCTTTGGTATTCAGAGAAATGTATTTTGTATGTATGTATCTATATCTATCTCATCATTTCTAAAAGAAATAAAATACCTAGGGGAAGTAGCTCTGAAAACTTTCTGGGGAATTTTTGAGCTGATTGAAAGGGAAGCCCCAAACAGCATTTCCTAAAGTATTCTGTGGGAAGCAATCTTGGAAAAACTGTTCCCTGGCCAAATACATTTGGAGTGACGCTCTCCAGCCCTTTCTTGGAGACTTTTAATGTCCATTAAGGGCTCTGGAACTTTCTGCAGGAAAATGAAGCAACACGAAACACAAAATTCTGTCTCAGTTCTTTTAAATCAATGTTTCTAAACATATTTGACTGGAGACAACTTTTTGCATCTCCATCTTCCAACAAGACCAGTAATTTGTGAACCTTACTTTGGGAGGAGGCTCTTAAGAGAGTTCCACAGAAACTCTTTTTGAACCTTTGGTTCTCAGAGCAGCCTTCTGGAGCCCGAGGCAAAGCAAACTGTGGTGTCTCTTCTTTCCTCTGTTGGTGTCCAGGTGAATACTCGCTAGAGTGGGCGTTAGGGCTTACCTTGAAGGGGAAAAAGAGTCCTGACACCATGTGGCTTGGAGTAGGAGAGGAAGTGTCTTAATGGGGAAAGGTCAGACTTATGGCCTGTTGGCAGGGGCTGTCTTGCATTAGTACACGCAGCTGCAGGGGCTTCCTCTTCCTTCTCCCGGGCTGACTTCCAAGTGCCTGGCTGCAGCCGCTTCCCCAGCCAGGAGGCTGCAGAGGCCTGGAATCTGCATGTACCATCCATCCTATGCGTCCGGTCCTTTTCTAGGTCCTTTCCCAGGGGCCACTGGAGGACACAGCCTCACACCTGCCTTACCGAGCTAACAATCTAGTCGAGGAAACGATGTATATACATATGAGGTCAGAAAATATAAGATTCCGATTGTGTGCTTTGTCATGGGATATTGATTTTAAGGTAGTGTAGACACTTAGAGAAGAAGAGGACATCAGTGAGCCTGGGGTGATTTGGAAAGACATTTTTAGTGAGAAATAATGCAGGAGTAAATAGAATTTGCAAAGATAGAGATGACGAGGGAAAGCACTCATTCAGGGGAAAGGCCTGGAAGAAACACACAATTTGTACAGGGGCTGCTTAACTAAGGTCACTAAGGAAGCCTCGGGCCACTCTGAGAGGTGCTGCACTCAGCAGAATTTTTCAATTAGATTTTAGGCATGAAGGTAGAGCTGAGCACCTCTTCTATGAATTCTTCATCGACCATCCTAGGCTCTGGAATGGCAGTTGTGACCAAGTAGCTCTTTTGTTATTCATAGTTATTGGCTTTTTCTTATGTACTGTGAGTTCACCTTATTTCCTAGTTGGGTCTATGAGCTCTCTGAAGGCGTGAGCACATGGTCTTAGTCTGTACTTCCCCCTTTCCTTCCTACCCGTCTCCCCCGTACACGTCATACTACGCTCGGCATAGGATGTGCACTCAGTAAACGTCTGCTGATGGATCAGTTGGATCCCGAACAAGACCTGTGGCTTAGGTGTACATCTGTGACCTCATTATATCATCACGGAGTGTTAGTGCCCCCGTTTCACTGTGGGTGGAAAAGGAGGAAGGCGAACCCACGCACAGTCAAGGTTGCATGACCTCAGGTGGTTATACAACCTCGTCTAAAATCTAACACTCTTTTGAAGCTGAAGAGAACCGTTGCCTGCTCGATCCAGTGTAACTGCAAGCATTTACGGAGTCCTGTCCTCCGTCCAGTTTGGTGTGTGCGTATGTGTTTTAGAGTAGGAGTGGAAGGGAAGGAGAAAGTGCGAAGATGATTAGGATGCGTTCTTACCCTCAAGAGGCTTATTTTATGCTTGGGAAAAAGAACCAGGGTGAGCAGTGTCATCTATAAAGGAGTTGCCAGCCAGGCTTTGAGGGTGTAGAGGTAGGAGGGGCCAATCAGTTATGTGTAGCTTGTTACATATTGTTCAAGAAAGATCAGTTGGGGTCCTTCTCATTGCTTTCTATAGAGGCTCTTTTCTCATTGATGTTGAGTTGCCTGCCAGCCACCCCAGCCCTCCTCCCTCCCCTTATGCCCCAGGGCAGTGACTGGCAGGCTCTGCAGCTATTTGGACAATTCCAGGGTGGATGCTGTACCTCCAGGCGCAGTCCACCAGATGGTGCAAAGCAAATGAAACACCCGTCGTTGTCGTCGTGGTCTGTTCAGCCTATCAAACCTGAAAATGGACAGCTCAGGAGAGGACTTTCTTTCTGGGAATTTTCCACTTCTGTGTTCAGCCAAAATGGCATGAAAATGTACCCTTGAGACTAGAATAGAAGGTCTGGGGTAGCTATAGGGATTAAAAAGTGTGTGTGTGTGTGTGTGTGTGTGTGTGTGTGTGTGTGTGTGTGTGTGTGTGTCAGAATTCTATGTAGGTAAAAAGGAGGCGTTTGCCTACATGTGGACTCTGGGAAATCTCCCGCCCTCACCCCAAATATTCTTCCACCTACTGCCTCAGGGCTAAATTTCCATGCCACAAAATTGTAAAGAAGTTCAGGCGTTAATACCCTAGGGAGAAATTATAGTGCCTCCATGTATTTAGAGCCTTTTGCATGTCCTTTCGTACCTATGATTTCATTAGAACGTCATAACAAACCTGTGAAACAGGTAATGTTATAGTTATTATTTTTTTTAAAAATTAAATTGGCATACAATCCTATATTGGTTATATTAGTTTCAGGTATGCAAATAGTGATTCAACATTTTTATACCTTACAGTGCGGTCACCCCACTAATTCTAGTAATCATCCATCATTTTATAGATGAAGAAACCGAGGGTCAGAGACAGTGAGAAAGTCCCAAGGTTATACACTTGGTCAGTCATAGAGCTGCTCGGTGAAATGGAGACCTTCAAGTGCTGAACCTCTTGTTCTTTTTCGCTTCACTGGGATGAATTGCATCTTTAAATCATTAGAATCCAATTTTTAAAAAAGTAGATGGTGAGAGGAAGGAGGAGGAGGAGAAGAATGGAGGGATCTGAGCTCTCGATAGAGAGAAAGGGCAGTGTAAGGGAAGACTAAGGGCCCAGAGACGGAATGTACTTCTCCAGGTGTTCCTGGTGTGTGTGTGTGTGTGTGTGTGTGTGTGTGTGTGTGTGTGTGTGTGTGTGAGAGAGAGAGAGAGAGAGAGGAGGAAAGGAGGGAGGGAAGGCAAACATATATACATACACGCACACAGAGTGGGCATTATGTTATGCAGATATACCTCTTTATTCAGTTTGGTTGCTCTGGACTCCTGCTATAGCAATGAAAGATATTAGAAAATCAAGTTCTAAGCAAGAAATAATAAGAACTAAACAGATGGAAACTCTTTCCTCGTTAAATCAAAGTTACACTATACTCCAGTATGGTGTGGTGCTGGGCCCAGGGCACATGTTGTCTGTGTCCTTTCCTAGTCTCCTCTCTGAGCTGCCCATGCATGTCTCCTTCTGGTGATCACGTAGGCAGCCTGTCGTGAACCCATCATCATCCATGTTCTGCATCTCTCGTTCTCACCTTCCCCTTCACAGAGACTGTGAGACTGTCACAGCCCTCAGCGCCTGCCAAGTGACCAGCAGATCCTTCAGCATCATCTGTGCTGAATACATTAATGAATAGTCATGATTTAATGGGCCGCTAACACAAAAGCTAAGATTTTATTTTATTCAAAGCTTTATACACAATTTAAAACAAAGGGACATGGAGGTTTCAGGCACTGATGTTGGCCAGGTCTTCAAGGTTCCCCGAGACTTCTCAGAATCCAGTCCACTACACCTGTAGTCTCTGCAGCCCGCCTGCGGACTCAGCCCTGTAGCCTGCCCTTCGAAATGTTTTCTGGTAGGCGGTCATGTCTACCCAGACAAAGTCATTCCTAACTTCTCCCTTCTTTCTCACGTTTGCGCCCTTGGATAGCTGACATTCTGAGGACATCTAACCTGGATTATTGCACTAATCTCCTTGTTGGCCATTCTACCTCCAGCACCATTGTGCTTTCATCCTAGAGGTGGCTGACAGGAAATTATCATTTTTTTCTTTTTATGAAACTCAGATTGGATCATTTTTTTACTTTCCTTTTTGAAAATCTTAAGTGCCTCCCTTAGTTCGCTTTTTTAAATAATAGCTTTCTTGAGATAGAATTCACATACGACAAAATTCACTCATTTAAGTTACGCAATTCAATGGTTTTTATCGTATTCACAGAGTTGTGCAGCTGTCATCACTGTATTGGGCTGAATTGTGTGCCCCTAAAACTCATACGTTGAAGTGCTAACCCCAGTATCTCAGAACATGACTGTATTTGTGGATAGGGCCTTTAAAAGCTAATTAAGATAAAATGAGTTTTTATGACTCAAGGTACCTGGTGTCCTTCTAAGAAGAGAAATTAAAACACAGACAGCCCCAGAGGGGCTGACACGAGGACACGGAGGCCAAAGAGAGAGACATCAGGAGAAACCAAACCCGCTGATACCTTGATCTTGGATTTTCAGGCTCCGGAACAGTGAGAAAATAAATTTCTGTTATTTAAACCACCCAATCTGCGTGTTTTGTTATGGCAGCCATAGCAAACTAGTACAGCTACATTTTAATTTTAAAACATTTTCATCACCCCAGAAAACAAACACGTATCCATTTTTGTCATTTCCTACTTTTCTCTATCTCTCTTAGACCTAGGTAACCACTAATCTACTTTCTGTTCTATAGGTTTGTCTTTTTTGGACATTTCAGATAAATAAAATCATACAATATGTGTTTTTAAAAAAAACTGGCTTCTCATTTAGCATAATGTTTTTAAAGTTTATCCATGTTGTAGCACGTATCTGTAATTTATTTCTTTTTATTACTGAGTGATGTTCCATTATGTGGACATACTACATTTTATCTATCTAGTCATCAGTTGATGGGGATTTGAGTTGTTTTCACTTTGGGGCTATGAATAAATCTGCTATGAACATTCACATACAAGTGTTTTGTGTGAACGTATATTTTTATTTTTCTCGTGAATATACCTAGGAATGGAAATGCTAGGACATATGATAACTCTGTGTTTGACCTTTTGAGGAACTGCCAAACCGTTTTCCATCTTTATTAGCCTAGAATGAGCTTTCCAGTTTCTCTACATTCTTGACAATAGTTGTTATGGCCTGTGTTTTTGATGATTTTTGATAATAGTTATCTTAGTGAGTGTGAAGTGGTATTTCTCGGGGTTTTGATTTACATTTGTCTAATGGCTGATTATTGTTTTCTTCTGTTTTGAACATCTTTTCATATGCTCATTGGAATGATGTCTATTCAGAATTTTACATATTTTTAACTGGTTTATTTGTCTTTTTATTATTGGGTAATATTTTTTATATATTCTAGATATAAGTCCCTTATCAGAAACACGATTTACAAAAGTTTTCTCCCATCTTGTGGGTTATGTTTTTATTCTCTTGATAGTATCTCTTTACAGCACAAAGATTTTTCATTTTGATGAAGTTCAGTTTATCTATTTTTTCTTTTGGTGCTTGTGTTTTTGGTGTTTATCTTTTAAGAAACCATTGCCTAATCCAAGATCGTGAAGATTTACCGTTATGCTTTATTATATGAGTTTTATAGTTCTTACATTTGGGTCTATGACCCATTTTGAGTTAATTTTTCCGAACGGTTTTAGGCAAAAGCTCTACTTTATTTTTTTGCCTTTCAATATTCAGTTGTTGCAGCATTATTGCTGAAAAAACTTTTCTTTTTCTTTTGAATCGTCCTGGCACCCTTCTTGAAAATAAATGGACCATCAATGTAAAGCTTTATTTCTAGACTCTCAATTCTGTTCCATTGACCTATGTGTCTGTCTTTATGCCAGCACCACACTGTCTTAATTATTGTAGTTTTAGAGTAAGTTTTGAAATAAGGAAGTGTAAGTCCTCCAATTTTGTTCTTTCTCAAGATTGTTTTGGCTATTCGAAGTTCTTGCATTTTCATATACATTTTAGGATCAGCTTGTCAATTTCTGTCAAGAAGCCAGCTGGAATTCTGATAGAGTTGTACTGAAACTATATAAATTTAAGGAGTATTGACACCTACAATAGTAAGTCTTCTGACCCATGAACATACATTTTCCCCCACCTATTTAGATACCCTTTAATTTTTTTCCAGCAATGTTCTGTAGATTCTGTATAAATCTACTTTTGTTAATTTTTTTCTAAGTATTTTATTTTTTTAAATTCTATTGCATATGGAATTGTTTTTTAATTTTAATTTTTGGGTTATTCATTGTTAGTTTACAGAAATACAATTGACCTTTGCATATTGATTTTGTATCCTGCAACCTTGCTCAACTTGTTTCTTCTAATGGTTTTTTAGTGGATTCCTTAGGATATCCAGTAGATGTGATTATGTTACCTGTGTAGGAATAGTTTTACTTCTTTCTTTCTAATCTGGATGTCTTTCATTTCTTTTTCTTGCCTAATCATCCTGTCCAGAGTCTCTAGCATAATGTTGAATATTGGTGGTGAGCAGACATCCTTGTTTTGTCCCTAATCTTAAAAACATTCAATTTTTCGCTATTAAATATTATGTTAGCTATGGGTTTTTCCATAGACGCCCTTTATTAGGTTGAGGAGTTCTGTTTTATTCCTAGTTTGGTGAGTGTTTATATCATGAAGATTGCCAAATTTTGCTAAATGTTTTTTCTGTGTCTATTGAGATGATCACATTGTTTTTGTCCTTTATTCTAGTAATATCATGTATTGCTTGATCAATTTTCAGATGTTAAAGCGACCTTGTATTCCTGAGATAAAATTCACGTGGTCAGAGCGGATCATTCTTTCACACGTCACCGGATTTGATTTGCTAGTATTTTGTTGAGGATTTTGCATCTATATTCATAAGAAATATTGATTGTTTTCTTGTGACATCTTTATTTTTGTGTCACTGTGATACTGGCTTCATAGAATGAGTTGGGAAATTTTCCTCCCTTTTGTTTTCTGGATGAGTTTGTGAAAGATTGGTGCTCATTCCTCTTTGAATGTTTTATAGAATTTAACAGTGAAGCCATCTGGGCCTAGGCTTTTCTTCGTTGGAAATTTAAAAATTATTAACTCCATTTTGTTTATAGGTCATTCTGGTTTTCTATTTCTTGACAATTTTTATAATTTATGTCTTTCCAGGAAATTGTCTATTTCATCTATTATTGAATTTGGTAACATATAGTTGTTCATCGTATTCTTTTATAACTTTTTATTTCTGCAAGTTCTGTAGAGATAAACACTAGCTTTCTTATAGCTGAAATTTACAACTATGTACCTATCTTTTTTACTTTTGAATGACTTACATGTTTGAATCTAAAGTGTTCCTTCTGTAAACAGCATAGAGTTGGATCTAGTCATTTTTCCCCCATTCTGCTAGTCTTTGCCTTTTAATTGAATTAATTTATTTACATTTAGTGTTCCTATTGACGTGGCTTGATTTATGTCCATCATTTTGCTTTTGTTTTTTATATTTCTGTATTTGCATAGAGTAAATATTTGTTAATGTAACATTATAATTCCTTTAATATTTTTTAAACTATATTTTGAGCTAATTTCTTATTGGTTACTCAAAGGATTACAGTATATATGTTAACTTATTAGAAAATACATGTTAACATATCAGAATCAGATTTATACTAAAATAATTCCAATGAGAGAGAGAAACTTTATCCATATGTAGCTCTACTCCTCCTCCCACATTTTGGCTATTATTTTTATACATATCATAAGTTACAAACTCAACTGTACCTTGTTGATATTATGACTTTATACATTTTAATCTTTTAAATGAGCTATGAGAGAAGAGTGAATGGGTATGCATTGTTTTTGATATTTGTCTTCTTATTTACCATTTCCGATTCTTTAAATTTCCTCCTGTGGATTTAAGTTACCATCTTACGTTATTTCCTTACTTGACTACAGCTTTATTCCTACAAATATTTGTCAAATATGTTACATTCTACATTTTGTAGGCCCAACAGTAAGTTATCTACATATTATTATATGCAATTGCTTTTCAAATCAGTTCTGAGAAGAAATTAAGGAAATATTAAATTATACTGCCTTTTGTGATCATATAATAACCTTTACTGAAACCCTTTGTTTTTTCCTGTGGATCTGAATTACTGTTGAGTGTCACTTCTTCTCAGTGTGAAGAACTTCCTTTAGTCTTTTTTTGTAAGACAGGTCTGCTAACAATGAATTCTCTCAGTTTTTGATATCTTGGAATACCTTAATTTTGCTTTAATTTTTGAAAGATGGTTTTGTTGTATAAAATATTTTGATTCACTTTTTAAAACTAGCACTTTGAACATGTCATCCTACTCACTTCTGGCCTCTGTTGTTATTTTATAAGAAGTCAGTTATTAATTTTATTGAGAGTTTCTTTATATTGAATTAATATTCTATTGCTGCTTTCAAGATTTTCTCTTTGTCTTTGTCTTTCAATATTTAATTATAATGTGTTTTGGTATAGGTCTCTTTGGTCTATTCTACTTTGAGTTTTTTGAACTTTTTGGATGTGTAGATTAATGTTTTTCATCAAATTTGTGAAATTTTCAGCAGTTATTTCTTTGAATATTTTTTATGCTACTTTCTTTCTTCCCATTCTAACACTTCCATTTAATGCATGTTTGAGTGCTTAAAGACTGCTTGACATTTGTCCGAGGCTCTGCTCGTTTCACTTCATTATTTTTCTCTTCATTTTTAGATTGCATAATCTTTATTAATCTATTTTAATTAATCTATTTTATCTACCGTTTAGCCCCTCTAGTGAATTTTTAATTTCTGTTATCGTAATTTTAACTCCAAAATTTCCATTGGAGTATTTAAAAAATGGTTTTTCCCCTAATATTGATATTCTCCATTTGATGAGACATTATCATTTTAACTTTCTTTAATTCTTTAGATACAGCTTTCTTTAGTTCTTTGAACATATTTATAATTGAAGAACTGTGTGTTAAGTCAGATATTTAGGCCTTATCACAAGTAATTTCTGTTTGCTTTTTTTCCCATGTATGGATCACACCTTCCAGTTTCTTTGCATGTCTCATGATTTTTTATTAAAACTTGACCTTTTAGATAACACATAGTAGCATTTCTGGATACTGATCTTCTTTTCTTCTGGAATATAAAAATTAGCAATGAAATGAATGCATTGTTAGATCCAACTTCTGTCTGATCTATTTCCTTACCTCATCTTTCTCAGAAAATATTCATTGTAGATATTGAAGACATACTGAAGAAATAAATAGAGAGACATTCAGGCAAGAAAAGATTGAGAAGAAGTACAATAATTCTCCATTCTAGAGGATAAGTTCGATAACTCTTTCCTGCCTCCCCAGACTGACCATTACTGGATGTATGGGCTGAGAAGACAGCTGGAAGGAGAGCCAAAGGAAGTAGAAATTACTTCTCTACGTTCTCTTTTCGAGGGCAGTATTTTGATTTTACACCGAACTACTTTTTTAATAAACCTTATGAACTATGTGCTTCTAGAAGATAAATGATAAAGATAAGACAAAGCCAAAGGAAGAAAAGGAGAGATGACTGTCTTTGAAAATAAGAGATGGGCCTTCAAGTTTTCTGTCTAAATCATCTAGTGCAGGTAGCTAGGAGAAGATGTAAGGCACTTTCTAAAGAGCAAAATTTCTACTCATTAAGAGGAGGGAGGCTTTGACTGGATTGGGTCCCCGGTGTTGCTCTGGTCTGCCAACAGCCTTTCCGTTATTTTCCTATAACATCACCTCCTTTCATTTGGGGGAACATCTGCTCCTACATTTCTCATGTTCAAGCAGAGCAGTTAATTACAGTACTTACTTACCTATCCTCACAGATGTGGGCCTGTGACTCTGCTTGTTCAGTTCTTCCTCCATATTCTGTGAGTTTTACTGTATTCGTGTGATAAACATTTTTTCCTTCCTCAGGTCAAAGTTTATTTCTATTGTTTGCAATAAAAAATAAAATCTGAGACACCCAGACCCATGTGGTAGATGTCTCTTTAGGACTTTATTATAGCCGATGGCACCTCTTAACATGTGATGTTATTACTAGCCAAATAACTGACAGTAAAGCAAATATCTACTTTTTAAATTCGAAGATAGTAAAAAAGGAAATGATTCTAAAATGAAGAATTTGCCCAAGAGAACTTGATACTACTGATCCTTTACACACTAGTACAGAGGAAATACTGAAAAGGGTATCTGGATGCTAGATGCCTAAATTCAGAATTTGGACAGGGGACTGAAAGGAAAGTGGAAAGAGGCCAAGCTATTCCTTTAAATTACTTTAAAGAGGGAAACAAAGAGCTAACTGTAACACAGCAAAGTATGAGAAAATCCTGCACACACTGCCAAAGCGAGTTCTGTGCTGTGACTGTTTCCTCCTTAGGCCCCATCCCACCGGGACTGTTCTGCACGATCTGTGCCATGCCCGATGCTGCAGTGCATCTGACAGTTGAAGGCCTCCTGCTGGAGGAGCTGCTATCGCCACTGCCAGTGCAGGCCCTGTTGGCAGGTTCCCCAGTGCCCCTACTCTGGGGCTTTTCCTTCCCTGCCTGTCATCGGTCACCCATCTTCCCTGCCCAGCAGCCTCCCTCTCACCACTGCCTTTGTCCTGTGCACTCCGTTGCTGGGCCCTCTAGATATTATGCCAGGGCTCTTCTGTTACTGTCTCCTTTCTGTGCTGCTCCTGCTCCATTCTCTCCCAGAGATGACGGAACTCTATCTTTCCATCTGGCAGTAAAGGTAAATTCTTCATGACCTCTTTCCACAACCCTTCCTCCAAACGAAAATGAACAACCTAACCTTGGTTCACTAACAGGAATTCTGTTGGTTAGCTTTTTCATTCAGTACTTCTCAGGGCTCAGAAAGCAGGGGCTCTCTGGATCAAAACCAGGTTCCAGTTCCATAATGCCAGGCTTTCCCCTTGCTCTTCCACCAGGATGAGAACGGACGTGCTGGGTGGTCTGACCCTCTCTACGGAAGTGCTGCATGAGCCCCATCGCCTTTTTGATTCCTGGGTGTCTCAATGGGGGACTACAATCAACTTCATACTCTTATGGCTTTAGCTCTCTAATGTTCTATCACAGCTACAAAATCTGCTCTTTTTCACCCTCTTCCCTCGTTCCTTTTACCCCAGTAGGCCCATCTGTCTTTAAGAGGAAAACCCTCCTTACTCCCGTAATGAACTTGCTTTATGACTCCAGCTGCCTTCCCCCCCAACCCCCCTCCCCACCTCCTGACACATGTAACCTGAAGTTACATCGTCATGGCCTCTCTCAGTGCGAGCGATTCCATACTATCAGGCTTTCATGGGACAGCATATATTTTTGGATTTCACAAGTGAAGGGGACAGATTGACCCTTTTATGCAGAGCAAGTTTGACACATCTCCAACAAATAAATCTATTCTTCTCAACAGACTCCTTCAGATCTAAATTAAAGGTAAAGGCACATGTGTGGGTAATTGACATTACCTCCCCTCTGAACATCAGTGTTTGAACACTGGAAGGCTGCGAACTTCACTTTTTTTTCTTCCCCAGAAGCATTCATCAGCTTGCACATGATGATCTGTGCACGTAATATTTATTAGAGAAAAAGAGAGAGAAAAGACACACAAGTCGGAGAGAATTAAGAGAAGCATTTCAGAGTTTAGGAATTGAGGCTTAGTACTTTATCTCGTTAATTTTAAATGAAGATTAAATTCAAGAAAAAAGGGCGAAAATGACAATGGAAGAGGGATAGAATATGAGAGGCTTTAAGAAAGCCTTTTTAATACTATAAGGCTATGTAAAAGGTCCTAAGGAAACAGTCTACCTTTTTGATACTGAGGAAAATATTAAAAAAAGAAACTTAAAAAAGCAGCATTAAAAAAATTTTTTTTAAAAATATAATGAATGATATGTGTGCCCCACATAAAAGAATTCCGTGTTGGAAAGATTCAGAATACTTTGGATTGAGGTTAGGTTGGCACTTACTGAAAGCTTATTACATGTAAAGGTTTATGTCTGAGGCTTACTCATTTACAATCTCACTGAACACCCAAAATAATCTTGTAAAACTGCCATCATCATTCCTGTTTTACAGACGAGCAAATTGAAGCTTCGGCCAATGGAATTATTTACCTAAAATGAAAGTGCGGAGTCAGATGAAATCCTTCCTAACGTTCTTCTCCACACCCAGCTTTATTTAGGTATAATTGACACATAAAATCATACGATGGTTAGTGATTAAAATGTGATGATTTGATGTATGTGTACATTGTGAATGGATTCCTCTCATCGAGCTGATACATCTCTCACCTCACATTTTACCTAATCATTTATTTTTGGCGAGAACTTTTTAAGTTCTAATCTCTTTGTAAATTTTAATTACATATACAATGTTTTAATTAGAAATGTGACATTTCAATTGCGAATACAAAATACCATAAAATGATAACAATACAGTGTTATCTACTATAGACACCATGTTACACATCATATCCTTTGAACTTATTCTTCTTATAATTGAAATTTGAAGACTTTACCAAACTCTCCCTATTTCCCCCACTCCTCACCCCAGCAATCACTTTTCTTCTACTCTCTGTTTCTATGAGTTGGACTTTTTTTTTTTTTTTTAGGTCTTCATATTAGTGGTACCATCTTCCTAATGTTCTTGAACTGTCGCAAAGTCAGTACAATAACTAAGACCCGACAGAAGCCAAAGGAGGTGGCTGACAATGAACAATGAGCAGAAGCCTTTCTCCAGTGAGCAGGGAGTTCTCGCAGGCAGGCAATTATGCTGTTGCCTAGGGGAAAACTGCAGCTTTCTCCAAAGATGGTGCAGAGCAATAGCCAAAGCGTTGGGGTGTCACATCCAGGCCTGAGCCTGTAAAGATCCACCAGGCACTGGGAGAAGGGCATATGCTCACTGTCTCACAGAGAATTGTTGGAAAGGTGACAGAACTATGAAAACCACATCTATTCAACCCCATAAATTGTCATGAGCCTTTTCAGTGACTGTCAAAGAGGCAAGTTTTTCACGATGGCGGAAAATGAAAACGAAGCGAAACTGTGAACACTTGTTCATAAGTTGTGCTGTGATTGCACGAGTGTTCCGCTCACACCCTGCAGCCCGAGATGACGGGCACAGGCCAGCACTTGCTCGACTCACCATGATTGGCCTTACGCCTTTTCCAGTGCTCTTCCCTGTCTGGTAAAGTCACTTCATGGAGAGACCCCCACACCCTACCCCTGACCACATTTGACTTCTCCGAGTGCCGCCCTGCCTTGAACTGAACCGTGCTCATACTCTGCTCATGTGTCTCCCCACCACCTGTGGGGGCGAATCCCTTTATGTCAAAATAAGGGATACTGCTTCAAAAACCATTGTCTTAAAGAAAGCAGGCATCATAATATCTCAGGTTCAAGTGAAAATAACTGATAACAAGCTCTTTGGGAAGGCAGGTTTGAGAAAAGCCAAGGAAAGGTCACGGTGGTAGTTTAGTCTAAGAGAATTCTGCTGGCCTCGAGTCAGGAGATGGAGCTGTCTGGTCTGGCATTCGGGGTCGATAGGTGATTTTACACAAGAGGTTTCTCTAAAGTAGGTCTATCTTATAGTATTTAATGAGGAGATGGGTAAGATAAAGTATGTGAAAGCTTTAGGTATAGTACCTGGAGTATAAAAGCTCGAAGACACTGATGAACAGGAAGTGGGTTGAAAGTGCCAGAAAGGGAGAAATGGGCTGAGGGGTTGAGGGGGAGGCAGGCAGCTGAAGCCCCAGTCCCCTGCTTGGTGGGGTTTTCAATGGTAAACTCCAGGGAGCTCAGAGGTAGAGATTTTAAATATGGACTAGTTTCCCTCCTCTTCTTTTCTTATAAGTTGAGTGAGCTTAATGGCCATGGATGATATCGATTGATCCAATGACATAAATGCTACATTTTTCAAGAGAAAAAACAAATGCTTTATTTTTCAAAGAGAAAAATAAAGACTGATTCCTTGCCAAAGTCTGCCTGATGCTGAAAGAGGACCGTGTTGTCCCCCCTGCCCCTGGAATACTAGGGAATACACTGCCCGATTGTCACAACTGCAAATGCAGGAAAGTGAGGCCATGCTTGAGATAGCTCAAGTGGAATTTTGAACATCTGGGAATATCACGTCAACAGCTATCTCTGGCTCTACTGCTACTTTTCCTGCTTTCGGACGATCCAGAGAAAGTGAATCCAGAAAAGAGAATTGCCCAGCTGTAAATTCTCTTGGTATCAGGCTGGTGGGCAGAGTTTTAGAGAAGGAAAGGCCGTTTTGTCCCTTATAACGTTCTTCTGGAAAGTTTAGATTTGAGATAACACGTAATTGACTTTTAAGATTGTGATGGATTTCATAACTACAGGTGAACTCCTAGACTTTAACTTGAGCTGAGCTGGCGGGCACCAGATGAGGCAGTATTGACTCTAGAATTTCTACATGGAAGAGGCCTTAGGTAGCAACCTACTTGCTACCAGGGGTTGGAGAATAGCAGAGTGTGCTGGGCTGAGCCAGGGGTTCATCAGGTGTAGTAGACACACTGCTTTTGGATAGTATATTTCACTGGGGTTACTTGGGGATCGTATTGTTTATGATTATGGGAAAGAGCACCCAAGTCCCTCCAGATTCATGGTGTCAACTCTTAAGAGGAGATAGGTTAGAGAAGGCAGGGAAATTGCTTGTCAAAGTGAAATGGACAGTACATTGACTGAGGAGGTTAGGACACCTGGGTTCCAGTCCTGGCTCTGCTAATGGTCTCGCCTTTGGCAAGTCAGATTCTCCTCTCTTTAGGTGTCAGGTTAGTTATGTTTAAAATGAGGGAAGTCATCTAGGTCAGCAGTGTCTTCTGCTGAAATATAATGTAAGAAATGTAGAGAATTTAAAATTTTCTAGTAGCCATGTTTTAAAAAGTCAAAAGGAAGAAGTAAAATTATAATCGTCTATTTAACCCCATATATCCAAATTATTACCATTTCAATAGGTAACCAATGTAAAAATTGTTAATAAAATGTTTTACATCCTTTCTTTGTATTAACTTTCAAGGCCCAGTGTGTAATTTACACTTTGACACATCTCAATCGGACCAACTTGTTTTAAGCGCTCAGTGGCCCATGTGGTCAGGGGCTGCCATATTGGACAGCATGAATCTAGATGATGTCTGAAGGCCTGTCCAGCTGTAACGTTATGTGATTCAATGACAGACCATTCCTGGACTGCTTTGCTGTTTTCTTAGTTATCCTTTTCCTGGGTTCTCAACCCTGAGGGACCCCTGTGTCAGCCTGAGCACAGGTAGAAATAGTTTGTGACTAGACCCTCCTGTCCCAGCTAGGCTGTAGACTTCTCAGGAATGAAGCAGTTCACTCCCCTATTTACTTTGGGAAATGGCTGTGTGATCCCGTGTGAAAGGAGATGATACATACAAATGCAAAGTATTTAGTCCATGAGCATTTCTTCTTACATAGTCACCCACGTCAGTGCAGTCTGTGGTGCATGTTCCTGCGTGAAGCCTCAGGAAGCCTAATTAATTATCTCCTGTAAAGTGCTATGAGATGCTCCAGATGAAAGGTAGCCAGTGAGCCAAACATCATCCTGAGCAACATTTGGTTGTGCCCATCCCTGGGCTGCTCCATTACAAGCCTGCACTGACGTCACTGTCTGCAGTTAGCAGCTCTTCTGCCCGGGGAAAGACGTAATGAGAGGGTTAAGATTCCATCAGGTGACCCATTAAAAAAAGAAAAAAACAATCCAGACTTTTGCTCCAGGGGCCTTGCTTGGTCATAGATTCTAAGAAGCAGATCTCGTTTTTCCCAAATTGCATACTTACAGCCTAACTGAGCTCTTGTCTAAAGCTGAAGTCACTTTGGGTAGTAGATGAGTCAGAGACAGCAATGCGGTTTCTTTTACTTTGAACACAGTCTTTCTTTTTTTATTTTTGTCAAGTTGAGTTGGTCTTCAGGATAAATGTGTGAAGAAAGTGGGGTTTTAACTTTAGCATGCACCTACTTTCTCTTTCCAAGGCTCATCTTTGCTTTTTCTTAAGACCTGGCCATTTAGCAGACCACCCAGGGCCTTTGTCACTTGTCCCCTCCTGCCCTGCCCTCTCCAAACCAGGCTCTGGACTCATTTCTTCCCCCCTCTCATCTTTAAAACTTCCTTCTCACAGTCGGTATCTTGTAAAAATTTTATTCCATTCATTCTCTCAGTTGTGAAAGTTGTAGTGGTTTGTCTCATTTGTTTTTTCCTGTATCTAAACATTCATGAACTCAGCACTTCTTATATATCAGTTAGTGTGCTTAGCAGGCAACGAACAGGGCTTCCGAGGTAAGATGTGCCTCTCTTGATGATTTTTTTTTTCTGTCTGTTCTTCACATGCTGATATTCTCTTGGTTTCTGTCCTCTTCATTTGCTCACAGAATGTTCTCCTCATTCCATGAGCTTTCCTGAGGGCAGCTGCACTGGGCTGCGAATTTTGTGAATCATACAAACACCAAGACCAAGGAACAAAAGTCAGAATTGAGTTCTACAGAGTTGGTTCTGCTTTCCCTGAGAAGCCTCACCAAGCTCTAAGCCAATGACTCCCAAATCTGTATCTGTAGGCCCCTCCTTACTCTTGAACCCTAAGCCTAGACTTATTTTTCTTCTTTTTTTCTTTTTTAAATTGTGTTAACACATACCTACATACAGTAAAGTGTGCCAAGGGCATCATCTTAATCAGTTTGGGATGCGATAACAAAAATACCATAGGCAGGGTGGCTTAAACAACAGAAATTTATTTCTCACAGTTCTGAAGTCTGAGAAACCGAAGATCAAAGTGCTAGCTGATTTCGTTCCTGTGGCGTACCCTCTTCCTGGTTTATCTTCTCATTGTGCCTTCACAAGACGGGGAGAAGAGAGAGAGAGGAGGCCAGATCTCAAGTACTTGCTACTAAGGGCACTAATCCCATAATGAGGGCTCCACCCTCATGACCTAATCACCTTTCAAAGGTCCTGCCACCTAATACCGATCCACAGGAGATTAAGGTTTCAACAGATGAATTTTGGGGTGGGGGATGGAAGCAATCACTGCACAGCGGGCAGTAATCTTAAGTATACAGTTAATGAATTTCTACCTATGTGTCTTTTCTATCCAATTCAAGACACAGAACATGTCCAACACCCTGGACGGTCCCCTCACACTCCTTCTCAGTTGGAACCACCTTCCAGAGGGAACCATTTCTTAAACTTTGTTACCATAGGTCAGTTTTGCTTGTCCTTGAATTTTCTATACACAGAACATATAGTTTGTATTCTTTTTTGGAGGGGAGGGGGAAAGGTCTGGCTTCTCTTACTTAACACAATATCTGAGAGATCCTTGTTGCATGTATCAGCATTCAGGACCATATTTCTAGCAGGATATTCCTACTGTATATCCTGCTGGAAAATCCAATGCCATAATCCACAACCAAACACATTATTTCTGTATTCTTAAATATGATTGAGAGTTATCCATTATCAACATAGGTAATACTGACCTTATGGAATTGCTGGGATATTTAAACGAGATAATGTATATAAAATGCTTAGCATAGTTCTCAAGTGGTTAAGGTCAAAGAAGTTATTCAGAATTGGGGGAGGAGTGACATCCTATTGGTCCACTTTAATCTTATCTGCTTACTTTCTGTTTATGGCTGTTGGGCCCTGAGCCATCTGGTGGTCATGTTATTATCTTGAAAAATATTTTAGCCTTTAATAGTGCTAAATAAAATGATTGTTTGTTCTGGAGATTTAGCAATACACTGAAGCCTACTCATTTGTATATTTGAACGTGAGTTAATTTTTTAGGAACTATGTGTCAGGTTTAAGCAGTGACTTAATTGACACTTCGGTGTGAGAAAAATAATCTAGATGTTCTGTTGCCTTTAAGCCTAAAGTGACACCTTTAATCACGGAGAGAATCATAATACAAATACATACAAAATAAATAACATAGGAACACCCCTATAGGCAGCCTTCATTCCAAGTAAATGTCAGACTCACTGTATTGTTAGAGTAAATTATTCACTTTGCATAAACATAATGTGAATCTATGGTCCTCACTGAGTCTTTATCCAACATTATAAATATCTCAACAAAGGAAAAAAAGAAACAAAATTCTGGGAATTTGGAGAATAGAGTCAGGGGATCTCCCACTATGGGAACTAATACGAGGATCTGGGAAAGCGGATGAACTGCAGATGTCCGGAGTCAGGAAAGAGTTGGCAGTTCCTAGGAATTCTATCAAGGAAAGGTTAATGCTGAACAGGAATCAAATTTCCACAAGTCTCTGTTGCTGTCCTTTTAGTCACTACAGCTCTACTGCTGTGGTACACGCTGAACATGCCATGTAACTGGCAAAATTCTAATTCCTTCCACGTCAAACATTGTCAGTTTAGCTTAACGTGAAACTTTCATCATCATAACTCATTTTAAAAATAGAAACTATAGGGAAATAAGATTTACTTGACACAGATATGCTTCTCAGCTCATTCTGTGGTCACAGATTTATCCTATAATATAGAGGATCTCCTTTCTCTCTCCCCTCTCCCCTCTCCCCTCTCCCCTCCTTTCTCCCTCCCCTCTCTCCTCTCCCTTCGCCCCTCTCCCCTCTTATCTCTCTCTCCCCCCACCTCTGTCATAAGTGCAGTAAAGAGAATATAGAGCAACACTATGACGGGAATGGAAAGTCTTTTGGTGGCCAAGAGCACCTTCAGCTGCTGAGAATTTGGGCAGCAACAGACTAGCTGAGTAAGCAGCCACAACAGAAGAGGCCGAGCACCTTCTGTTCTGAGCGGAGGCTGTGAGGATTCTCAGGATAAAGACGTAGAACTAGTTTTCAGCGAGGCAGAGGCAAAGAGGGGGGTAAGCAATTGCCCTGACCTCTCCGTACCTCTGTCCGCATCTCCAAGTTGATAATATTAATGGTATTCACCTCACTAGCTATATTATTATTCATTCATTGGCTTCTGTTTCTACTGATTCTGAAAGGGATATTGTGCTAGATATAGAGTAACACAGACATGAGAAAAACATGGCAACTCCTATGTTATTACTGCTCTTTCTTTACCATGAAGATGACTTGTTTCATGATAAGAGTTGTTGGCTTGGACATAGAAGAACCGAATATAAGAGCTTCAGGTCATGGCTTTATGGGCAAAGGTCAAGGATAAAAAACGTGTCGTGGAAGAAACCCAATAGTGTAATCCTAGAAGAGTGACTGGTAAATCAGGGTTTAAATCTCACTTCTATGCCTTACAGGTGTGTGACCTTGGACAAGTTACTTGCACCCTTGAAGCTTCTTTTGTAGAATGGAGATGATAATACCTGCTTACTAGGACTGAGGTTAGGATCAATGAGGTAACTTATAGATATGGCGGAGGAGAGGAAGGAAAGTGATAATAATGATTCTCCATTTATTAAGCACCTATTCTTTAAAGTATTCTCTTTTTTCACTTACTATTTGTTGGAGCCCAGTGATATAGCTGAGCACAGGGCAGCCCCCGGCGGCAGGGAGAGGGTGCCGCCTGCTGTAACACATGGCTCTCTTGGGACTGGGTTTGCAGCTACTTTCTACCTTGATGACCTGCGGCCAGATTTGTGTCGAATGGCAGTTTAAGAAATATGAGCCATAACAAAAATTATCTTCACTCAATTCACATAAGTTGGCTTATGTATTTGATCATATATCTTTCTTCCCTGTCAAGGGTATTCTGGGGATGAGTGGTTTGAAACAGTTGCGGGGGGCGGGGGGAGTGTGGGGATGAGGTGGGTGCTAACTAACCTGTCAATGTGTAAATATTTGTTTAGTGAGCCTTGACATTCTGACAAGACTGTCCTTAGCTTTCAGGACAGTCTCTATCTCTGAATTAAATTTCCAGTGCACAGAGAAGTCTTATTTTGCACAGCAGTTGGTTTCCTAAGAAGTAATATGCAAATTTTAAAAAAAAAGGACCTTATTAAATCCACTAGGTTGGTTGTGGGTTTTATATAGGCTTAGGTAGTTCTAAACATATATCGGTGATCAATCCGTAATTTACATTAATCTGGTTAAATTAGATGATTGAGTTTTAGATTTTTTAAAAGTGAAAGATGTCTTTGTACTCAGTAACAAAAATTAACAGCTACCACTTGGGTTTGCCCGGGCAATTAGGAGCAGGTTATTCAGCTCCTGCTTTAGATAAACACTGGATAAGAATGTCGAGTCTCTAACCACCCCTCCCCCCATTTTCCGGCTCCCAGCTCCCGCCACCCCAGCTTTCTCAGATGTTTCAGATTCCAAGAATATTTGCATTGATTAAACATTCTATTTTTTGCTTATTTCCCCATCCAGGACCTTGAAAATGTTATCTTTACTTTTATTGCTTGAAATCAGGGCTATTTCTGGAAGATGTGGGGTTCAGGGAAAAATCCCATTTTGTGCTCTTCTCTCCCCTAGTTCTTTACTTTCACACAGGTGGTGGCTAACATGACTTCAGGGGCAGCTGTTATAGCGCGAAACTTTCCAAAGTCTGTCCTTGAAGGATTCTGCTGGAATGTTCCCTGACAGGGGTGTAGGAGTGTTTATGGGCTTGTTGTCTATAATTGGTTCAGCCATCTTTGTCAGAATCCTGTAGTCTTTGCTTAGCACTTTGGAGTATGGGGTGAATCTCCATGTGGGGGGTGAGGTGGGACACATTAGGGAGGGTGAAGATGGTCATAATCCCAGATCCTGGGGAAAAGAAAGGAAAGGCAACAGTGCTGAGGAGCTGCGTTTAGGAAAATAAGCCCGATCTTTAGAGATTAGCCTGTCAGTCATCTAGCAGTCAAATGTCAACTCTAATTCACTTCAGTGATTTGGTACCTAGGTCACTGCCTGCAAGCTATGCTTGGGCCAGCGATTAAAGGCAACCATGGGATCTAATGCAACACGTTGGGGACTTCAGGTTAGGAGACTTGGAATAAACCTGGGCGCTGCCACTACCCAAATCTATAGCCTTGGGCAAGTCAGTGAGCCCCCCTGAACCTCTAAAATGTAGATGAACATCGGCTCCATAGGATTGGCGTGTCGGTGCTCTTGCAAAGATTAAGTAGAATAGCATATGAAGAGATTCCAAACCAGTGTTTGGCATACAGTAGGTGATTTGAATGTCCAGGAATTTCAAAGTGCATAGGGTGCCCTTTCTCGAAGAAGGGTGGCTTCAGCGGGGGGCCTCTGTGTTCCAATATTCTCTTTAAAATGATGCTCCCCTGTCTATAGGTGAAACTGATTTGGAGAATTCTGGGTTAAGTTCCCATCAGAATGGAAAATTTCAGCATATTTCATCAGGGGCTGTTCTTTGTAAAGTTTCCTTCATTCACTGTTGTGTGAAATAGGTGAGGTTGGCAAAGGTGGGGGCCTGGTTTTAGGAGTAACGGGGAAGCTTGATTTCCCTCATTCTGGAGCAATTGTTGGGGTCCATGAATTACCTAGATAAGGTGCAGATGCTGGGGCCCACCACAGACCTGCCACCTGGGAATCTGCATTAAAAAATCAAGCACCCTCGATGATTCCAGTGCACACACAGACTGAGAGCCACTGCTTGAAGTTGTTACTTGTCATTATTGCTTAGGCTGACTGTGGAGTCTGAGCACAGGTTTTGACTGGTGTGGATGGAGATAAGAGAAGGAGCATTGACCCAGGGTAGGGTGAGAGCTGGGAATAACTGAAGACCAGTTTTGCTGACTTCATTGGTTTAACTCATTAGGAACAATGAGTTAAACCAATTAACTCATTAGGAAGAATCACATTCTAGGGAGTGAGAATGGAGCAGATTCCCAAAGACTTGAACCTGGAATGAATCAGTAAATTAACTTGCATCTTTTCCCCCTTGATTTTTTGATTTTGCATAAGGTCCTGACGAAGCTCAATTTTGGGCTTCTGGGTACGAGACGGAACTAGAGAACATGCTCTGACCACAGATCGTGCCAGTGGGAACCTATTTTTCTTGTCTGGTAACTTTTTTGAGCCTAAATTGCATGTTTGCTGGCAGCATAAGAAACAGGCATGAATTAAGTTACTGTATTTCCTGATTTTAACTCTGCCTTTGTAATAAAATAAAACTCAGCCCACATGAATAAGGAGTATGTTTTCCTTCCATTGACACATCTGCGGTTCCTTTTTCTACCTCCCACCCAAACATCCTTCAAGACAAGGGAGAGAGAGCTTCAGTACCAAGCACAATGCGGGTTCAGACAATTTAGCAGGCTGCAGGGGAATTCCTGGAATGGAATGGAAAGCCCAAAATAGATATCCGGGAAGAAAGGAGGAAATGGAGACGTGGAACTTACTTTAAAATTGCAGGGCCCTCCTTTAATGCCAAAATTCAGTCACGTGAATTTTTGGTCTTTGCCATCAAGAGGGGCGTTCCCACGGATTGATTCATGTTCCTTGTTTCCTCCTTAAAGAAAAAAAGAAAAAAGGAAACTACTCTGATGATCTGAGTAATTCCAGCCATCAAAGAGTAAGAACTCATTGATCTCAGGTTCACACAGAAGTCTCAATGAAATAATGCAGGGGGCTCAGAGATTCTTTTCCTATGAAAGTTCATTCACTCAACAAATGTTTACTGACCCTGATAAGATATTGCCCCCGCCATTAAGGAACTTCTTGTCTAAGGGAGAAGAGACAAACCAAGTAAGAAATGCTATAAAGTATAAACCTAAGGGACCACACTGATTTTTACTGTGGCCCTTACATGGCTACTGCCTTGTAAAATCCAACAAGGAGAAGGGTCTCGCAGTTTAGTTGCTGTAGTGGATTGTACAGTCTCCTCCCAACATTCATATCCATCTGGGATCTCAGAATGCGACATTATTTGGAAACAGGGTCTTTGCAGATGGAATTAAGTTAAGATGATGTTATACTTTATTGGACCGAGCCTTAAATCCAGTGACTGGTGTCCCCACAAAGAGAGGAGTGAGTACACAGAGAGACACAGAAAAGAAGGCCCTGTGAAGATGGCAGCAGAGACTGGATGGAGTGATGCCGCCACAAGCCAAGGGACACCGACGATTGCCGGCACCCACCAGAAGCCAGGAGAGAGGCCTGGCGCAGTTTCTCCCCTCGGACCCCCAGAAGGAACCAAACTGCTGACCACTTGATTTCGGACTCCTGGCCTCCAGAATTATGAGAGGATGCATTTCTGTTCTCGAGCCCCCCCCAGTCTCCACCCACCAGTCTGTGGAGGTCTGTCACGGGAGCCCTAGGAAGCACATGCAGTTGCCGTTCAGAAATTGTGCGCTGCCGTCCATCCCTCGCTTTGCCCTTACATCCACTAAAACTGACAGGTGGCGTTTCTCTTGGTATTTGAAAACTACTGGCTACTGATTGAAAGAAGAAATGGACAGGAGACAGTTAGTAATGTAAAAGTTCCCATGGTTACTTTCTCCTTTGCCTTACACTTTGATATTTTCTAATCAGATTATTCTGGCTGATAATTCCCTTGGCTGGGTTGTCTTCCTCTTCATTCTTACCGGCTGTTCTTCTCCACTTGAGTTATCTCCAACATCTATTTCAGAAAAGTTTTTGTTCCTTAGAACACTCTCTAGTACCCATCCATCATGGTCCAACTGTGATATCTCGGCCCCTCCTCCATGACAAAGGAGGTAATGGCGGTGTGAACACACAAGAATTTTAGCGCTATAGGCTTCCAGTTATACTTCTAAATGTAAGAATGTTCGTGTTGGGAGAGGTAAATCTCATAGATTTTTCTGTTATATTGATACAGACTTTGAATTGGATGCCGGTGGTTTGTCTGATATTCTATAGCTGGTCAGCACCAAAGTTAAGATCGAAGCAAAGATCCTTTCATCCACCTCCCGCTGTGTCAGGCAGGGATGGAGTGGCTATTATTTCACAGATTCTAGTGACACAGATGTTAGAGATAAGAATTTCTTTATCAGGTTGGTTTACCTGGGAAAATTTTTAAAATTCTACTTCTCTTCCCCCACCCCACAGATTCATTATTAGGCAATTGCCAGATGATGATTTACATATTGTACTCCAGTTTCTCCATTCACTCAGAAATTTTTTGACCTTGGTTTCATATCTGCAGGGAAAAAAATGTTTCTAAAGAAGCTTGAAAATTACTGAGGGGATTGAATATTCCCCCAGTAGCCCCCGGGGCACATCTAGGGGTAAACATATCTTTTTAATCTATTAATTTCTCTTATCTGTGAGGGTTCGTGGATATGTAGTTTAGAAAGAAATGGTAGGTTAATTTAGTAAAAGGCATGGCCTGAATGATTCCTACTCTCTCCTTGTACTCTTCCCAAACAGGATGGGTACTGAAATTTGTGCTAGGAAGAGAACCTAGGATTGTAAATGGGCCAACCTCCTGCCTTACTCCATTCGACAGCACCGGTACCCATATTACTCCACCAGCGGAGGAGCAGGCCGGCCAGCAGCCATTGGCACGCGTTCCCGTCTCTGAGTGTATGCCTGAATGAAAGACAGGTTTGTGATCAGCACTGCTGGTTGTCGGTGTCACTGTGGGGAAGTTCCTGAACCTCTCTGGCCTTAGTTTCTTCATCTGTCAAATGGTGATCGCCCTATCCACTTCTCTCGATTATTATGAGGACTAGAGATAAGGTGCATAAAGCAGTGCTTGGCAAAGACTAAGTGCTTCATGACCAGGAACTATGCTTATTATTTTTTAAATCACTATGATCGTTTGTATATCTTTACGCACAGCCTTGATCCCTATGAAATCTGATATGGAAAGAAGCTTCCCTCAGGCTTATTAATTTATTTAAGACGTAAAAACATCTTTGAGTCACCTTCAGTCGCATTTTGGCTGTGGTTCACTTGCTTATTAATGCTTCTGAACTTTCTCAAGGCTGCTAGGGAACTGGCCGGCTGCAGGTTTCATGGCCTCAGGTGTCCCAATGCAGGGACTAGGTAGGGGGAAGGAGGAAGAGGCAGTGAGTGACGCCTCTCTTCAGAGATTTTTTGCACAATGGCGTAGTTGCTCCAGCCCCAAAAGTCTTGTGTCTTACAGGGGACATCACAACAGCAGCAGAGAAGAGCAGTTTATATTAAAACAATGGGGACATCTCATTGTGCTGTCTGACCTCGCTGGTAGAGACATATTCTCTACCCTGCAGCAATTCACATCAGTTCTTTCTGTAGCCGATTGAAATGCTGTTTGGTCTCCTGCCCTCCATTTTTGCATAGGTCTGAAAAGACTGGGCGCGATTTTCCTCCTCATCTAAAGGGAATTATAGTTTGTGTCTCTCTGAGCATAAAGAAAAGAATGTAGCTGGTATGTTGTTGGGATTGCTGGAAGATCTGAACACAGATATCTAAGATCAAAGGAGCCCTTATTTAATATCTCCCTTAAGAAATCAATTCGAACAAAATACTAGAGCTATAATTATAAAAATTGGGACCGGTGGACAAGATGGAGGGAGTGACACATAAACAAATGAAGAATTATAAATGAAATGGCCACACCATCTATAGGCATATGAATTTGAGTCTGAGCCTCTGGGCAATTGTAATATACTAGAAAGGGCACTGCATTTGAAATCAGAAAATCTGAGTTGTGTTTCAGCTCTGCTTTATGCTAGTGCTTTTATATTGAGCAAGACCTGAGCTGCTGTGTCCTCATCTGTAGATGGGGATAATAATAATGCCTGCCCTACCTAACAGATTGGTTGTGATGATCAGATGAGTTTAATGTCTGTGAAAGTGCCTCATAAATCACCGAATGCCACACAAATATTATCTGGCTATGGCCTAATAAAAAGGGGCTTGAGGTCTGTTTATATATACTCAGTGCATAGCTGATCTTGCTTGCCAAAGAAATCGGGATCAGCTAATGACGTTATGTGGAAAACTAAAGGAAAGTGTCTGCAAAGCTCAAATCACTGTATATGGCAGCTTTCTGTCATTTCCAAATGAATCTAGGAAGAATTTAGCAGCTGAAGCAGTTGCACTGCTTCATTTGCTTTCAAAACCTCAAGTCGTCTGGAAAATTACAGGGTTGGAGTGGCTAAGAATGTGAAGCCACCTAGGAGAGCATTTCTGGAGGGCCCAGGGGCCTGATGCTGCTGACTTCTGCTGCGGACACCACGAAGTTGGCTGTTTTCAATGAGAGAGTGGGGTTGGAGGAACTAAACTAACTGGAAGAGCCTTTTTTGTGTTCATTCCCAAAAAGTCTCAGGAGGAAGTTATAATTTGCTCAAGCTTGCTCAGGGCCTTTTTGGCAGAGTGGGGAAAAGAAAAAAAAATTCTTTATGACTAGGAGGCAGTGAGAGTTAGAATTTGGAGACTCTGTCTGAACTGCAGGAACAAGAAGGATCCAGCACGTGACATGGAGAATCAAATGTGTCCCATCTTTGGCTCCGTTCCTTGATCTCCTTCCTGGCAGGATATGCAGAATTTGTCTCATTCAGAGAGCTCTTTGAAAGATTTCAGTCAACATGTGGGCTCGTGTAGGAAACACATTTTGAGTGGTTTTCCTTCATTACATGATAGTGGTGAATTTATGTTAAGACCATGAGGTATGTCTCTCATAGTTGAAGGATTAATGATAACATGAGTTTTTAATGTCATAATGGCTCCTATCTCTGAGCCTTGCCGTTAGAGAGCCAGAAATATTCTCAGCCCTCAAAATTCTTGAGGATTAGATCCACCTCTGAGTTGGGGGAAGGCAGGGAGAGGTGACTGGCTATGGTGAATAGACAACACGCCCAAAATAATAATAGCTTCATTTAGTTGCTGGGATCTATGCTTTATTCGCTCTTTTGCATGCATTTTTTCTCATTTAATTATGAGCAAAATTTATGAGGAAGGTATTATTACCCCATTTTTCAGAGGAAAAAACTAGTGCTGACAGAGGTTACATAACTAGCCCCAAATCACACAGAACTTGGGTTCAGAGCCGGGGTTTGAACCCAAGTCTGTCTATACTTGACTGTGCTGTCCCAACAAACAGATTTGTTGAGAATTTCTTAATCTGCAGGGCACTATGCAGGATGCTGTGTTTTCTTATTCTCTGTCTTCAATGAGTTTTTCATCTCACAGAATAAGCAAGGAGCACAAATAGCCATAACATAGGACACAGCATAGGTCAGTTGCCTAGGTTATAACAATAGGCGACCCATCAATCGGAACAGGTTAGTTCTGCTGTACTAAAACAGTTAGTTCTGCTCTACCAGTGAGTTCAAGCTGATCAGCAGTCCTAGTGTCGGATAAATGGTTTGAAAGCCATATTCAGTACCAGCAGTCAAAGAGGGATAAGGTGATTCACGGTTATAAGGCTACATCTAGAACATAAGTTCAACCTTTTCTAATTCAATTATGATTCGATCCAATTGAAATTCAGCCGACATCCATGGCATTGATATGGAAAATTAGCTCTCCTTCCTACCCTAAGCATCTTCCAGATACTTCTGAGAGTTCCCAAGTGTGTTTGTGTTATGTCCCAGGGGATCTTCATGTCTGGACTCCCAGTCTGCTAAGCACAGCCGTGTTTTGATGACTGCCACCACGACCCCACCATGGACTCCACAGAGGAGTTGTTGTCCCTCTCCCTTCACCAATGACAGACCCATCATCTTAGGAGTAAGTCTGCTCACAAACCATTTTGCTATTTAGATTCTATTTTATTCAACTCTCAGGGATCTTTAGTCTCCTTTAGCTGTCTCAGCAAGTACCAGCAAATGCATGCTTTAATTCTAGCATCATCTTTTTAAACTAATTTTATAGCTGGACTGAAGGAAAATTTATCCCTCAGCCTCCAAGTCACACAGTACACATTGAGCTCCCACTGTTAAGCCTGCTAGGTGCCGTGTCAGAGACAAAAAAAGAAAGCATGTTTTAACTCCTGAAGATATTTTTATCCTCCCTAGAAAAACAAGACTGATGTACATATATGCTCTTTTGGGGACACAGCATTAGAGAAATAGCTTGGAGATCAGCTCTGCCCTTTGCTACTGGTGTGACCTTGCTCAAGTTAGTCAACTTCATGTTGAGTCTTCATATCCCCATCTGAAAATACAATAATTAGCGTAGATAATATTTCATTGCCATTCCAGCTCTACTTTTTTTCTGATTCCATTAAAACATAAGACATCAATGCTAGATAATTTATAACCTACTGTGAGACTAAGACGCTGACTGTATATATTCAAGAAAGAGAAGAATCATGGTAAGCTGGGGTGTCTCTGGAAGACTTGATGGGTGAGAGGGAACTCATTTGGGTATTGAAGAGTAACTAGGTTTAGATTAGCACTAGATAAGAAGAATTTGGTCTTTTTCTATTTGGGGTATAAATGGATTGGATTTGGGGAGTTACTATCTAAAATGAAATTTTAGTTTGTAGAGTTGGCATGCGGTTTGGGTGGATTAGTGTGCACCTTGGATAAATTTTCTATATTTCTGTCCCCAATTGTTTCTCTAAAACCCAATTAAAAACTGTCCCCAATTTCTTGTGCTTCTTTTCTGCTCTCTAATCAAAACAGAAGTAACAGCACATTTTTTGTGTGTGCATTTTATTAATTCTTGTTTCTGACTTCTAAGAGAAGGAGGAGTTTATGTGTGTTAATAACCGTCCATTGTCTTTCTTTCTGGAACCCCCTTCCTAATATCTTCAGATTGTCCCAAGAGTTCCCCCAGGTGTAGAGTACAGTGGTAGTTAGTCTTCAAAGATGATGCCCGCCCCCCATCAGGGAACCACACCTCACCTTGATCACACCCTTGAATCGCCCTCTCTTCTGGAACCTACATGGTCCCTGAAACTCATTCAACAAAAAGTGGTTGCTGCGTTACTCTCAAGAACAAGTCGTAAGAAATCTTAATGCTTCTTCATGAATCTCTCGGAATGTTCAGTGTTGAAAAGAAATCCCTGTTTGAAAATCAGGCACCATGAAAGAGGATAACCCGTAGGTTATTTTGAGACCATGATGCTGTGAATTGCCCAAGTCATATGGAGAAACCCAGGAAGGGGCGATGCCACGTGGAGAGGAAGGCCAAAGGGCACTAAGATGGCCAACATAGGGCGAGGAAGTCACCTTTGAAATAGATTTTTTAGCCTAGTTGATGCCACATGGATCAGAGACAAGCCAAGCAAATATTTCCTAAGTTCATGACCCATAGAATCACGATCAAAGAAAAGAGTTTACTTAACTCACTAAGTTTTGGGGGTAGTTTTCAAGTTGTGGTGGATAACTGGAATAACTATCACAAAGCCATAATACTATTCCAGAAGTGTTCACCGCATGAGCTTGGAAGATACAATAAATGGTAGTGGAGTGTAAGACTGGAAAGAGAATTCAGGCCAGGCTGTCTCATTCTAAGACATTTGGATTTTCCTTCCATTAATAATGGAAAACTATTAAAATTTTGATTAGGAGAATGACCTATATGAATAAAATTTTACCTAGAAGTCTGGCTGATGTGTCAGAGAGGATAAAAACAGAGCCAGAGAAATCAGTTAGGAGGCTCAGGAAAAGAGTAAGGAGGGTGGAAAGTAGGAAAATGGCAATGGGAATGGAGTGAGGGAAATGGCAAAGTGTATTGCGATTATTATTATAAACAGGTTTTGACTGCTAACTAGATGAGGAGTGCAAGGAAGTACTGAAGAGATTCCAAGAGAATCTTTCATTTGTAAGGCTTGGTAATTGGAAAAGGTTGACCTATTAATAGACCAAGGGGACTTCAGAGGAGGATTAAGTTTGGGAGTGAGGGAGAGGTGGGGGAAGGAAGGATAATAATGAATTCAATTTTGAGATGTTTTATTAGTTATCTCTTGCTGCGTCACAAAGCATCCCCAAACTTTGTGGCTTGAAACAGCAAAAATTTATTCTATCACATCATTTCTTAGGGTCAGGAATCATGGAGTGACTCACCTGGTGGTTCTGTCTCAAGGTTTCTCCTGAGGTTTCAGTCAAGTTGTCAGCACAGGCTGCTGTTATCTAAAGATGTGACTGGATCTGGAGGATCCCTTCCAAGTGTACTCACATGGCTGTTGGCAGAAGGGTGCCATGTGAGTTTCACCATAGAGCTCTCACAATATGGCTGCCCCCAGAGCAAGTGGAGGAGAGAGAGAGAGAGTGGGGGAGAGAGAGAGAGAGATAGAGAGAGAGAGAGAGAGAGAGAGAGAAGAGAGAGAGGAAAGAGAGGCAGAAAGAAATGGGAGGTGAGAGGAGGAAGAAGAGGCAGAGGAAGAAGGAGAGGAAGGAAGGAGGAGGGAAGGAGGGAGGGAGGTGAGTCTGGACCCAAAAGGAAGTCATAGTCTTTGCCATGGTCTGAGTATGGGCCCCCAAAATTCATGTTGGAACCTAATCCCCAGGGTGATGGTGTTAGGAAGTGAGTCCTTTGGGGATGATTAGCCCTCATGAATAGGATTAATGCTTCTATAAAAGAAGCTCCAGAAAGATCCCTCACCCCTTTTTACCACATGAGAATACTACAAGAAATCTACCTGAAAGAGGGCCTCCCTGGACCGTCCTGGCACCCTGATCTTGGACTTCTAGCCTCCAGAACCGTGAGAAATAAATTTCTGTTGTTTATTAACCACCCAGTGTGTGGTATTCCTTTATAGCAGCCTGAACGGACCAAGACGGTCTTTCTAGAGTCTAATCTTAGAAGTGGCATAGCAAAGTTCCTGCTGCATTCTGTTGTTAGAAGCAGTCACTTAATCCAGCCCGTACTCGAAAGGAAAGAAATCAAGCTCCACGTCTCTTATAGGGAGAAATTGTAGACATAGTCTTAGAAACACTTCAGATGTGGTAAGTTTTAGCTGCTGGGTCTATGTAGGTGAAGACAGTCAGTGGACCCTAGGAAATGTGCATATATAAAACTCATTATTGAGATTAGAGTGCAAATCAGGGGGTCAATCAATTATTTTTTTGATTCCTTTTTCAGTTATTTTTGGAGCATCTCTAACGTGTCAGGCACTCTGCTGAGTGAGGAGGATACGGTGGCGAATAAGACAAACACATTGCCTGCTTTTATCAGGCTTACAGCTGAGAGGCAAATTCAGGTAGATAAGTAAATAGGAAATTAAAACTAAGAAGTTATAGTACTCTAGCAATAAGAAATACAGAGTCAGGGGGGTAAAGTTTTGGATGAGACTTGGAGGTTGTGTAAGAATTAACCTGATGAAAGTGGGTTAGAAGAGAGACATGGAGGGGACAGAGTGGGGATGACGTGAAGGTCAGAAAAAAAGGATGCTGCCCACGAGCCGGGAAGCCGGGGCGTCGTGTTCAGCCCGGCCGCTCTTGAGCAGAATCTGGCCCCTAGACTGATTTTATTTGGCCTGCATTCTGCTCTTTTTTTTTTTAAAATTAAATAGTAGCCAACATTGAAACCATCCTGGATTTCTATTTTCTCTAGGAATTGGCATTCTCATGGGGCATATCCTGCTGGTGATGAGACGGGGCTGCCCTCCTCTGAGGGGCGTTCGCTCTCCAGTGTGCCCCTCTCCCCGCCGCTCTCGGTTGATGCCAATGCCAATGCCAATGCCATCCTGGCTTTTTGCTGTCTTGTTTCACTGTCAGAGCGGCTCGTTTTGTTCATCCAGACTCTCTGCTTAGCTCTGGCTGACATTTAAGGTCACAGTTGTTGATTCGATGCTAGGATATGCCATCATTCATAGAGATATTTAAATCATCCTAGGTGATGGCCAATATAGGACTGGGAGAAAAATTATCCCATAGAAGAGGGATTCTAAAGGGCACGGCAGAAAGGTCTGAAAGGGTAGCGGGGCTTGGCAGAGTGATCAGAGGAGCAGCAGCGTTTGGCCACAAGAGGATGAAATGCTGAAGAAGACAAAGTCTGTGGGGCTGTAATCAAGGATGACAGACACAGGGCTGTGAGACTGTGAGTGCAGGGGGCCACGATCTCTCCAAATAGTAAGTCCCAGCCGACCCCTCAGAGATGATGAAAACAAGAATAGCCAATCGTGACTGACCACTAACTATATCTCAGGTCCTGTTCTAAGTGCTTTACGTGCCTTATCTCTGTTTACGCTCACAAAAGCTCCATCAGGGGGTACTGGTATTATATCATCTTTTTGTAGATGGAGAAACAGGCAGAAAGAGTTGAGCCATTGTGGCTAGAACGTGGCAGAACTGGGATTTCATCCCAGGCCACGTGATTCTGAAGCCTGATGGTGGGAAATGAAACTTGAAAGTAACATCAGAATGAGCCAGCTGAGACCTGGATTAACTGCATCTCCAAGGATTCCTTCTGTTTGGTAGATGTAGAGACACCGGTCTCTCTGGAAGGAGGAAGCTTCACTCTGGGTTAATTGTGTGTTCTTGGTTTTAGTTTACCTTTTATTTTTAGGCGGGCTCCAGGGAGAGGCTGTCAGACAGGCTGCTGGAGAGCAGATCCCCGAGACACGATGAAGGGCGACTGATCTGTGTGCGAAGGCAGTCTTGACAGCCGCTTGGAGGTAAAGCGCTTGGCTTCTCAAGGCCGACCTAAATGCACAATCCAATCCAGCACATTTGCAAATCCATACTTGTTATAAATTATAAGCACTTCTCAGTGGTGGCTCCAGCCTTGAGCTTGGTCTATTGTTCTGTATGTAGCCAAATATAGCTTGGGATATGAGGTCAGCAGTGGGTGCTTGGTGGGCTATAACTAAGCCTTAGAGAGTGCCCTGGCCTTGGTCTTGCCAACATAACTGGAAATATTTAGTCCTTCTAGCTCAAAGTTCTCTGCTTCCAGCTTCATCTTAGTGATAACTTCATTCTAGAATGCAAGTCCTGAAATTCTCATGGCTCAGACTTCCTCTTTCCTAGACCATTTCTCACAGAAAGGATAACTGAATTCACACAAGCATTTAACTTTAACTATAAACATTTTTTATCCATACAGATCTTTGCAGTATGGTTTGGTTTATCTCTTGGCCTGTCTTGAGTCCTGGAGACCCTCTGAAGAATAAACAAAATCCTTCTGGCTCCTGATTTTGGTAATTACCCTTAGCACTAGCTGCCAAGATTTCTTCCTAGCTATATGCTGCCAGTTTTCTTGCTTGCTTTTCCTTCTTTTGCTGAATCAGAAAAAAGGCTCAGCCTAGAAAACTTCTCTGTTGCAACATTTGCCCAACATATGCACTTCAGACTGACACAATATTGCTGTGACAGTTTGGACTTCCTGGAAATAGCTTTTCATAGTTGGAGACACGCTCAAATCGTAAAAGTGGTTGTCATCCCTGGATTATGGGTGAAGGAGCTATTTATAGATGAGCAAAAAAAAATCCCCAATGTGATAACTTACATTATTGTATAAGGACAATGGAAAACTCTCCAGGAGACAGCACGAAAGGGATTTAATCTCATCATGTTTTATTCATCAAGACCTTAAGTTGACTTATTTTTTTTGAAGGCCATATAAGTTTTATACGTTTGCTTCTTTTTTAAAAAAGAAGAGCGAGCCATTTAAATAATTACGGCAGGTCACAAACTCTGGTCCTGGTCTTTTCCTGTCTTCTCAGTTTGTTTTGTTCAATACATATTTTGTAAAACTGAGTTGAAATCCTTAGGCTTGGCTCAGGCTACCTAGTTCCCTACGGTCTGCACTGCTCCCCAGTGCAGTGCCCTGACCGCCTTGGCCACTCCACGGGCATCCAAGGGTGTGACTCCTACTCTGGGTCCTCCTCTGAGCTGTGCAGACCTCGTGTAACTTATGCCTCTGTTTTTGTGCGTACTGCAGTGTCAACGAGTATGTCTTTCTTACCCATAAATTCTGATGCAAATCTTATATATTTCATACACTGCTTCCAAGAAGACTGCTCAGGCTGTTTTGGCCGATGGTGATCTGTCCTTCCTATCTTCCCAACACATGTAATTCCCAAATATTGGGAAAAACAGAGGAAGTGATCATAAAGAGGTGTTGTAATAATGTTGTAATGAGATTTAAGATCCTGAGGGCAGGTACCATGCCATCTAATCAAAAATGCACACTTCAATTTTAGGCCCAGCCCTCGCATCTTGGAGGTTATGTAGTCTGCGTTGCATTTCAGGTTTACTTGGCTCATTTCTTTCACATTTCAAATAGGGAACAACTAGGAATTGAGAGAAAGAAAGAAAAGAAAGAAAGCAAAGGAAGAAAGGAAGAAAAAATAGGGAAGGAAAAAAAGAAAGGAACAAAGAGGAAAGAATAGAAAGTCGAAGAAAGGAAGGAATACATTTGGAGTAATATAATTCTTAAAGAAGCATCAAGATTAAGATTCGATCAGATCTTAAAGCACATGTAGTGATCTTCCTTCATTTTAGCACAGGGTTGAGGTAGCTAATTCAAGGTCACACTGATAGTGATGGAGCGAGTAATGCAGTCTGCTCATCTTATGAAATGTCATTTCTCTCTCTCTTT
>NW_006436007.1:635766-666778 GCF_000325575.1 Pteropus alecto
CTAATTCTGTGTATGAATATGTGTGTGTGTGTGTGTGTGTGTGTGCGTGCGCGCGTGTGCGTGTGCGTGTGCATGCAAGCACACGCACAGCAGAATACATAAAGAATGCTTTGGACGCCTCTCTTTAACAAAAGCCCACTGATACATCATAAATCTTTTCACGTTGATGGATACTGGATGAACTAAAAGTGTAACATTAGGTATTTAGGGTTAATTGGAATTGATAAAGAGAATCCAGGAATACATTTTAGAAAACTCTTCATCTGTCACGGTTAACAAAAGTTGATGCTTAAATGTGTCAAAAACCTTGAACTAACGAGAAAGCTTGACTGCCAGACCATCTCCTTCTCCAAAGTTTACAGATAGTTAAGCTTTTATTGCATTTGCATTAGTTAGCAAACGTGGCGCTTCGGCCTTCCCGAACCTTGGGAGCCTGGGAGGGAGCTCCAGGTGGAAGGGGCGCCCTCGCAGAGGCTCCTCTTGCCTTCCTGCTCTGTGTGTTTTGGGGATTGATATGCAGCTGTTCTCCAGATGCCGGCTCTTCCCCAGAAGCAGCTGCGGCTCAGCAGGGGCCCCTTCTATCAATGTGACAACCTGCTGAGGGCTTTGGAACTCTTCCAGATGTAAGGCATGTTGAGGCTATAAAACGTAATCATTAGCATTATCTCCATTTTTGTTTTAGAGTCTCAGCTGTTCGAGTTTCTTGTACAGATTTAGGGCTTAATTGTTCTCATTTTTCTTCATAGGTAGCTTCTTTTCGACAGCATGGGCTCTTCCCTTGGAGCTGGATTTCCTAAAAAGAAAGAAAGAATAGCTCTGAGTCATGTTCCTTGCTCCTGGCGAGCTGAGAAAGCTATGATTAGGGAGCAGTCTTTTCCCAGCTGCAGTTATATGTGTGTCTGTGAGCTAAACATAATGGTCCATGGCTTTCTTTTGCTGAATCACAGGCTTTCTTTTGCTGAATTCACTGGGAATTAATTTCTTCTTTTTTTCTTTTCTTTTGTTAACACAGCCCCTATCTTAACATATTGCCTGGTGAGGATCTCTTGTTACTTCTTGGGATCTCTGCTCTGTTCAAGAGGGTGGGGGGAATATATTTTTGGGGGTGGTGTGTGTGTGTGTGGGGGTTGTAACTTGAAGATTAAAAAGCTAATGTTTCTTTGCAAAACGTAAAAAGAGATTTCACACTGAAGGTGGAGAAAATTGGAAACATGGAGCTTGAAGGTCTGTGAAAATATTAACCAAAGAAACAGATGAAATAATGACCTTGAATAAATTTGCCCGTAGAAATTCATCTTGTTGGTTTACACTGTAGTCGTTTCACCTTGGACATCCAATTCCTTAGTGCTCAGTCCCAGAATCACACTGAGTTTCGATGACAGGATTAGAAATACTCGCACAACTCACGCTGATCGCAGGCAGGCGATTATGGCAGCAGCGGCGAGCATCTCGTGCCAGGAACTGCTGAGAAGCATTTGTTCACACAGGGAGCTCAGTAATTGGCCAGAAGACAGAGACTTATGCATACTGATATCTAAATTTCTTGCAATATTTTACGAGTTTGTATATTAGACATTCAGGAAGTTCCAGTCAGTTTCCCAGACGGTTTACAAAATGCTGGACACACTCAAGATGAGATCTTGAGCTGCTGACCCAACGTCTCCTGAATCTGGGGCCCGGCCTAGGGGGCTTTGAGATCTGCTGTAAGTCTGTCTTGTCCAATGAGCTATAGTCTCTGCGAAGAAAGACATGTAGACTGGGCATTGGGCACTGAGCTTCAAGTCAGAAACTCTTTATTTCACTTAACATAAAATAGCATGCATAGTGAAATCCCATTTTTAAACAAAGCACACACATACCTAGCTATCTATCTATAAAATATATATTTAAAAGATTATAAGACACAAAGCTAATATTGATTTTTGTCTGGATGATAGGATTACGGATCATCTTTTTCTTTGTATGACAAAGAAATAATATTTTGAATTTATAAAATAGCTCTTTGTATATTCTTTTAAGATTCTTTTGTATTTTCCAATATTTTACAATAAACACAACTTACCCTTACAGTCAGAAAATATCTAAAGATGTATACAAATCTACTAAATATTTTAACCCCAAATTCACATCAGACTTGGACAAAGTTAGTGTTGAGATTTGTTTTTCCATGAATCTACTTAAATCTCATGTACTCAGGAAATCCACAATGTATGACTTAAAACAGCAATCCCCAAACTTTTTGACACCAGGGACCGGCACGCCTATGAGAATCTAATGCCTGATGGTCTGAGGTGGAGCTGAGGTGGTGATGCTAGCACTGGGGAGCAGCTGCAAATACAGATGAAGCTTTGCTCACTCACCTGGTGCTCATCTCCTGCTGTGCGACCCAGTTCCTAACAGGCCATGGACCAGTACCGGTCTGCGGCCTGGGGTTTTGGGGCCCTGCCTTAAAAGCTAGCTCTGGTAGAAGCTCTGTAAAACCAGTTTTACCATTTGTCATCAGTGTTGCTGATGGTTTTCTCTAATAATACCTGTGGTTTTATATCTTGTTATAGCTGGTTATGTGGTGTATGCAGTTGTCCAAACTTTGAACTCTCTTAAGATCTGTGCGTTTTATTGTATGCTAGTCATATACCAATAAAAAAGAAATAAGAATCAATATGAGGTGGAACGTACTTTTTTCAGACCTTCATCTGAAATGACCTATGAGATTCTTCCACAAATTGAATGGTCTTGTTAGAAAAATGCCTGATGGGAACAGAGTTTTAACCTTTTGAGAAGAGAGTATTAGCTTGTTATTTTTGTTGTGCCAGAACCCAAGCGTGACATGTAGTTAATTTCTCTAAGTTGGAAAACATGATATTAGAAATATTTTAAAAAGCCATTAGGCCATCTCCTCCCCAAGAAACAGAAGTCTCAGAGATGCTGTGTCTCCTCATGGAAGACATCAGCATCAGCGAAGTAAGGCTCCGAGCAAAGTCCTTCAGTGTGCGTAATTGGTAGAATGAGAACGGACAGCAGAGTGTAACAGGCTGAGTGACACGAAAGTGTCTGAAGGATGCAAAGTGTCGTCTGGAATCTAAACACTGAAGAGGTTAAGAAACAAGACAACACACATGGGCTATCTTTTATTTAATAAGTAATAAGGTGATCTCCAAATTGTGATTTTAAGACACTTATAATATGTGGGACATTTCAATCATGAGTAAATAAATGGCTTTAAACACTCAATAAGGTCAAGAGCTTATTTCTTAGGCTGTCTTTTTGATTTCAGTGATGCAAGGTGAATTGGGTAATTAATCAACTATGTTTTGTTACAAATATTTAGTTAATAAGGTAAACTTAAACATTCAAAAATTATTCCAATTATTGTCTTAATTCTTAATCTTAGGTTATATGAGGAGATACATTATTATATGAATTATATTTTAAATTTATACTGTATTATAGTTTTTAAAGCGTTTTCACATGCATGATCTCAGCTGATTACCCTGATAATGCTCAAAGAAGTCAAGCTAGGAATTATTATTTTTTTATTTTAAGGCAAATTGAGTTCAATGGGGTTAGATGACTTTCCTAATTCTACTGCTAGGAAGGGAGGTGTCTGCTTCCGTCCTGAAGTCTGATTTCCACTGCGGAAAGCGGGAAGGAGCCGAGGCCTTAGGAAGGAGCCCCGGGGCGCGCCGCCACCCCCCCCTCACACACACATACTTTGGCTTTTGATATCCCTGATTCAGAAGGGACCTTTGTTACTTATGTCTATTTTTGAAAAATCCAATTAACCAGAGCCTACTGTATGTATGGTTTGGGATGCCCCAGTTACGTGAACGCCCTGGGCTTTCCACTTATGGAGTTTGCAAAGGCTTCAGGCTCCCCATGCCTCACTGGTCTGTGGATTCAAATGAGACCACTCTAAAATAATAATTAACATTTCTCCAGATCAGGTTAATGCCCTGAAGAAAGTAAGAACCTCCATTCATCCCCACTACCTTCAATGTAGTGAACACTACAGTATTCCCTTCTGAGCATGCTCCATGAGTGAACAATTATTCATGAACAAGCTTCTCATTTTCTCCTACTCAGGGGCCACATGCTTGATGTCACTTGGAGGCAGCCTGAGACAACTGCTGCTGCCATCAAGGTCCTCCTGGGATTCTGTGACCAATAAGGGTGCCCTTGCTCTGTCCTCAAGTTACCAACTTGGGAGGTGCCAGAGTAGCCGAGATGCGGAGAACCTGGTACAAATGACTGGACCTGGAGATTCAGAATGGAGGCAGCTCAACTATGGAAACTGCCCATGTAAACTACCAGAAAATAGCTTAGCCCATCTGTCACTGAAGGGGGTCTGGAAAATTTTTTTTTAATGAGATCCAAGTCTGCTTTTGGTAGCCCCAACCCTTTCTGAGCCTCACTGCTAGGCTGAGTCCCTGACAAGCAAGCAGCATGTTTGGCTCACCTGCTCTCTGTTCTCTTTGTCATGTGGGCATCAAAGCAGAGTAGCCTGGCTCGCTTGCCTCAATACTTGCCCAAGAAAAAATTCCCTAAGCCTGCCAGCAGATCTCTCTATTGGGTTCAGACCTGAATCCATAGGCTGAGCAGGGGACTAATATCTGAAGTCAGAAACCAGGCTTTCCCCAGTTCCTGGTCTTCCCCTCACCCACCCTGGGATGCACACACCCACATGCTCAAAATCTTCAGCAAAGACCTCAGATGCAAATACCTATGGTGGCCGCACCTAATAGTTACCACACGGGCCAGACCGCTCAGACATATCAAATCCCCCTTTTGGCTTAGGCTGGACCTCTGCCTCGTTACACAGCTGGAGCAACAGGATTAACACCCGTGGAAAGATTAGTGCACAGTCCAAGATAGAATGTAATCAAATGCTAGACAAACCATATGTACTGTAAACGCTATAGGGTTCCAAGTCCAGAAAAGGGCCCTGCGGGCTGGTGGTGTCAAGAAAGACTGCATGTGAGGACGGAGTGTGCTAAATCCTTAAGCAACGGCAGGGTTTTGATAGGAGGGACCCTATTAATGTGTCACATTAATTCTCCTTGAGGGACAATCTTATAGAGGTCATTTCATGAGTTTTCTAATTTCAGATTTTTAATTGAAATTAAATTGTTGGCCTTCCTTCTACCACCCCAACACTAAAAAGATAAGCGATTGAGTTCTAGTTCTGTGCTTTAATGTGTTGAAGTGATCTAGGCAAGCGATGTGGGTCCTTAGACCAAAGAAGAAGCTACAGAGACAGTAAGAAGTCACTGGATTTTAGGATTTGCTGACGAGTTGGATGTGAAGATGGGGAAAAGAAAGAAATTAAAAATGATTGCAAGAATTTTGGCCTGATCCGTTGGAAGGATGAAGGGTTCCATAAGGAAGGCTGGAGGTTGCAGATGTTTTTGAGGAGAGAAGATTAGGAGTCCAGTTTTAGACATTTTCCATTTGGCATCCAAAGGGAGATACCCAGCGGCCAGTTGGATATATGAGTCCGGAGTCCAGTAGAAAGGTTTGGGATGGAGATACAAAAACTGAAATTTATGACATAGAGTTAGAGTTGGCCTTTAAAACAACTTGGGAAATGGGAGGAGATGGAGAATCAGAAAGGCCTGAGCCCTGGGCTAAGGGGGCAATCCAACATTCTCAATAATCAATGTGTTTTCTGACCTTTGGACTTCCCTTCTCTGCATGCCACCTCCAGCCTAGGCTCAGAGTCCAGTGAGCTGCCTCGTGGTGTCTCCTGGGCACTGAGCGATTCTTCTTCTGGTGTGCAGACATTCACAGACTTGGCTACCTGGTCCAGGCACCACTGCCATCTGCTGGGCACTCATGGGCCTTCCCCTGAGTATAGCTCTCCGCTCTGGATGCCACAGAGCTGTCTCCTGCAGAGCTGTTGGTGTCCTGGGAGCTTGAGGTCCCAGGGGTGGGTGGAGTGGTAGTGGTGTATATGTGGGGGCATGGACATGTGCCAAAGCAGCACAGTGAGGGCCCTGCATTTAATAGCTGAAAACTCCAAATTCTTCTTCTTGAAGCCATCTGCGACTTCACCACATCCACGAGACTCAAATTCTAGTGGCAAACACCATGCTGACCTTACAACTGTCCCTTTCCTGACCCGACTGTCCATGCTTATCTATTTAACCTTCTCTTCCCTTGGAATAATTTCTCCCCTGGGAGGTCTCTTCGGCCCTCATTCAAATAGATATTTGGCAAGTGCTGCACATCAATTTGCCAGACATGCGTAGATATGCATCAGTCCTGGCAGTGGGGCTTTTAGGCGTTTACGGGGCCTAAATTCAGACTATTTCTCTTTCATATGAGAACATATGAACATGTCTCACATATTAGTTACTCCAAAGCCCACTGGTTTAGAGTGCCAAATATCTGACTTATTGTAAAATACAAAAAGATGATATTTTTTTGATGTGTAGGTATCCTTGATCACTAGCCTGAAGGAAATAAAACTTCAGTTGGCTTCAGCAAAGACAAAGCAATTATATGGCAGTTGATGGCTATTTGCTATTTAGCCAGTTTAGAGGTGAAAGTTTTCAAAAAACTTCTAGATAGACACTTTTAGGTCATGAATGATGCTCAAAAATGTGTGGAAATGTGACTGTTAAAGTTACTTTTGAATTCATTTTAGTAATATTGTTTTATGATCACACTTTCTTTAAATTTTAAGTTTCAAAGTTTTTAACAATTTATACTACCAATAGGAATCTATATATGCCCTAATAAGTACTTATTTTTGAATGAGGGCAGCACCCACATAAGACTTTGTCCATGTGCCTATTTTGCTGTCTGCACCACTTCCCCCTCCATATTACATGTAGATCCACGGAGACAGGGTTGACATTCTCCTGGTAAGCTCCAGGACTGCTGGTTGATGTTTATTCTGGCTGCTAGGTGTCCTCTGATTAATACATGCCATTGCACATCAGTCAATAAATATTCTGAGTATCACCCTTGGTTTTAGATAGAGCTGTTACCCCTTTGATATAGAAACTTACATTTTATAGGATAATTTTACATAGTAATCAAATTGGAAAATTATAACAACCCTGTGAGGTAGATGGGGGAGATAGAATATTCATTATTTTTACTGGAAAGATAAGGAAACTCAAAGTCTCAGTGACCATGCCCCAAATGAGACCATGAGAAAGCATCAACATCATCTGTAGAACTCAGGGCCCTCTGGCCCCCAGAAAGTGCTCTCTCCATTAGGCAACCGCCCCTTCTCGAGGTTCTTCTGACCTTTGGGTCATTACCCATAGGGACTTCGGTTTTCTTCAGAGTTACCGTAAAGGAGGAAAAGTAGAAACGTGCCGGAGCATATTTTCTGCAATTTTTTTTAAGTGACATCTCATTCTGGGTTTGTGTGTTTGGGAAGGATGTCTTATCTAAATGGAAAAATTAGGATGTGAATTTATAGGCTGATGTATAGGGTAGAGGAGGGGAGTGTTTTGTGGGTGATGACAGGTGTGTGAGGGATGCGAGGTTGGGAGCAGGTGTGTGAGAGGGTGTGATGGAGCACAGTGATGTCAGGCTGAGTAACATTTCCTCTCCACAGGGTAATTTACTCTGGGACACTTGACACAGCAGGAAGTGAGGGAGCGGGTAGTGTAAGAGCAGCTGGAACACCTGGAGAAACTTGATACTTGGAGAGAACTGTGGATTCAACATCTTCATTTCATTTGCTACCTGGTATTGTTTGTTATCGTTTTTTGGATGCATTAGTATTTCCCCCGCTAACTTTATGCCAAGCTTCCCAGATGGAAGGAATGATAATTGTCTCATTTTTATCCCTGCAATGTCTGGCCAGCGCTAGGGATGTTGAATATGTTTAGAACTTGTTTAATGGATTGATTCCTGCCATTCCCAGTGGTCATATATCTTATTATTCCACAAGCTGTAGTTTAAAAAAAATCTGCGAGCCCCAATAAGGGAAATGAATTAACAGTCACTGCTTCCTTTAACTCTTAAGGAGTCCAAACACAGTAAGGCTGTCATTTGGGTCTGCAAATAGAATTTCTGGCAAAAATTTAACAAAAAACTGAATGAACATTTTGAAAAATCTGGCCAAAACAGTCTCTTGGAAAAAGGTTTTGTTAACTTAATAATTCTGTAGACTTACTCATTTCTTCCCTGAGATTTGCCTTAAGGTACGTGTCACTCCAGATTTTCATAATTATCATTTGCTAGCAGTAGAAACTCAGTGGCACAGAAGATAAAATAAATGTAAGCTCCATGATGGTAGGGGTACAAAAAAGATGCTTGTGGTCAAGTGTAAAATGGCCACAAATTCTTCTCCCTCTTCCACAGCTCTTTGCAATTGACTTTATAGTTCTCATCGTTTGGAGTCTCTTTCTTCACTCCTTAGATCTGGGCTGGACTTGATTTTGTTAATGGGACATTAACTAACATGATGCAAGAAGAGATCTGAAGAGGGCTTTTTCTTTGAGACGTTGCCCTCTTGCTACTCTTCGAATCTCAGACCACATGTGAACAAGCCCAGGCTGGGTGACCACATGAGAGCCATGTGGCCCAGTCGCCTCTGTTGCCCCAGCTGATAGCCCCAGAGGTAGAGCCACTTTAGCTGGCTGATGGCCGATCGTGGACACATATATGAGCCCCATCGTAGACTAACAGAAGAACCAGGCAGCTGAGCTCCACCCAAATTGCCACTCTGCTGAACTGTGAACTAAATAAATGGTTAATGTTTTAAGGTACTAAATTTTAAGGGTAGTTATACGGCAAAAGCCAGCTAATATGGTGTTCACTAAAAATGTCTTGACTAGATAAATAAGATTAATGAATGAACAAATGAAATGATATAGGTATTTATTTAATCCAGTCTTCCCACTCCACAAGTAAAGAAACTGAAATCAAAGTAGTTAAATAACTCGGTTAATATTAGGTAGCGAGTAAGTAGAGGGGCCAGTATAAAATATCTATAATTTTTTCTTTTAAAATAATGTCCTGTCTCCTAATGATATGGTAAGCTCCTGAGACTAGAAATCTTTCTTTAGATCAACAGAATCTAACAAAGTATTTTATGCATTTTGTATTTAAAAATTACTTTTGAATATAGGATAAATGCACACAGCATATAGGTGAAAAGGTATAAAAGCTTCAGTGAAAGGTAAATCTCTCTCCCACCTCTTTCACTGAACCACCCAGTTTTCTTCCCCAGAGGCATCAATGTCAAAAGTTGTTTGTTTGCTTGTTGATTTTGTTGCATTTGGTACACTTATATACGAGGTCTATCATACATTTGGTATAGATTGTGGTAACTAAAATCCATGGCTTATTCGTTTCCAGAAATTGGAAAACAGAAAGTGAGAGCAATAAAGGAAACCCGGTCTCATCCCTCTCTCCCAGACATCTGCTGTACTATCTACAAAGCCACACCATCTTGGGAGGGAGAGTTGAAATGGTAAAGAACCGGGGATGATCAGAATACTCAGAGTAAGTGTACCTCTGGTTATTTGTATCTATACTGGGATACAAATGTGTGATCTGTATCTATACTGGGAAAGCTAAGGAAAACAACAGCAATGAGAAATGCAGGGTATTCCCTGGACACTGGCCAAGATCCATGTCTTTATATATTTTGTCCGGATCAGAAACAACTAGAACAAACTTCTAAAGCATAAAGCACTGTGGGATTGCATGGGTAATACTGTACTCTAGAACTGTACTCTCGTAAAGTTATCCTGTAAGGACAGCTGTTCACAGAGAATGTGGATACTTTTTTTTTCTTTTTGAGTGGGGGGTGTGGGGTGGGGGGGATGCGTTTGGGAAAAGACACAGCAAGGGAAGACTCCCAGAAGAAGTTGAGAAGGATTGTGGCTTTCAACAGCTTAAAATGTGGCAGAGGAACTCAAAGGACGAAGCCTGAAGAACGGTTTGGGGGTGGTTGGAAGGAGCCTGTTATACCACGGAAGTATCATACATTTCAGTAGCAGTGAGGAGGTAGAAGCCCGATTGCTGGGAATTAAGGGGTGAGGGAAGGAAGGAGGGAGGACTTCGAGAGAAACTGAAGGGAGCAAATGAAGATGATGTGTGCAAAGATCTTTGGCTATAATGGGAGATTGCAAGGTGAGATAGTGGTAGACTAGGAGAAAATATTAAAATAAAGGTTTATATATATTTTTTAGATGGTTTTTAAGATAGGGAAGTTCAGAACATGTTTGAAAATGAAAAGAAGCCCAAGAAGAAAGGGCCAAAGAAAGAAAAATTGTAGAAAAAAAATCAGTGTTGGATAAAGAGGACACATTCAGTTGTATTAATAATATGGATAACATTATTTTGTCAAAGTGCCTCAATGTATTTTATTTCACAGATATTTCCTATTATAAATATACTTACATGCTATACAAATTTGTAGTTATTTTCCTCTATCCAGCAAGCCAAACATTTTTACAATTACGTTTTATCTTCTTGTGAAAATAAGAAACTAAAATTTTCTTTTCTTTCTCTTTTCCTAGATAATTTCTCCCCTTAAAGTCATCTCTTCCACACATGCCTACTTGTTTCAGCATTTGTCCTGAAATTTCATGAAATGTCATCCTCCGACTTCATCATTTTCTTTCAACACAGCTTTACAAACTTGATTTTTCACGAAACGTTACCCCATTTCTCTAAATTTTTCACTGTCATCATTTTATAGTTCACCTCTTTTCATCAAGTACACGTTAGGCAGGCTCTTTACCTTCTGCAAGGTGATGTAAATTGTCACTAGCCACCTGATACACGCCATGTTCCCCATACCATCTAGCCTTTCATCGTGATGGCCAGGCTGACCCACCACATCTTAGTTTTGTGTGGTAAAGATCTTTTAGGGGCTGGTGGCCTTTTCACGTGTGTCAAGGTTTCCTGGAAACAGGAGAACTGAATTTCTTTCTGAAAGTACACATGGAAACAGGCCCCCCTCAACCTCCTCCTGCATTTGCTCATCCTTGCCTACTCCTGCTGCTTCACGCTAAGATAACGTCTTCTCTTTGGAGGATAACCAGAGGTGTGGCACAAGGCATTACTCCACAACAGCACTGTACCATGGCACAAAATTAGAACATCACCCAGATGCTACATTCTGAAATTTTCATGGGCCTGGGAAGTCAAGGGAGCGAGGATTTGTTATCCTAAAATCTCTTTTCAAGATTCTGTTGTATCTCCTTCCACTTTTCTCCCTGAAATGCTCTCGCTGGTAAAATTGAGACAAACACAGTCATGAGAAGGAGTTAGCAACTTGAGGGAGAAGGCGGTACTGGATCTGATGCTCCAGTGATGATGCTCGTGGGACCGAGACAGACATGTTTGGGCAGGAGCAGGCTCTCCCAGGTGTTCTCCAGCCCACTCAGTACCTTCTCACCTTCTAAACTTGCTCATAAGATGGTTCTGATGGTAATTTTTAGTACTTACAAAGATGTGAGGCTGCCTTTTAGCCAGTGCCTCTGCTGAGTGATCTCTTCTCTTACTCTCAATACCTTGAAGCTCCAGCCTGCTCTACCACGTTAGCCACCTGAATCTAAAGGTTATACTCTGTATGTTCTGTCTCTGGCACTTTGGTGTTCAATTTCCCTGAAGTGGAAGAAGAGGAGAGAAGAACTAAAAAATCCTCCTTATCGAGAATTCATTTAGGCAGAATTACCCGGTGCCGAGTGGTACCTTCCAGATTCTCTCCCACGCATGGCCCATGGCTTCAGCACCAGTATCTGCACAGCCTGGACCCTGTGTCAGCTTTGATAAGAGCCAGGTGTAATCAGCGCAGCCACAGTTTTCTGGCTCTGATTTTCCCTTGTGGCTTCTTCATTCCTTTTGATAATTAAAGGAAGCTTTTCTTGCCATGCCGAAGGCTATGTAAAATAAGTTAATAAGTAATAAAGCAGCTGGCATGAAGCCAAGAACTTGCTGCTTCTGGTACCATTCCCATCTTTGTGGTATGGTTACTGAGGAGGAAGCTTGGCTCTCAGACTCAGCCTTTTGAATTGGATAGCTGGGAGAGTCAACTCGGCTTGGCACTCTGCTAAAAATATAAGATGCATAGAGAACATTCTGTGAGAGTGTTTATAGGGCTTTGACCTTTGAATGAGAGGGACCATTGGTCTTTCTTATTTTCACATTTAGTCTTCTCTTCTTTCAAACCCTAGATGTCTTAATTCTCATTCTTATCCCTGTACAGCTTACTCCTATTTTAATAAGCTTAAAATAGATGCAGAGGGGACTTGATCTCCAAGTAGTATGTGTACTCAAGAACCAGTTTTTTCTCTGCCTAATGTTGTACGTGGACACAGCATTGCAGATGAGTGCCTTAAAGAGTGCTGTTTGTTCGGGGGTTACTGTGTGTTCACTAATGCTCTCTTGCAATGACCAGGGGTCATTTTTCTATTCCTGGAGGCCTTAGATAAACCCTCTGTAATGAGGTTTAGGCTCCATTGTAGCCAAGGAAACTTCCAGTTATGTGTTGGGGCCTGGAGGAGTGGGGGTGGTAGGGAACCTATTTTGATTAGTCACATATGCTTTTCTTGCATTCAGTCTGCCTTTGGTACAAAAGGAGAGAATAGTTAAGGCCTTTATTCAGGTTATTTGGGCTAAAAAAAATCTCTGTATTCAACTTCCTTGTCAAAAAAGGTGATTTTGGTTGTGACCCAAGATGTCTGTTTCAATGAATGAGTGTAATTGATGCTCAAGTCATATATTTGCTTTTATCAGCTGCCCACATTGTTCTATGGCATAGTAAAGGCAAAACACTATAAAGGACTGGGGAGCCAGTTCCAGGAGCACCTCTGAGCAAAACCTCGAAGGCAACCAACCCCTCTGAGCCCTCACAGACCCCAAACCCACTGGCATCTCAGTACAGCACTAGTGACATTGCTTTCTGTACTCCAAACTGCTGCCTCTGACTCTAAGGTCTATTCTGGAATTATCCATAGCTCATCTCTGGTTTCTGTCCTTGACGTTAAGCTTCTGGTTTTATCATCTATCCTTCAGTACCTTACCAGTAACTCTTTTTCCTTCCTGAGTGCTGATGTATCATTTCATGCTTGCTTCACATGTACGCTCATGTACAGAGTTATTTTTGGTTGACTCAGAATTTCCCCTTGGTTTTCCACCCTAAATTGGCTCCAGACTACAGCTCTTTTCAAGGTTATTCATTGTGAAATTTGACTTAAGGGCAGGTGATGAAACAGTTACTACCACACATCTATTTGCTGACTCATCCTGGAATCCCAAAGATATAATTATGAGACCTTCCATTGGAATTAATCAACCACTTTCTGAGGCTGAGGCTGCCACAATGCTCAACTGCAGGGCACTGGTACACAATTCATAAAAAATGCAATGGGCATGGTACTTTCTAGAGCTATGCTATGTGAAGATTTGCACGAAAACTTTGTCCATGTAAGCCAACCCTCTCTTCAACCCCAAATATGCTGAACTATATTTTAGAAGAATCTGAAAACTGGCATGTTTAGTGAGTGCAAGAATTTTAAGATCAGCCTTTCTATAGTTAACTGATTTACTATTCTCATCTGTGTCTATGTTCTAGGTACAGGTTAAGGAGCCACATTCAGGCTGGTCATGTATCATACTATAAAAACATAACATGGATTACATATGCCCACATCTTTTCTTCCACATCACCCAGCACACTTAGGCATCTCTATCCCTAGTTTTCTCAATTGTTCTCCACCTGGAACTTACCCTACCATTTAGGGTCTTTGTTCTATTTTGAATTAATCTCCTTCCTAACACACATAATCTCCTTCCTGACCCGCTTCTGTTTTTGTCCTAAACACATCTCTAGGAAGGTTTCTCTTATTAAATTTCTTTGCTGATGAGCTTTGGCAATTTTGTAGAGTTTCTCATGTAACTTCTGGAATTCTTTGTTGGAAGCCTGGGAGAGATGAATTCTTTTCCTATCAGGAAAACAAGGGGTTAGACTAAGCTGTAAACCTATCCTTCCTGTGTAGATATATGAATAGGACCTTGTTGACTACTTTATATTCTTTTATTTAATTTTTGTTACCATTAGAAGATTGGAGTATAGAGCTCCACAAATATCACTTATCATTGAACGTGTTACATATGATGAGTTAGCCCTTTTTGAGTACCTACTATGTGCAGAGTTCTGTGCTAGAACTATAGCAGCAAATGAGAGATGTAGATCTGATGTCATGTCAAAGGAGACAACTATTTCACAATTAATTACAAAATATTTCATTATATTTCCTTTAAAGTACCTTGAAAGAGAAGTATAGTGGACTATAAGAACTGGTGATATGGGAACTAGCTAGTCTTGAGGGCAAGGAAAGATTTATTTGAGCTGGTGTTGAGATTTGAATATAGAGTAAGAATTAATTAGACAAAGGGATAAAGTGATGGTGATGAAGGAATGGGCCGTAGAGGTGAGCTGGCATTAAGTATTCCAGGTAGAGCCTAAGGCATGTGAAGATTCCGAGACAGGAAGAAAAATGCCAAATTTAAGGAACTGAAAGAAGGCTAGATGGCAGAAATATAGAGAGCTTGGGAAGCGTGGTATAGGGTCAGCAGAGGTCAGATCATGTAGGACCTTCTAGATCATGTTAAAGATATTATCACAAGTCAGGCTTCCCAAGAAACGGACTCTGAGATACAGATCAGCATGCAAGAAGTTTATTTGGTGAATATTTTAGGAATCAGCACTTACGGATGAGTGAAGAAAATAGGTCTAGTCAGAGAGATAAGTTCAACTATAATGCAGTCTCAAGAAACATATCAGTCTATTTTCTAAGAAAGTTACGAGCTCCTTTCAGAGTCGTCACAAGTTTAGGTGAGAAGGCTGGGTCTTTATACTTTCTCAAGGCCCAGTTAACCACTGGTTAAATGAGAACTTCCCTGAGGAAGAGTGTATAATCTTGGTTGAGGTGGATCTCCTTATCTGAGGGCAAGTCTGGGAGAGGGATTCAGCTGAGAGCTGTCAGCCGCTGCACGCCCAGCAGCTGGGGAAATGAATGCTTCAGGCCTGAAGTAGAAGACCTCAGTACACACTGTGGCAGCTGCTACATATATTATTCTAAGTCTGGTGAGAAACTAATGGAAGGTTTTCATCTGGAAGTAATATTATATTTGTGTAAAAGGGTTCTATTGGCTGTTGCATGGAGGAAGGATTAGAAGGGCAGATGGATTAGCTTTCGAGAGACTAGTTATTTATGAAGCTATGGCAGTGACTTAGGCAACAGATGATAAAGATTGGATGGGATGGTAGCAGAGGAGATGGATATATGTTTGAGTGACAACAGATCAAATATGGAAGAGGGGATCTGACAACGGATTGGTTGGGAGAGACTGAATAATAGAGAGATTCAAGTATAATCACAGAGTTCTGGCTTATAGTACTGAGTAGATGGTAAGGTCCTACTCTGAGCTTCTTCTGTTTTGAGAAGGAGAGTAGATCTTGAGTTCAGTTTAGGGCAAGTTAAATTAAGGTGCTTGTGAGATGTGCAAACCGAGGCGGTAGTTTGATATATAATTCTTGAGCTCAATGTCTGGGCTATAGATGAAAAGTTTAGAACTGTCATGATGTTTGAGACCTTGGACTTAGATAAAAGATGGCCCAGAAAAGAGTGTAGAGTGAAAAGTGAACCTAAAAAAATGACCCTAGAGAAGTGCCCACATTTCAAGATCCATTGGGAAAAGAATTCTAAACTCAAATGGCAGAGGAATAATCAGAGGAGTAGAAAGAAAGTTAGGAGAGTGTAATGTCACAGAAAACAAGAAAGGTGTCATGATGAAGAGTCAAAGGCTGCTTCTGTAGTCAGTAGGACTCTAGCCATGTTTCAGATACTTTTTATATTGTTATAAAATGATGTAGTCTAAAAATGATATAAACATGTATGAAAATACGATTATAGTATTTTTATATTTTTATTTAGGCAAGGATTACTATATTTAAGGTTTTGAATCTGTGGTCATATACCATGCTCCTAATTAAATTATTTACCCTGATACAAAGAAGGGGACATTCTTTTTCTGTCTTATTATATAGAAAAATAATTGGTGAGAATCTACTGAATGCCTGCTCATGTTCCAGAACTTGGCTAAGTGCCATTAAATATATGAGATCCAAGGTAGGATCTTTCCTCTCCAGAAGCTTAAAACCTAACTTAAGAGATAAGACCTGCTACTTTATTAGCTATGACTTTGTACCAAACTAATGGTGCTCCAGGGAAGCAGAGGAGAGCAAAAATTATAGGACAGGGAGGTCAGTAAAGGCTTAAGTGGAGACACTGAAGTTTATACTTGGTTCTGAAGATTGGGTGGGGTCTGGGTGGTTGGGAAGATACTTGACGTGAAGGTAGAATTTACAAAAAGGTGGAGAGGGTGAAATATACAAGATACATGTAATTGATTGAGAATGAGTAAACATGGTGGTATTTGAATGCTTGAAATAACTGCCGTATTCCAAATACTTATCCAGTTTAAAGGCCTTTAAATATTCTGATATTTAGTTTGTAATTTTTTGAGGTTCTGAATCTTCTGATGAAATATTTTTTATTGCATTTCTTTTGAATTTTAATTGATGTGTGCTTCGCTTTGTGGTTTTAAATTTCAGATTAACTTAGACATCAAGATCAGAGAGGTTTCTTCTGAAACACAGTCCAGTGAACTCCCACATTGTACTTCATTCTTTTATCCCTACCCCACCCAAAGAGATTATAGCATGTGCTTTAACTAATGAGTTATAGACAACAGGTTTGGTGACGTTTTAGAATCCAGAATGAGTAATTCTTTGAAGCATCTAAAACCTTTGCTTATACTCTTTCCACATTTATTTAGAATTGATAGACTGTGAAAAAGGGAAAATATGATCAGCACATTTATGTGGAAATAGCAGGCATAGCTCCACAACATTATTTTTATGAGAATTGAGAATTGAACTTATTTATTAAGTGGCAGATCGCTGTCTGGCTCTTTCCCAAACATATGACACTGAATATCATTTCACAAGTTTGTAATCTTCAAGCTTAAACTGCTAGAAGCTTATCTCTTCATGCCTGCCACATTTGCAACCAGTTCCAAACTGAATAGCTTCAGAGAATACTGCTTACATCACACTTTATGTAAATCCCACGCTTTATGTAAATCCACCTACCTCACTCGTGCAGTGCATAGCCTGTGCCACATATAGTAACTCTGCTTGCAAATGATGTAGCAGGCAGAGGCGATGCCTAGGCTATGCTTTTGTGGTAGAAACAACTAACTTCTTCATAGCCACTGGAGGAAGTGATAGTTCTATTATTTAACTCTATGTAGCACGGGCACAATCCAATCTTTACCTCCTCTAACACTTGATTGACAGTTTGGTTGAATAAAGAATTCTAAGTTGAAATTTTTTTTTCCAAAGAATTTTAAAGGCTGTGTTCTATTTTCTTCTTGTACGCCGTATTGCTACTTACAAGGCTGATATGGTTCGATTCTTGATTCTTTGTATATGTTAAGTTTTGACTCTTTAGATAGTTTTAGGATCTTCTCTTTGTCCCCAAATGCTATCAAAGGTTTTGGATTCTGAGTTATTCTCTCTTTTGGGTTACTTCTTGATTTTGGCAAACAGTATTGCTCAATAGCTTGGGAGGTAAATTATTGAACATATTACATGTCTAAAAATATCTTTGGATATTTTAGTTTCTAGTTTGGTATTTTGGCTAGGTATAGATGTCTAGGTAAAAATTATTTTTCTCACAATTTTGAAGAAATTGATTCATAGCCTCATAATTTCTAGAGTTGCCATTGAGGAAGCCATTCTGATTTCTATTTCTTGATGTGATTTGTATTTTTTCTTGGAAAGCGTTTTGGTTCTTCTTTTTATCCTGAGAGTTCCGGAATTTCATAATGATCTGCCAAGGTGTGAATATTTTCAGAGATATTTACTACATTGGACCCGTGGCCGGCCCTTTCAGTCTGAAAACTCACATCTGTAGCTTTGTGAACTCTTTTGTATTACTGACATAGTAATTAATTAATTCTTCTTCCAGAGTATCAAAATCTTTAGATATTGAACATACTGGTTCAATACTGATTCTCTAAATTTCATAGTTCTTTAGCTTCTGTATTTTTAAAATCTTTGTCTTTTATTCTTTGAAATATTTTATCTTCTTTTCTAGCATCCTTATATTGAGTGTTTTCTGTGTGCTCTCATATTTTTAATTTCCAAGAATTTTTCTTGTTCTTGGAATGTTCTTTTCTTAAAAATAGCATCATGTTCTTTTTCATGAATTCAATATCTTTCTTATCTCTGTGAGGACATTAGTGATAATAAAGAAAAATTTTTTTCTCTCTTCTCTTCAGGACCTTTTTGTTTGTTTGTTCTGATCTCTGTCCATCATATTTCATGCTTTCCTCAAATATCTGATGATCCATGTCAGTATTTAATATTTGAGAATGAAATTCAGAAAAGGTAATCTCTGCGTGAGGCTTGCCAAATAGTGGGCTCACTGTAGCATGACTGGATAAGGCTATTTCACTGAGCTGGGCAGTTTGTCCAGAAAGGGCTCTTTTAATCTTCTGCTGGGGCCTTATAAGGGTGCCTGTTTTTATTCCAGGAGTACAATAGAGGATGGGACTATGAGTCTCACTGTTCAGTTTGTAAACTTTCCTGTAATCTCTCTGCAGGACTCTGGTCCTCAGTGGTGCCTGGCATTCCTTTAGGCCCATTCTTATAAGAATGTCTAGGAGAATCCAGTTTTTTTTCCGGATTGGAGAGAGGAGATTGGTATATTTGTATTGTCTTTGTCCTTGTAGATTTATGCTTCTTAAAAAAACTCTTTACCTTGTTTTTAATAGATTATGAAAGGCATTCAAAGTTGATTCTTTGTTTTTAATCTTCCATATTTAACCTGTGGCCATTGGCATCCTCTTCAGAGCTCAGGGCCTCTTGGCCTCCTCAGACACACTCCAGGGCTGTGATGCAGATCTCAGATCTCCACATCACTGCAGCCACAGCAAATTTTACCAGAAGGTGATGGTCCTTAAACTTCTCTCCGCTCTCTGTGCAGAGTCCGCCTTTATGTGAGGTGGTTTCTCACCCTTATTGCAATCTTCAGTGCCCCTCTTCAGAGTCACCAAAATAGCACCTCAAAAGGGTTCTGTTTGTCTTCCAAAGCAAACACAATTTGTGGTCTGTTGGCCAGGCCATGCTCTGTGAGTTCACTATGCCTCTGGCTCCCTGGAAGACTCAGCCTGCCAGAAATGAAAACTTGAGTCCAGCCAGGCCCAATCTTACTTCTGATCTCTGTCACCGTGTCACCTGCAATGCAGCCTCTCCAGTCCTCTACCTTTCCACTTCCCGCTCTTCTCACCCTGTGCTTACTCTTTCACTCTTTTCACTGCTGCCTTCTTGCTCACCAACTCTGTTAGAAGCATCACGACATTTTCAACAAGCTTTTCTTTATCTCTAGTCTCTTTACAGAATTCTTTCTAAGACCTTTCCTTAACTTTGTTTAACTGATGACAAGTTTAAACTGATGAGGCCCCCCCTCGCAATATTTCATAAATCTTTTGAGCATTTTTTGGAGTTTAGAATTTATGAAATTACTTTCGAGTGGTATGTGATAAAGAAGTGCTTGCAAGGAAAATGTTTTGCTTATGTCTGTACACTAAGTTCATATTATTAATTTCTTTAAAATACAAATTTTATTTTGGATTCTCAAACCAAAAAGGGGAAAAATGGAAATTTATATATATAAAATAAAGATTATTCATTATTGCATATACCTATTTAAATATTTTATCGTATGTACATTTTAACTTTTTCCATTTAAAAGAAATGAAGTGAACTCTTTATTTTACTTTAAACCTATTTTAGAAACTAAATTGAAATGTAATCATCTATTACTTCATCGAGAAAGCACTTTATGGCCTGAGGTTTGAGATTACTTCACTTTCCATTTTAACTGAAACCTAGCTCTTATCCTAAGGATACTATCTTCTTGTAAAGAAGTATCTCTTGAGTAGAGACAGTTAGTCGGTCCCTCATCTCGCGGGGCATGAATATGCCATCAGCAATGGCTCCCGCCCCTTTGCCATTCTGACCATTGTTATTGTCTGAATTTCAGGCATTCTCCTTTATTACTTGAGGGTATTGTCATTTGACTCACAGCCTTCTTCCATCTTCAGGAGGGCTGTACGTTATGATGGATGAACGCTGTCTTCGGGCTGTGGAGGGGACCATCATATTCCTTATGTTTGATGATACTAGCCTGGAGCAGCTCGTATGGCCTTTGAAAGCGCAGACTCCAATAACCATTCTCTACCCTTAACTCTCTATGTCTTTAGTCCTTCCTCTTGTCCCCAGTAACCTGGGCTCACTCTGATCTCCCGTCTCTCATTTCCTTCCTTTTCCTCAGTCTATAAGCCTCCTTCGTGGCTTGACTGCTTCTCCATCTAGTGTAGACTTCCCTTGCATTATATGACTATTGTTTTTCCCACCATTCTCAACACTTTCCTAGTAATAACAAAAGATAACATTTATTAAGCATGTTTTAGGCATCAGGTGTGTTATGAACCACTTTCCATAGATAATCATATTTCATTCTTAAAAAAACCTCTGTGGTTAGATATTATTATTATCTCGAATTTACAGACGAAGAAACTGTGACCAAGCAAGCTTAGATATCTTGCTGCTGTCTAGCTTCAGAACCCATACCCCGTTAAATCATTGTGCTGGCATCTCAACAGTTACACCTTACCTGCCTCACAGTTGCCCCTTGGATCACTTTTGTCATCCACTCTTTCATTCTTATATCAGGACTTCGGAGAGCTGCTGGAGAAAAATCAGATTGGTGCCGTGGCAGAATGATGGTCTCCAGAATCACCTGGACTTTTCTCCGAATCCAGTTTACATGCACCACGTCAGGAAACTCTTTCTCTTTCTGCAGTGGTTATGCCAAGCTTTGAAGACAACCCTCAGGTCCTTTATCTTCCTCCCAGCTCTTCTGCTCTTAGCAAATGACTTTATGACTCCTCACTAAGCATAACATGACTATCAGGTGTAAACTGCCTCAATTTCCTGCCCATACGCTGACAAATAGACTTCTGTCTGCAACCCCTGTAGATGCTTTTCCTTCAGTCCAGGATGGTGCTTCTGTTCAAAACTGATCTTTGTGTCTGGACTCTATACCTTACACTCTCCCATCTAGAGAGAGAGAAGGCTCGTATCACATTTCTTGCTTTTTCTTCTGCACTTTTTGTCTCCTCATCTCCACTGGCTTCTTCTCTCTCTTATCCACATTCTCCATTGACAGGTTTGGGGCATACATTAGTCTTGTTTTTAGCAAGAAATCGACAGGACAGTTTGAAAGAGTTTAATGAAGAGAGTGTTTGCAAAGCTATGATCAGGCTGCAAGCAAACTATAAGCATTGTAGACATGCAGGGCTGAGGGGCATGAGAATTAAACAGTTATTGGAACCCCACACCCCCCTCCAAAAAAAGAGTTATATGGATAGGATCAATTTGGGGAGAGTTGGTCAAATGACAGAGCTGGTTTCTGTGGGAAGCTTTCTGAGAAATAAATAGCCCAACCTTATTCTTCTCCCTCCTGTTTCTTGCCAGAGCCTCTCATTGGCTAAACACAACCAGAGGCTAGAGGACAAAAGATTTCTTGTTATGTATAAGCCACAGAAATCAGCCTCTTAGAGCACAGACCTGGTGGAGAAGGATAGAAAGTGAATCTGGAGGGGCAAACAGAAGATAGAAATATTATATGCGATCATTTTTTTTTCCTGAACATCTTCACTCTAATTTTCTTTGGAATGCTAATTTTAAAAGACAAATGTCCATTAATTTTTTTTTAAATTGCCACTATTTTGTTTCTTGACAGTTGAAAAAAGCTCAAAAAATGTAATATTGAGAAATCTTTCTGATTTCTCGTTCCATCATTCTAAGTGTCCACTTACTATGTGTCTTCAATATAGTAGGTGCCAAAGAAATGATTGAATTTGTTTTAGCTACACTACACACCATTCTCCATTTGCTTGTATTTCTGCCGCCTGATAACTTCAAAAGCTTCATTCTATAAGAAACAAAGGTGAAAGAAAAATCAAAAACAAAAATACTCAGGATTTCCTCCCACAAGTATCACAAAACAAAACGTGGAGCGATGTAACGCATTGTAAAGGAAGATTAACTTTAAGGTAAGGAAATAGGCTTCGACACCATGCCCAGCTTTGGCTAAGCCACAGTGAATATGGCCAAACTGTATGTAGCCAGGGAAGCCCACCTCTTAGAACTGGCTGGCCCCACACCTGCACAAACACTCTTTTCAAAAGGATGCAATTATATCTGGAGGCCAGCCCCCCATTGCTCGTTCATCTGGACTTTCTCTTGCTTTTCTCTGTGTATCCAGCATATATCTTAGCTAGCCTAGTTTTGAAATGGATATGCCTGTGGCTTTCCTGGGATCATGATGTTGAAATGGTAGTTGTTGGCTTCCTGAAGTTGATCAAAGAGTGTCCTGGCTTGCTCGAAAGCGCTGAAGCCCCGAGTCTCCCTTGGGTCTGTCTGAAGGTTTGCACAGCTGTCTTATGTTCAGGATAAGGTGCATCACTACCAATTATGTTGTCATCATTATGTCCCAACATGGTAAAAGTTTGCCACCTGGGCCTAGAAAGAAAATATGGGAGTACACTGGTAGTTCTGGCCTGGGGAAAGGGTGACATGCAAATCTCAGCTTTATCTTGAAATCAGACAGCTCCTTAAGAAAACTCCATTGTCTTTTGAGGAAATTTGAATTGTGCTTACTTTTCAGCTTCTATTTTCTCTTCCAATTTTATATTTCCCTTTTTGATTCTACTTAAAAATGTTTCTTGCCATCAGGCATGAAATAGGGCAGGTACATGTCTGATTACCATCCTTTGATACCTGGACATCTGTTCTAGTCTGTAGACTAAGTGAGTTTCAAATGGCCAAGTGACCCTACAGAAACTTTTCTTTATTATTAGCAATTATACCTACACTTTGGTTGTATGCCACCATGTGAACAGTAGAGTTGGAACCAGGTGAAATGCATAGTGACTGGAAAATTGAAAAGGGCAGGAATGTTTTTCTTAATAGTCTCATTTGTTTTCACGTAATTAAAAACTCAGTATTGTATATACTACATTTAAATTAAAATAAGACCATTTTCAAATAGGGCTTTCATTCTTTCCCATTACTTTATAGTCTTCCTTATGTTTATTCTCTCCACAAATATTTATTGAGGGCCTTTTAATTGCCAAGTATTATTTTAGATTCTGAGATTACAACAGAGAAAAACAAGCAGTCTATCTGAATGCATCTATTTAAGTGAGGCAGAGATGAGTGCAGTACAGTACCTGGTAGAGATAAGGTGTATAAAGAAATGTGAAACAGTGTGAAGGAAGGTAGGGTTACATTTTACCTAGGATAGTCAGGGACGGCCTCTCCGAGGAGGAATCTTTTAGTGGAGATCTGAATGCTGTGAAGGAGTGAGCCAAGAGACCGCCAGAGGAAAGAACATTGAACCAATTAAACTCTATAGTTTGCGTGTGTATGAATGCATATGGCTACCCAGTTAAAGCACGTGATTGACAAATGCATATTTAGATTATATACTTTATATTCATCTTTGATGGTTAGAATAATGTGTCACCTGGATTGACCTTGGGCCACCAGATTAACTATTATTTCTGGATATGTCTGTCAGGGTGTTTCTAGATTAGATTAGCATTTGAATGGTCGACTCAGTAAAGCAGATTGGCCTCCCCAGTGTGAGTGGGCCTTACTCAATCCACTGAGGGCTGAATAGAACACAGTGTGAAGGAAGGAGGAATTAGCTTCTGTTTTTCCTGCTCACCGTTGAGCTGGGACATCTCATCTCTTCTTCTTCAGCTCTTGGGCTGGGATTTACACCACTGACTCCCCTGGTTCTTAGGCTTTTAAACTCAGACTAAATTATACCGCCAGCTTTCCTTGGTCTCCAGCTTGCAGATGGCAGACCCTGAGACTTCTCAGCCTCCACAATTGCATAGACTCATAATAAATCTGTGTGTGTGTGTGTGTGTGTGTGTGTGTATACACACACACATCTATATATAGTATACACATATACATAGAGATATATATAGAGAGACATATGTGTATATATATGAATATCCATATGTGTATATGTATACATATATATGTATATATACACACATATTAAATGAACATTTATAAATGCATGTATAAATGCTCTGTTTGTCTGGAAAACCCTAATAGTGTATCTGTCTGTCTATGTATGTATGTATGTATCTATCTATCTCTTTGTCTATCTATCATGTATCATTTATCTATCTATAAAGCATCTATCTATATCTGTTATCTATCTTTTACATATTTCTATTTTCTATTGTCTATCAATTTATCTCTCATCTATGTATCTTAACTAACCTCTCAGTCTCTATCTATTTTTCTATGTATATTGCTATGCTAGTTTGAGTTTCTGCTTGTGTGAAAGCCTGGTGAACTAGATGGCCATTCAGCCCCAGTGATGGTGCTAGTATATTCTTAACATGTATTGAATCATATTCCAACATTTAGGAATGATATGAAACAGGAATCAGGAACTGAGAAGCTTCAGTAACTAGGGAATGGGAGAACATTGCGCACTGAGCCTTAATGATTTGAATGGCTACAGTGGTCAAGTTCCATGGGTCAGTTATGTTCTTGGAAGCACAGTATGCTTACTCAGCAGCACTGAGTTCTTCAGTGGGCCCTGCATTTGTGTGGCTGGCGATCTGTATCGACTCTGAGAGATGAGCTCAACAATGAAGGTGGCAGGTGAGGGCACATCTGGAAGCATCAGTAGACCAGTTTGACTGGAACAGACGTTTTAAGAAAGGAAGGGTGAGAGTAAGTATTAGGAATGTAGGTGAAATTGTGGAGGGACTTAACACAGTGCTTTAAGCAAAGTCTTTATAGATGAGTAAGCCTTAGTTATTTCATCTCTAAAAGGGGATAAAATCCATCTCATGGGGTGAGAATGAGATGACATAATACATATAAAATGTCTAGCATTACGCGGGACACATTAAGTCCTTAATAAAGAATAACTGCTGCTACTGTGATAATGAAAGTGGAATTTAAAGATGATTAATGTGGCAATCGTGTGTAGGATGAGTTGGAGGAGGGAAATAGTGGAGTAAGGAGCCCAGTTACAAGATTGTTTTAACAGACTAGGCATAAATGTAGTACTAATGAGGCTGGGAAAAAAGGTCCCATGAGAAATCACAGAAGAAAAAATTAAGAAGCCTCAGGGACTGCCTGGGAATGTGCCATAAAGGAGATGGAGAACTTAAAGATAGCTAGGATTTGAGCCTGGGTGATGGGAAGAGTGATGGGCAGTTCAAAGTATGGAGCTGGTATTGATTAGGATTGTTAAATGACGATTCACCTAGAAGGGGTGGGCTGCGAGAGAGAGCATAGAAGAGGGTTCACAGTCGGGGAAGGAGGTTGAGGAGAATCAAGTAAAATAGACAAGTCCAGAGAAAAATGGCCCAGTATCAAGCCCTGATGGTCAGGGAGAGAATAATGTCAAGGATAAGCTGCCTAGTCATCTCTGTTAATTGGAGTAGAGAGTTGAGGACTTAAACCAGATTTCTTTCTCTCTCTAGTCATTTATCCTTCCTTCCTTCCTCCTTCTTTTATTCTTTCCTTTCTTTTATTTCCTTCCTCAGTTAAAGAGTGGGCCAAGTCCTGTGTCTGGTACTGGGTGTATATAGGAAATAAATGAGATCCTTGCTGTCAAGAAGTTCACTATCCAAAGTGAGTTAGAAAACAGACCGGGTACAAATGTGAGGAGTGGGCTCAATAAATGAGATCCGGTTATGTTGAATTGGGGGAGAAGGAATTAACCAATAAAGTAGAGATCTTTTCTTTCTGGAGATCCAGGAAATATTAAATAAGGAGATTTAGGTACGTTTGTTTGTTTGTTTGTTCGTTTATAAATCTATAGGTGACATGAGTATGTTTTCATTTATATGTGATGTGAGTGGATGTTGCTCTCAACTGGCTCCTTAAGGTAAGAAGCATGGGGCCTTTGATGGTAGAAGGTTGATTTTGATTTTCATTGGAATAATTTTGAAATGATCCATCTCATGATCATGATATATTACAGAATTGGTACTCTACTTTTCTTTCTGGATTAAGTAGCCCCAACTCGTTAATCCATCTCTGATGATGATCCGTGGACATACAGCAGCAGCAGCACCACCACCACCACCACTACCTGGGAACTGATTAGGAATGCTTTTCTCAGGCCCCATCCCAGACCTATGGAAGCAGACCTAGGGAAGGACCAGCCATCTGTGTTTTCAGGAGTTATCCAAGTGATTCTGAGGCCAGCTAAAGTTTGAGAACTCATGCTTTAGGTTCCTAGCATGGAGGCTTGCATTTAGTGGGGAATCAATAACACCTGTTGAATCGAATTAGTAATACCTGATGCTTTTTCTCCACAACTATCTGAGAGATAGTAACAGATTTTCAGGTTGAAATATTCAGGTTCTTGTAGACAGAGGAAGAAACAAAGATTTCTTCTCCTTTTCTGTCTGGCTTAATTTTCCTTTTTAAGTTAGTCTTAGCAGTTGTCATATTAAATTTGTTTTTCCAGGTTCAATTTGGAGATAGCTACACCCTCATGGTGACTAACAACCATGAAAGAGAATCACGGGTGGCCATGTGTCAGTGCCTTCTTCAGTCTCCATGTTTTATATGGAATCAGAGAAAGGCGTGCTCTCGCTTCGTTAAACCTCACTTCCTGGCCACAGGTCAGTATTTGGTTCTGTCGATTTATGCCACTTTTTTGGGACTTCCTCTCTTAGCTTTCACCCTGATCTCTGCTCTTTATACTTCGCAAGCTTCTTTTCCTGTCCTTAACTCTCTTTGTCCTCTTCGTTTTCATGATTTCAACCACATCCGTGGCTCCAACTCATATATCTAAGAGAATTTCTCTCTAATGTATCTTTCAAGCACAGCCCTTCATCAGAGTTCCACATCTGTATTTCTAACTGTCCTCTGGGATCTCCCCGTGACATCTTTCTGGTATCTTAAACTGACCCGGCCTGAACCAAGCTCCTCAGTTTCTTCTCTTATTCAACACTATCTCCCAGCTTCTCTATTTCTGTCTAGGGTGTCATTATCCTTTAGTCACACCTGAAAGACCAGACTCAACTTTAATGAGCAGGATCGAGGTGAGGGCAGGATTAAGGAAGCCTCAGCACTGAGGCCCTTCCCCTGTGATTCCCTCTCAGTGGTGCCCTGTGTTTGCTTACTTCCTCTTTTCTTGTTTAGTCTTTCATTACCTCTCACCTCAGCTACTGCAGCTAACTACTTTCTTCTCTGTGTGAGAAAAGAGGAGATGACTGCAGAAAATAGCCCTTAGCCTTTCTTTCTCATTTTCAAATTCTAAAATCATTATTAGATATGTGGGGAAAATCCTCTTGCTCGGCAGTTGCATAATAAAACTCTTTGTGGCAGCTTGTGCAGCGTGGGCTGGAGAGCATAAACAAATGGAGGTCATTCTGCCTTCTGGGGGGTTATTTTTAATATCCAAGATTTTTCAGTTCCTGCTCATTTCCCCTGCTTCTTGCTTCAGAAGTTCCTCACAGCTAAATCTATTGATGGCGTCCACAAAACTTAAATCCCAGAAAAGAATGCATAATTTATTCACAGGGGAGACCCTCAGACCTTCAATCAAAACTTAAGTAATAATGTATTAGACAGATTCTCACACGTGTTATTACCTGGCTTTGCACAGCACGTAGAAACAGCAAATCAAATTTCTGAAAGGAGAGAGACTACTGATAATGCCAGGATTTGCTGACATTAAGAGTGACCTTTTAGAACGAGCAAGGGAAAGAAAGGAAAGGAATCAACATTTTTAAAAAGGTATTTACATTCATTGTTCAGTTAATTCTGACAAAAACTCTTAACAGATTAGGAAAATCAGACTCAGAGATGTTGAATAACTCACTCAAGGTCACATTTCTATGAGAAGTAGAGATTCTAACTTGAGTGTCTCGGAGCCCTGTAACCAATTTTATCTTTATTAAGCCAGCATTTTCCAAAACGATTCTGCGGAATATTCATTGAAATTATGACAGGTGTTCTGTGTAAAAGGTCCATCAAGTTAAAGAACGATCTCAACTCTGCTTTTTTATACTTGACTTTACTCCCTACCCCAGCCCCTGGCAATTGATCTCTTCTCCGTTCCTATAGTTATGGCTTTTCCATAGCTGTCATATAAATGGCTTCATGCAATATGCAACCTTTTGGCTTATCTCTTCTTTCTTCACTTAGCAAAATGAATTTGAGATTCATTATGTTGTATGTATCAACACTTTGTTCTTTTTTTTTGCTAAATAGTATTCCATCATATAAATGTACTTAGAAAACATCTAGTTAGTTTCTACTTTTTGGCAATTGTGAAAAAAGCTGCTATGAGCAATTGCATTTTTCTCCTTTCCTCTGTTCTTTGGACTAATTCAGTATTTTACATGATTTCATTTTGTCTCCATTATATACTTTTTAGTGATACCTCTTATTTTATTTTTTGAGCAATTGTTCTAGAGTTTACAGTATGAATATTTAATTTTTCACAATCTACCATTTCATGTGCAATTTAAGACCTTTATAACATGTATTTCCATTTCCTTCATTCTGGCTTTTGACTTGTACAAAGTTTAAATCAAATTTTATTACTTGATTCACAGTCATTTCCACTGCACCACCGGGGAAGGCTTACTGTTGTGAGACACTGGGAATACTAAGACATAGACCCAGTCCCCAAGGCAGTTACATGAGAATATGTGCATATTTAAATGCAAAATAATTATAATAGGGCAAAGACATATATATGGTAAAAGTCTAATGACCAGAACAGACACAAAATCAACTCAGAGGGATCAACATGGTTTGAAGTGGCCAAGAAAGGCTCCAACAAGAGGTTGGAATGCAAAAGAAGGATTTGACAAGGAAAGGATTTTGTTAATTGAACAAAAATGAACAAGGTGGCAACTCTAGAATTTAGTGGTAGCCAGGTGAATTTAGTGGTAGTCAGCTTGATTAGAATGTGGAATTGAAAATGCAAATGGTAGAATATAAATTTTGAGAGGATGGCATAATAATTTTGTAAGATAAAGCACAATATTTTTTGCAGAACACTATCTCATTATTCTATAAACTGTATTTCTATAGTTTTGTCCCTTTGTGCTATTCCATCCCATTGTTTTAGGTAACAGTGATTTGTTATTCAGCTTTCCGAAAGCAGCTCTACTTTCATAAACCCGTGTCTAATAACTGTTTGTTAATGAATTACCAAAGCGAAGAAAGCAGAGCCGGGAGGCAGAGAATTTAATAAGTAATGGAGAAAATAATAATGAGAGTCTAATAGGGAATATCACTTTTAGTCTTAAGGAAAAGTTGCTCGAAAAGGAAGAACAAATATTTTTAGTCTCATTCTTTCTTCTTTTCAGTTCTTCTGCTGTCCTGTACGTTATATTTACCTCTTGAAAATATATATATCTCTAATTCATTTCTCATGTCACAACTCATACTGCTTCTTAAGCCTTAATTAATATTTCAATGACCCACTTAGTGACCTCACTTCATAGTTGTTGCCTGAAACCAGATGTGGGAGGGGGCCCGTTGCCTCTTTCATGGAATTGCCTAGTTTGCTGTGCAGGTATTCACTATTTCATGGCATTTCTCAAGAGGAACATTTTATCAAAAAAAATAATTCAGATTGATACATGGAGACTGTGTTTTGGTCAATAGTATATTACTTCTGTTTAATAAGTGATGTGTAAATAAAGTTTCCATATGATTGCTAAAATGGCGCTATGACCCTTACTCCTACTGCCACCTCTAGCAATACACACACATTGCCACAGACTACTGTTATCACCAACACTACTTTCATTTTCATTACTGTTATCACTATAGGCTATTCTACTCAGCACTGCGCTCGGCATTGTCTCTGTATTGTTTCTAATCAGCCAAGAATCCTGCATTATTGTCCTCATGCTCCATGAGCAGGCTGATTATCACAGAAATGAGGTAACGTGTCACAAGTTAGTGATCAGTAAAGCCAGAAATTAAGCCTAAACATGTGTGAATTTAAAGCGAAAGTTCTTTCAGCCATCATAAACAGCTATCAAGCAACCTTTGTTCATTTAACGATTCGTTTTTCACAACCTACACTGGATGCCCACAGCGCTTGTGCTTAGAAACCTATTGTTCAGATGTTCACCAGTGTCTTTCTAATTGTCTTAATGTTTTTCTGTTTTTATTTTCTTTCTCGTTCTTTTTATTTCTCTCCTTTTCACTCCAAGTTAAATGTCTGATCTGTGGTTGGGGGCCTGTGTGGTGGTGATCATTCCAGTGACATTGATTTTGTTTTAAAAGTGCTGTTTGGCACCATTTTCAGCATGAGATTATCTCATCATAATGAAAGGTTGGCACTTAAGTAGCTTAATATTCTTAGAAGTGGTGGTATATGGCAAATCTAGTTTGAGTCTTTTTTTGAGGGGCAGGGATGTGTGATTGTGCATCATGGTAAAATAAGGCTGCTCACTTATTTTAAATATAGTCACGTGGAAACATTTGCACTCCGATAAATAGCCAATAGGGTCTACTCTCAGGTTAAGCCATATCTGTGTTTCTTATAAAACATTAACTACTCTAGTTGCTGGTTTTAATTATTCCATGCTTTGCCACTCTAGCTCCTACTCCATACTTCAAATTGTATTTATTTTTTGTGATTCCTAACCCCTTGAATTTTCATCTTGTCTTGCTATGCTTGGAACTTTTATCCTGCCTTCATCAAAAGAGCAGATACTATTGGTACTTCTCCTCCTCGTTGTCCTCTTCCTTTCTTCTCTTTCTTTTTCCTTCTTTTCTTCTCTTTCTTTCTCCTTTTCTTCTTCTTCTTCTTCTTCTTCTTCTTCTTCTTCTTCTTCTTCTTCTTCTTCTTCT
>NW_006436007.1:666821-686266 GCF_000325575.1 Pteropus alecto
TCTTCCTTTTTCTTCTTCTTCCTTCTTCCTTCTTTCTTCTTTCTTCTTCCTTCTTTCTTCTTTCTTCTTTCTTCTTCTTTCTTCTCCTTTCTTCTTCTTTCTTCTTCTTCTTCAGGCAGGGTTGCAGGCTTGGCTCTATCCCAGCAAGGAGGAGATGGATCTTGATTAGTTTCAACCAGTCAAAGGGAATTTTATTGTCCTTGACAATGAATGATTTAAGCATTGGCATTTAATATAATTTTGGCTAATGAAACATGAAAGGAGGTCTGTTGAAGAATTTTTGGCAAAAATTTTTCTCATTGGTAAATAGTCACACTGGAGGAACTACTTCTCTTTTCCATTATTCTTCAATATTTTTGTGATTGCTGTGATCTGTGGAACTGCAACAGCAATTTTGTGATGATGAGGATCAAGCACAGAGTGGAAAGAAAACAGATTGAGAATGCAACGCCAGAAGTTGGGAAGAAACTGTGCCCCTAGTAATGTTTTTGAACTACTGAATTAATAAATTTCAAAGCTAAAATTTAATACTTATGTGCGATATTAATAATACTAAGTGTGAAATTTAGTGGTGTTAATATGTTACCAAACTTTGAGAAGTGGTCAGTTTTTCTCTTCTCTTTTTCCTTTATTTTTTTTTTCCATAGCAGCAATTGTCAGAGATTGAAAAACCAATAGATAAGTGAGAAAGAGACCTATCAAGCAGAAGGAGGTGGAAAAATTATTTTATAATTATTATGATATGAATATCAGCAATCATTTTTTGTTCTCACTATGCAGAGTTTCTGATGCATGCATTACTATTAAATATGATCTAATTATTCTGTTTTTTTTTTTTTATTCTCATGAGTATAAAAATCTCTAGAAGGGAAACATGATGATAAAGTTTTCTGCTGACCTCACAGTCTTCATGAAGTGCTTTAGATTACAAACCACATCAACTCAGCTATATCTGCTTTTTTAAAGGATGTTGTTGCAAAACACACAGTTGAAGGATTGCTTTATATAAACCTTTGTGACAGAATTCCACATTCAGACTTATGCTGTTTTGTCTAGAATAAATAAGAATGGCATATATTTAGCTCGTTGGCTTACAGAATTTTAAGAGATAAGCTGATATGCCAAATCCTTCAATCATGTAACTAATGTTAAATAGTTATAATAGCCAAATAAGTAAATAAAATCATTAGCAGATGTGCTTTATTTCTTCTGCATGGAACATTCTAGCTAGTCATCTCTAGTATTGTCTTCATGATCTAACTTTTCTGAGAATTCCAGGTCTATATCTTCTTCTTCCTATTTTTGGAACCATATGTATATATTTTCTCATTTTGTCGAATGTCGGAATTTGCTGACAAATTGAAAATAATCTGATAAAAATAGAAGATCATCTCAGAGGAAGTCAGAAGACCTGAGGTCTGTACTCAGGGCCCGTATTGTCTCACTGTGTAGCCATGGACACGTTAGGCAGATTTGCTTTAGCCATTTTCTAAATGACATAATTCAAAGCCAAATTGGACTGATTTTTGAAGAGGCACAGCATCCTCTGGCAGTAATGAAAGTTTGACTCCAAACTCTAACTTATCACATCATGGGAACCTAGTACTATTTTCTTACCATAGATTGTGAAGGACCTGACCTTCAATGCTATTAATACACAGGCATAGCCGGTGAAGATAGGATCTGGATCCCTGAGGCCAAGTAAAGCTCTTTGTCCCACATGGACACATGGTGTTGTTATACTTGTTATTCTTAAGCCTCCACCAGCTGTGTTTATTGGCCTTGTTGCATATCAACTTGTTGTGGATATTCCTGCCAGAAACTGTTGAGATGGGTGCAAGATACTGAACAAATGCACATGTCCTATTAATGGATCTGCTGATGACAGTGAGCTATAGAGCTGATTACATCTTGTGTGTCATTTTTAGGCTAAGTGTGGACTTGAAGGCGGCATCAGCTCCACGCTACTCCCCTGCTTCTCCATAGTTGATTTATAACCTATTGTCAAGTAATAATTTGATGAGATTAAATTATGTTTTTTAGAGAAAGAAGCCTGCGTTGCCACACTTGGGGAATTTTTATGTCATACCTATATTCTGGATACCTCTCATACAAATCAAGACTGCACGTGCTGTTTTTATTATTTATTGGCCAGGCTTCCATTGGGCCTTTTCAGGCAGCTCACGAACAAGGATTTTCATGTCAAGTTCAGACTAGCACAATAAGATGCATGTTTTAGAGGGCAGGACAAACCGGCTTACTTATCAAGAAAGGAGAAACTTGGAAAATGAAGGAGGAAACAGCAGGATGAAGGATGGAGAAAGGGCAAAGTGAATATAACTATTAAGAAACGTGTCCTGCAGAAAGTAATAGGGAGGAATTTTCTTTTTAAGAGTTAGCAGATAATGGTGTCCTATACTTTTTTTCCTTCTTCTCATTTATTCTGGTCCTGCTGTTAGGTTTGTGAGGCCAGATAAAATCATGTGCTGAATTCAAGTATCTCGAGGTCAAGAAAACACTAAAATGTTAAAGTTTTTAAAAATCAGAGTGTGGGTTTTTTTGTTGTTATTGTCAGTTTTGCACCTGTGTCTTCGGCTCTATTCCTGGATATTCAGTTATTGCTTAGAAATGCTGTAAAGATGAAGTGAGGTGATGCGTGTGGGGAGAAAAGATTGTTGTTGTTATTATCGTTCAGGCCAATTGGTGTTTGACAGTTTAAATGGCCAGAACTTTACAGAGAGGATACTAGTAGAGGCATCTTCCTTGAACTGTACAATGACAGGAGTGTGGGCCATCGTGGATCTGATCTGTCTCCTTTTTTTTATAGATAAGGAAATGAAGGATAAATAAGACAAGATGATTTGTTCAAGATCACATGAAAAATTAGTGTCAGAGTGACTGTTAGGGGGACTAAATATCAAAGGGTATAGATGTGTGGATTTTGGATCTGGACTCTTCTAGCTAAAACCATAGTTCTGCCACCCACAAGCTGTATGTCCTTAAATTAAGTTGTCTAATTTCCCTGTGACTCATCTTCATATACAATATGGAGATATTACCTATTCCATGGTTTGCTTTATTTACCTCATAAGATGATCACATATGATAATGTGTATAAAATAATCAATAGATGTGAAGCAAATAAATATATGCTTGAGCAAAGCCTAGTAAGTGCTCAGTAAACATTAGTGATTATTGCTTATCATTACAGTAACTAGCTTTTTATATTTACTCAGATGTTGATAACAGCAAAGATAATTCAAGGTTATAAAGAACATGTTATATTATTTCTGAATGTAAAATCTTGTGATCTGAGTCAGGGGTCAAATAATGATGCCTGAATAGCTAAATAGTAATGAAAAGCAGTAATATAAGCAGATTATCCATAATAGCTGTCTTGCAAGGTTAGGCAAATGGGGGCATTTAAGATGGTGCAGCTATAGAAGAGCAAGTGGCCTTTCAGGGGGTTTTCTTTCAAAGCTGGGGTCTCTAGCAAATGGTCCTAAGATGAGCTGGTGATTGAATATAAGCACTGGAGTAAGGGTGTCACCAAAAAACCCTCAAACAAACATGGAAGGCTCACAGGAAAAGACTCAGATTTAACTATCTGCTGGCTGAAGGCAGTTTATGATGGTGCTAGTCAGGTATCATTGTTTTTGTTCCCTTTACTTCATTTCCCTTCCTTTCTTCCAATCTTAGAAGAAGAGATCAGAATTAGCAGTTGATGTGTGAAGCATAAAAATGAGGGAGAAAGAAAAAAGTTACTTGCAATCTCTTTCCTAGAGGCTATGCCCTGTGTTCAATAAGGCTTAGCTTGGGAAGGATGCGGGGATAAATCTTACTTTTGATTAATGTAGGTAATTAGGCTGGATAATTTGAATTATTGAATTGAGAGAATGTTTGTGACTCAAACTGATAATAAGCCTTTTTATTGCCATAAAGTATCTAGAAGAGCTAACTGAATTTTCATCTAGTGGTAGAAAAAAAAAATTTGTAGCACTACTGGATACCATTAAAGAGACAGTGAAAGACAGAAATAAAGTTACTTTATGATTAACTTCATAAGTCCTCTGTCTTGAAAAATCATTTAATATTTTGGCCCAAGATTGCTATTAGCTCACAAATTATTCCAGTCACCTTTTTTTTTTTATTTCACCTGAAACTCTCATGGTAAAACAGACTATCATTCTTTTAAATCATTTTTAGAACAAAGGAAGTTAAAACATACCTACCTACTTATCTACCTACATATATAGATACATATTTACATACATGCTTGGAAAAACTCTATAGACATTTCTATACCTACTTCTACAATGGCCCTTTACAATGTATGGCAAATATTAGGCCTGTACTTTGGGTAAAAGAAACAGCCAAGAGAAAATATCTGTTTTAATTGGTTAACCAATATAACATGATAGAAATTTTTAACAGTTGAAAAGAGAAAAGAAAGTGAACTTCTGGAATGGCAGAGTAAAGCCCATGGTGAGCCCACTCTACCTCTAAAATAACACAAATATGGGTAAAACAATTAAAATCAATAAACTAAAATACAGAAATTTATCAATAATCAAAGCCATAGAACAAACTGAAAATCTTCTATCCAAGAGAAACTAGTGAAACTCAGTAAGACAGTAAGGTCTGCGATATTTTACAGTGGAGCTATTTCTTTCTTTCTCCCTCCACAGTTCAGAACTGTGGAGGCCAAAAGTTGGCAGCATGCCGGTAATGGAAAGAGCTGACTAATTTCTGAGATTTGTTAAAAAGCATCGTCTCCAGGGCACAGTCAATATTTTGTTTAAATATGAAACACTATGGAGAACATCTATTCTCAGAATGTAGTGGTTATTTGACTTGACTAGAACTCAGCTCGTGTGTGTTTGTGTGTGTGTGTGTGTGTGTGTGTGTGTGTATGTGTGTGTGTGTGTGTTGGGAAGCCTACCCCAGGACATTGCTAAAACAATAGCAAACTACTGGCAACATATCAGTTCCCTTAGGCTCTGATTTTAATAGGGAAAACAAGAGCCTGGCTGAGGAATTTAAAAGGGAAATTTGGAATTGGACAATTATAGTGAACTCTAAAAGGCTCAGATGTATTCCTGGGGATCTAAAAGGCTGCACATGTGCAAATGTAAGTAAGACTTTGGAAAGGAAGAAGTATCAGTCATTCATCTATGCCTGACCTTGAGGCCCTGAGCAAGTAAGAAGAGCTAAGATTGTCTTGTAAACTGCCTGAGGTTTTAAGGCTCTCCTTTTTTGGAATCCCCTTGGCAAAGGTGGACATTTTAAAAGCAAAGCACTTAAGGAAATTTTCTGAACATCTATTTGTAGACCATTAAATTATACTGTACCAGGTGTGACTCTTGGAAAGTGAGACTTAAAAATAAAAATAAGAATAAGAAAAAACTAGTGGGGAACTCAGAGGCCTCATACTTCGGAGAATACAGATTCTAGGAAAGCTAATAAACAAATAATCAGTAAGAAGAAAAACAAGAGTAAGAATAAGAAAAGTTGGGATGGGTGGGTGGAGGAAATTAACTCTATAGTTGTTACAATATATTATTTATTAAAAAGTCAAATTTTCAACAAAAATTAAGTCTTTGTCTAGTAATTCCCTGAGGAAACTAAATTTTGGACTTACTAGACAAAGACTTTGAATCAGTTATTTTAAATATGCTCAAAGAACTAAAGGAAACTATGTCTTAAAAAAGAAAATAATGACGATAATGTCTCATTAAATAAAGAATATTATTAAAGAGCAGACTATAAAAAAGAGCCAATAGAAATCTTGGAGTTAAAAAATACCATAGCAGAACAGAAAAATTTACTATAAGAGCAATAGCAGATTTAAGCTGGCAGAAGAAAGAAGCCGTGAACTTCAGAAAGGTCAATAGAGGTTATCCTGTCTGAGGACCTGAAAAGAAAAAGAAAAAATAAACAGAGTCTCAGAGATCTGTGGGAAATCATAAACGTACACATAATTGAAACTCCAAAAAGGATGATAGAAAGAGAAATGTCAGAAAAAATATTTGAAGAAACAATGACCAAACATTTTCCAGACTTGATGAAAAATATTAATATACATATTCAGGAACCTCAATAAACCCAAAGAGATCTACACACAGATATATCATAGTCAAATTGATGAAAGCAAAAACAAAGAGAAAATACTGAAAGTAGCAGAAAAAAAAAAAAGACCTATTATGTACTGGGTAACCGTAATGAGATTGATAGCTGACTTCTCATCAGAAACCATGGAGACTAGAAGACAAATAGATAACATCTTAAAAATGTTAAAAGGAAAAGATTGTCAACTGAGAATCCTGAATCTGGATAAGTTCTGCCTTAAAACTGAAGAAAAATTATAAGATATTTCCAGAAAAATAAAAATAGAGAATTTGTTGCTTACAGACCTGCCTTACGAGAGATAGAAAAGAAAATCCTTCAGGCTGAAATGAAAGTATACCAGATAGTAACTCAAATCCATATGAAGAAATAAAGAGCACCAATAAAGGCAAATGACATCTATTATGAAAGATAGTATAAATATATTTTTGTTCACAACTATTTCTTTTTCCATCTACATAAATCTTCTTCCATCAACATAAAAACAGCTACATAAATCAATAATTATAAAAATATTTGTTATAGGTCTGTAAATATATAAAGAAGTAATTTGTATGACAATAGCACAAAAGAAGGGAAGAATCTAGAAGAACAAAATAGTCATATACTATTAAAATTTTGTTCGTATTAATTTGACTTGATTATAAATTAGGATAAAAATAGTAATCCCCAGAGCAACTACTAAGTAAATAATTTTTGAAAGTATATAGTAAAAGAATTGACAAGACAATTAAAGTTATACACAGAAAATACCTATTTAACATAAAAGAAGGCAGAAATTGAGGAATGAAGAAAAATACACGACATACAAAAAACTAAAAGCAAAATGGTTGATGTAAATTTTACTTAATCAGCAATTACAGTAAATATGAATGGATTATATATACCAGTGAAAAGACAGAGATAGGCAGAATGGATTTAAGAAAGAAAACATGATCCAACTATTTGCTATCTACAAACAACACACTTTAGATTCAAAGACATAAATAGATTGTAAGTAAAAGGATGAAAAAAGACATACCATGCAAACAGTATCCAAAAAAAAAAAAAAAAAGCTGGAGTGGCTATACTAATACCATTCAAAATAGACAAGACAAAAAGTATTAGCAGAGTTAAAAAAGAGACATTTTATGATAAGAATGACAGATATAATGACTATATACATATGTACCTAAAAAACCCGTCCAAATACAGGAAGCAAAATCTGACAGACGTGAAGGGGGACATAGAAAATTTAACAATACTATTTAATGACTTTAATACTCCACTTTCAGTAATGGGTAGGATGACTAGGCAGAAGGTCGACATGGAAATCAAAGATTTGAACAACTATACCTTACAGTCATTTGTAGAAAATATCACCTGCAATGGTAGAATAAACATTCTTCTTAAGTGTACAAAGAACATTCTCCAGGATATATCCTATTCCAGTTTATAAAAAAATCTCAATATATAGTAGTCCCCCTTATCTTTGGTTTCACTTTCTACAATTTCAGTTACAGACAACCGTGGTCCAAAAATATTAAATGGAAAATTCCAGAAATAAGCAATTCATAAGTTTTAAATTATGTGCTGTTCTGAGTAATGTGATAAAATCTCACACTGTCCTGCTCACACCCGGGATGTGACTCATTTCTTTGTTCAGCATATCTAAGTTGTGTAAGCTACCTGTCAGTCACTTAGTACCTGTCTCAGTGATCAAATCATGTGTTGGGGTATCACAGTGCTTTTGTTCAAGTCACCCTTATTTTACTTAATAATAGCCTCAAACTGCAGGCATAGTGATGCTGGCAATATGGATATGCCAAAAAGAAGTGATAAAGTGCTTTCTTTAAGTGAAAAGGTATGCCTACCAAGGAAAAATATAGTATATGTAGGATTTGGTACTGTCTTTGGTTTCAGGCATCTATCGAGGGTCTTGAAACATATTTCCCCATGGATAAGGGTGGACTACTGTATTTAAAAGATTTGAAATCATGAAAAATATATTTTCCAACAAAAATAGAATTAAATTAGGAATTAATAACAGAAAACATTTGGGAAATTTAAAAATGTGAGAATTCAATAACACTCTTTTAAATAACTAATGAGTCAAAGAAGAAATTGCTATAAAAATTAGAAAATATTTTGAGACAAATGGAAACAAAAACACAACCTACCAGCACATATGGAGTGCAGCTAAAGCAGTGTTTAGAGGGAAATTTATAGTCATTAACAAATATATTAACAAAAACATCTCAAAGCAATAACTGAACCATTTATCTTAAGAAACTAGAAAAACAAAACAAAGAAAGCAGAAAAAAATAGAACAGAAATAAATTAAATACAGAATAGAAAACCAATAGAATAGTAAATCAATGAAATAAAAATTTGTGTTTTTTTGTAAAAGTCAACAAAATTGACAAAACTTTAAATAGACTAACCAAGAAAAAAAGGACTGAAATTATTTAATAAGGAATGAGAGGATATCACTACTGACTTCAAAAATAAAACAAAGATTATAAGAGAATGCTGTAAATAAACGTATGCCAACAAATTAAGTAATTTAAATGAAATGGATAAATTTCTGAAAAGATACAAACTACTGAAATTGAATCAAGAATATATGAAAATTTGAATAGGCCTATAACAAGCAAAATTGACTTAGTAATTAAAAGCACTCTGTACAAAGACCAGATCCAGATGGCTTCACTTGTGAATTCTACCAAACATTTAAAGAAGAATTAATATCAATCCTTTATAAACCCTTTAAAAAATAATAAGAGGAAATAATACTTCCCAACTCATTCTATATGGTTAGTATTACTGTTTTACCAAAACTAGACAAAATCATCATGATAAAACTACATACTAATATCCATTATGAATGCCAGTGCAAAAATCCTAAGCAGAACATTAGCAAACCGAATCCAGCAATATATAAAAAGAATTATATACCATAACTAAGTGGTATTTATCCTAAAAATGCAGCAGTGGTTTAATCTCTGAAAATCAATCAGTGTAATAAACTAAATTAATAAAGGACAAAAAACACATCATTTTAACAGATGCAGAAAAAGAATTTAATAAACTCCAAAACTCTTTTGTGATAAAAACAATCAACAAACTAGGAGTAGAAGAACTTCTTCAACCTGATAAGGGGCATCTACAGAAGATCCATGGCTAATATCATACTTATTTGATGAAAGATGGAATACTTTTCTCCAAAGATTAAAAAAATAAAAAAACAAAGATGCTGCTCTTGCTATTTCTATTAAACCTGTACTGAAAATTCTAGCCAGGGCAATTAAGCAAGAAAAAGAAATAAAAGGCATCTGATTTGAATAAATATAACAGTCTTTATCTGCAAATAATTTTGTATATATGGCATCTGATTTGAATAAGTATAACAGTCTTTATCTGCAAATAATTTTGTATATAATTCTATATAAAGAATCCACAAAAAAAACCCACTAAAAATATTTGAATAAATAAGTTCAGCAATGTAGCAGATGAAGGATTAATAGTCAAAAAATCAATTATGTTTTGATACACTGATAAAAACAATTTTAAAATAAAATTTAAAAACAATTTCATTTGCAATAGAATCAAGAAGAGGAAAAATTTAGGAATAAATTTAACAAAAGAAATGTAAGACATATACTGAAAACTACACTGTTAGAAGTAATTAAGAAAGATCTAAATAAATGGAAAGATATCTCCGTTCATGAATCTGAAGACTTAACATTGTTAAGATGGCAACACTCCTTAAACTATAAATTCAGTACAGCCCTATCAAAATCCTAGTTTTTAAATTTTTTTGCAGAAATTGACAAGCTGATTTTAAAATTCCTATAGAAATGCAAAGGATCCAGAATATTCAAAGCAATCTTGAAAAGGAAGATTAAAGTTGGGGAACTAATGCTTTGCTACTTAAAAACCTACTACAAAACTATAGTAATCGAGACAGTGTGATATATTCATCTATGGAATAGTATTGGGAATCCAGAAATAACCCCTACGTTTATGGTCAATTAATTTTTGACAAGGTTACCTAAAAATTTATGGAGGGGGAGAGACAGAATACTCTTTTAAATGAATGGTGCTTGGAGAACTGGATATCCACATGCAAAAGTGTAAATTTGGTTCCCACCTCACACTATACACACAAATTATTCAAATTGGATCATAGACCTAAATGTAAGAGCTAAAACTATAAAACTACTAGAACACAACATAGGGATAAATCTTTGTGACCTTCAGTTAGACAATGGTTTCATAGATATGACATCATAAACAGAAGTGACAAAGAAAAAATATTGATGATTTTTACTTTATCAAAATTGAAACTTTTAAGCTTTAGACACCATCAAGAAAGTGAAAAGATTATATACAAAATGAGAGAAAATATTTACAAATCATATGTCTGATAAGGAATTTGTATCCAGAATATATAAAAAACTCTTATAACTCAATGAAACACACATCATCAAATTGAAAAATAGGCAAAGAGTTTGGATAGACTCCTCCAAAGAAGATATACAGATCGGCAAAAGATACTCATACTCTTAGTCACTAGGGAAATGCAAAGCAAATCATACCCATGATGATGATTGCTGAAATAAAAATGATGGAAAATAATATCTTGGAAAGAATGTGGAGAAATTGGAAGCCTCATGCATTGCTGGTGGGAATGGAAAATGGTGAAGCCACTTTAGAAAACAGTTTGACAGTTCTTTAAACTGCTAAACATAGAGTTTTTAAATAAATCAGCAATTTCACTCCTAGGTATATATTCAAGAGGAATGACAATATATATCCACAAAAACTTGTACATGAATATTCATAGCAGATTTATTCATAGCTAAAATTAGAAATACTTAAATACCACTCATGAATGACTAAATAAGTTTGGTGTATTCATTCTATGAAGTTTTCTCAGTAATAAAAATAATAAAATATTGATAGATGTTACAACATTGGTGAAGCTTAAAAGTATCTTGCTAAATGAAAGATGCCAGTCACAAAAGGTCATGATTTGTATGATTCTATGAATGTGAAATGTCTAGAATAGGCAAGTACCTAGGGGCAGAAAGTAAATTTATGATTGCCTAGGGTTAGAGCAGAGTTTGGAGAGAAAGAATAGAGTATGACAACTAATGTGTATGAGGTTTCTTTTTGGACTGTTGAAAATGTTTTAAATTAATTGTGGTTATGATTGCATAACTCTCTTAATATAGTAAAAACTACTCAACCGTGTACTTTAAGTGGGTGAATTTTATATTATGTGAAATATTTCTCAATAAAGCAATAAAAAATGACCTAGAATTCCAATTCCTACAGACACTTCTTTTCATATGTATAGTAAGCCTTCGTGAAGTTAAATGGCTTGTCCAATGTTATATATGTAGGGTGTGACAGATGCAGGAGAGAAACTAAATCTGTCTAACATTGGAATTTGTGTTCTTAACCCTATATAGATCTTTATAGACAAAAAGATTTTAATTAACTGAGATTACTATTTCATGCAGAGTTGCAAAATGCTGGGTGGTTTAGAAATAGCCTTTGATGTCTATAAAAGTATGCTAATGATTAAAAGGAAATTGATATAATTATAAGTCAAGTCTGCTTAACAAAAATAGATATTCGTTTTCCCCACCTATATGATTTAGATTCTCTGTTCCACATTCCTTTCCACATTGATAGAGTTTGATCCAAAATATTTTTTTAAAGTTAAAAAGACTATGTAATAAAGATTTTCCAACTAGATAGATGTTTGTGAGGGTGTGTGCATGCATGGGATGTGAAACATAGGTTTACATATATATTTAAAAATACCTTTAGCATTCAGTAGAATGTTGTATATGTGGAGGACCATCAGTGGTCCTTCTTGTTTATACAATTAAAAACACATTTAATGGCCTCGTATTTCAGGCTCTCTTTTAGCTTATCAGCCAGTTCATCTGTGTCTCTTATAACATCTCCCCATATAGCATGCAGATAGCCAAATTGCCTATGGACGATTCCTTGGTCACACCTTGAGCTTTAAAGGTTTTGAACAAGGACCTTGGGAAGTATTTCCATAAGGGTGGGGATATAGTCAGTGAAAGAGAAGGAGAAGCAGCCTCAGAGGCAAAAGCATTATCATAGCCAGACTACAAGTACTTATTGAGTGCTCACCTTGACAATATAGAAAAAGAAAAATTTGAGAAAAACAAAGTAGGCAGGCAATTTAAATGTACAAAAATATTTTAATTTGGAGATTAATGGGGAGAGCCTTTTCAGTAGATATGAGAAAAATAGATTACAGTGGATTGTGAGTACTGGAGATAATGATTATATGAATTGACTGTGAAAGGAAATAACCTTCACAAACTATAAGGACAAAATAATTCTGCGATGTGCTTTCCAGGCTAGAAACACAAAGTACGTTTAAGCAAAATGGAAGGAGAAAATAGAAAGATAGGGATTGCAGATCCAGGTTGGAGCCAATTTGGAGGATATGTTAGCAAGGCCATGACCAAGGGTTCGGTTGTCATCCAGGCCAGTTAGACTTACATAATGAATGCCTTATTTTTGGCCACAGCTGCACCCCTGACCTTGGACAACAATTTGACAATTGCATAACTTTTGACACAAGGAAAAAGTCCGGCAGGCAAGAGCTGTAAATGTTTTGTTGCAGATCCATCTCAACACCCGAAAAGGAAACTTGGACCTATACCCTACAGAGTTAGTAATAGTGAAGTGCAGTAGAAATCCCACTAGATTTGGATTTAGAAAACCTGGATCGTAGTCTCTCTCTGTCATTTTTTCTCTTAATAATATCAGAACATCTCAGAATATTTGTGTTCTGATTGCTTTGTGTAGCTGAAAGTAGTATAAAAATCCTCACTGAGACAATCTATCCTGTCTTTTAATAAAAATATACCTAGAATGATAGGGAAGAAGTAGTCATCCTGATTCATTATTTGTTTATTCATTTAACAAATATTTATTGAGTGTCTGTTATCTCCTGGGCACTAGATGAGGTTAAGAGGAACACATAGTTGAGAAGATAATAGACAGAATCCCAAGAAAACAAATAGAAAACAAGTTAACAATAGATAAATGAGACTTTTAAGGATTGTGATGTTTTATAAAAGCAATAAGGTAGGTAATGCATTTGAGTAACTGAGAGCAGTGTCTGTAGAGAGAGTGGCCTTGAAAGACTTCTCTCTTAGTTTGGGTTATTCTGGAAACAGATACTGAGATAAGAATTCGAGCACAAGTAGTTTATTTGGGTGGTAATCGAAGAATTATGGAAGGACAGTGGGCGAGAGAGACAGGGAAGGAGAAGAGCCAGCCAAGGGTGTTTTGTCAACGATGTTATCACTTGGATGTCTGCAGCTAACCCCCCGTGGGGAATTCTTGAAAATAGTCTTGAACAGGTGATTTATCCCAGCTGAGGGGAGCAAGAGCTGGGATATTTATAAAACAACTGTCAGTTATTGGTTGAGAGTTGCCAGGGGCCAGGTGGAAGGCCTAAATGAAGGCATCCATTGGCATTTTCTGCCTGCTGTACATGTGGCCAGAAAAAACTCTCAGCTAAAGAAATGCAGGTGAAAGCAGGTGGAAGTCAGGGCTGCATGGTAGGGGTGACGGGGTATGGGCTGGTACGATGAAGTCTGTCATAGCTTTAGAAGATGACATTTTAGTAGATATTTGAGGGTTGAGAATGATGCCACCACATGAAGAACTACAAGAGGTACATTCCTGGCAGAGGAAACAGCAAGTGGACAGGTCGAGAGGTAAGAAAGAATTGATGTATTTGAGTCTGAAAGATAGGCCAAGGTGGCTATATGTTGAAAATTAGGGGAAATTTCTATGTAATGAAATAGGCAGGAACATCTAGATAATGTGAGACGTTAAAAGAACAAAGTAACAGGGTTTAGTAGTTATTCCAAGAGCAAAGAAGACCAATTAAAAATTTTATGCAAGGAAATGACATTTTAAAAAATCACTTTGGCTTCTTCTATTGGCTTAATGAATTAGAAAAGGGCAAGAGTGGACAAGGATGGTGGCAATGACGATGGAAAGAAGTGAATGGGTTTGATATTTGAAAAAAATAACTATAAATAGAATGCAAGAGACATGCTTTAATAAGATGGTAAAAGAAAGAGAGGACATAGGGATGACTTAGACTTTGGTTTGAGCAACCAGGTAGATGGTGGTACCATTTCCTGAGATAATGAAGACAGGGGCAGGAAGAATTTGGGCAAAAATTATGTTCATTTGTAATGTCAGTTGGACATCCAGCTGGAAGTATTAAGTAGGCATTTGATGGATGAATCTAGAATCAAAGAGAGAACTGAATTTGACATATGAATTTGAGAGTCATCAACATATAGTTGACCTTTAGAATTGTGGAGCTGGAATAGCTCACCTAGGGAGAGAGTACAGACAGAAAAGAAGAGAGGTTTGCACACTGTTACTTAAGGAGCACAAGCAATTAACAGTCAGTTGGAGGAGGAGGAATCAGCAATGGAGACTAAGAAAGAAGGGCCTGTGAGGTAGGGAGAAAAATGGGAGTGTGTTGCCATGGATACTATATTGATCAATGCATTTTGGAGTCAAGTGATGGCTAAAAAAATTCTTAGTTGGTTTAAGCAAAAGAAGGAATTTATTGAAAAAAAAAATTTAAAAAAAAATCAGACTATCCAGCTTCAGGCATGGCTAGATCTAAATGCTAAAATGATGTCATTTATTATTTTTTGGCTCTGTTTTCCTTTTTCCTACTTTCTTCTGAGGCAGGCTCTTTTTGCATGGTCATGATATGTTCTTCTGACTTACAAATTCCAATAGTAAGAGAGTTTCTCTTCTCCAACACCCATCCCTGAACCAATGATTGTGGTCAGGAAATGTGAGAAATAGAGTAACACAGTGATTAAGGGCATGATTTTCAACTCAGCTCCATTATTTGTTGTATAAACTTGGACTAGTCAATCATTCTGTGGTTAAGTTTTGTTATCACTAAAATGTGACTAAAATAGTACATACCTTATAAAATTATTATGAATATTAGGTGAGTTAATAGCTCTAGTGTTAAGAACAATAGCTTGAATGTAGGAAGCACTCTGTGCTATTTTGTTTCGATTGTCCAGGGCTGGAGTAAGGGGTCATTCTCTGTCTGAAATGGTAAGACCAAGAGAAGGAAATGGGTACAAAATCAGAATATTGTTAACAGGAAGGAGAGTGGATCTTAGTGAAAGAAATTCAATAGACATCCACTAAGGAAGCAGAAAACAGAAGAAGGGTTTAAGAAGCAGGCATAGAAAACTGGGTTATATACTGTTAAAGAGAAAAGTAAGATGAGAACAGAGAATTTTCCCTTGCGTTTGGAAATATAAAGTGACTGGACACCAGAAGTCAGGATGAAGTGGAGAAAGCTCGTAGAGACAACTGTTCCATTTTACTGTGAAGTGATCAAAGAAATAGAGCTGCCACTGGTGGGAAATGTGAGGGTTGAGGGTTTTTTGGTTTTGCTTTGTTTTTTAGTGAGAGATATTAAACTATGTTTATATCCAATAGTAACAGCCCAACTGATAACATAGGATGCGCAGAAGGGATAAATGAAGAAGTAGAGTTTTAGAGAAAGCAAGAGGTGATGCTTTTCAGATCTCAGGTGGAAGAAATGGCCTTCAATTAGACAGGGCATTTCTTCCGATGTAACAACAGAAAAAGTGGAGAAGAGGGGGATGTGTGCAGGTAGCTTTACCCCTCTAGTTGAGGGAATGGGAGGTGTTTTTCATGGCCACCTTTTAGAGCGAAGTAAAAATAAAGAAGTCATCCCCCGAGAATGAGTGTATATTGGTGGGAGATAGATTCTGGGGAGTTTGAGGAGAGAGAGAAGTTCTGATGTAACCTTAGCAGGGTCAGGTGAGAGAGTAGATTGTCGTCGTGGGGTATCAGGCTTGCTCTGCTGGTGGGGGATTTGCTGAGGCTGGAGACCCTTTCTAGGTTTGGTTATCACTGTAGACAAGCCCTGGGGTATGTCAGGGAAGCTCATTACATGGGGCAAGTGAAGAATTTTTCTGATCTTATTTTGTTAATTTCTAAATTTACTTTTAATCACTCAAGTAATTGCGGATATTTTAAACTTCTTTCCCACCTCTGAGTTATCTTGCTGTCACCTCCTTGCCATTGCTACCTACATGAAGTTCGAAGTTTCTCCTTTCCTTGGCCACAGGTTCAGGGTCTCACTCTCCCACATAGAACTTGTGGGTGCTGAAAAGTGAGTCTTTTCTTTGCATGATCAGAACATGAACCATTTGTATTTGTCAATGTTCTCCAGAAAAATAGAACCAATAGGATATATATGATTTATTATGAAAATTAACTCTCATGCAGTTACGAAGGCTGAGAAGTCCCACGATCTGCCATCTGTAAGCTGGAGCCCCAGGAGAGATGGTATAATTCAGTTTGAGGTCAAAGGCCTGAGAACGGGGCTAGGAGGGTGGATGATGTAAATCCCAGTTCAAGCCCAAAGGCCTGAGAACCAGGAGTGCCAGTGACATCTAAGAGCAGGAGTGGATGGATGTCTCAGCTCAAGCAGAGAGAACAAATTTTCTCTTCCTTTGCCTTTTCGTTGTATTCAGGCTCTCAAAGGACTGGGTGGTACCCACACAAATTGACCAGGGCCATCTTTATTCAGTCTACTGATTCAGATATTAATCTCTTTCAGAAACGTCCTCACAGACATACCCAGAAAGAATGGTTTACCAATTATCTGGACATCCCTCAGCCCAGTCAAGTTGACACATGAGGTTAGCCATCATACCATCTGGGCTCACTTAGTCAGTTTCTGGATTTTTCTAGAAGAGAAACCCTTACCAGGTTCCATGGGGAAGACTAGAGTAGCTCCTGGGCAGAGAAGATGAACAGGCTTCATTCTCCTGATGGCTGAGATAATTTAGAGCAGTGACTTGGCTGCTCAGCATAATTCATAAATAATATACATGTATAATTACATTGATAGGTTCTTTGAAAATATATATTCAAAAATATAAATTTGAATAGAGTATTATAAAATAAAGCTAAAATGAAAACATTAAAATTTACTTAAATATATTTAATTCACTAATGGTACCTTTTTGACTCATTAAAGTATTACTAATAATTGTTATTAAAAATAGTATATTTAGTGAGAGTAAGTTGAATGAATATTATGTTTGGAATTAAACAGAGGTTTTCAGGCCCTGAAAGTACTTTTTATGAGTTCAATTTTTTAACCTTAAATAGGCCCAGGGTTGTACTGGACTATATTTAACTTGGCTTTAGCCAAACTTTACCTTGAAGCCATAATCAATTATTCCTGAAACTGCAAAGCAGGTTGGGTCAAAGCAGAAGATTGGCAAATTGGGCATGGCGGTTTTAATTCCAAGTTTGTGATTTAATATGTCCCATACCTTTGCTATTCCACCATTTTTTCATTGCCAAAAGTCAGTTATTTCCTGAGCTAAAAGATTCCCCCGTGTCATTTATAAGCTCCATACAGCGTGTTGAGGCCGTTTGAGGTAAAATATGTTCCTTTCCCACTTTCCCACCCGTTTTGAGGCTATAATTACAAAGGTCAGGTAAGAATGAAAAAAGTCTTTATGATCTCTTTCTTCTCCCCACTTTTTAATTTTTTTAACTAGGCAGTAATAAAATACTGATTAAATGAGGTCAGGATGGTTGGTGACTGTTTTTTTTTTTTTCCTTTTTAAAATCACTGATCATTCTATATTAGGGCAATGTGGGAGACCGCTCCAGGCTGTAGAACAGATCTTCACATGCATTCCAGCTCCATCGTTGATGAAAGTGATAACCATTAAGGCATGAATGGGTGAAAGACTCTTTTTTTTTTTTTTTTTTTACAATAAACGTGGACATCGACTGTCGGCTCCTTAAAGGGGGACCTCTTCAAATGCAATGCATTTATACCAGCAATACTGTCGTTGCTCAAAACATTTCTAATAAGTTCTATTTTTTAATTGTCTTTAGAATTTGTGAGAGCTACCCAGTGAAACTAGTGCTAGTATACTTTTAATATGTTCAAAGTATATATTTTTAACTAAGCTTCATTGCATATGATATTCAGAAAACTCTATTTTGAATAAATTTAAACTATTTCTGAAAATGTCTGATACTCTCAAGAATATATGACAAGTTCTAAGCACACTTCCAAATGAGACAGCTCAGCATTCTTGTTTGGACATAGAATTTAAGAGTTAGGGGAAAGAGATTTGAGCTATTTTCAGAGCTAAAGAGTTACATATGGGAGCCAGCCCTAACAGAGTCTGGCAATTATTAGGTACTTAACAAATGCTATGTTGTTATGGTGACAAAATAGGGTCACATTTACTTGTTTGCCCCTCCTATTCTAATGCCACTCCACAGGACACTTGCGTGCTTTTTATTCTGCCATTCACTATTGGACTGCCCACCCTCTATTGGACTCTGGCTACTGGAGCTGCTTAGCCTCCCTGCCACTCAGTGTGTCCAGAAGTACCTGGAAGTTACTGTCCCTCCAGGAGGCCATAGGTAGGAAGTATGAAAGTCCAGTTTCTTTTCCTCCTCAGACTTAAGACACAGTCAGTGGGGACTTGGCCTGAAACCACATCCTGCCTTGTCTGGCTTCCCTCTTTTCTCCACCGGGGTTTCTCAGTAGAGGCCCATCTTCAGTGACTCACTTACACATGCATCCTTTCCCCAGGACCTGATTCTGTACACACCATCCTCCTAATATTGACATTTTTATTTAAATCAGCGGCAATGTTCAAGTATTGCTACCATGTAAATATTCACTGCAGAGACAATTAGTTTTATTTCCTTTTCAGATTTTAAAAATTTTTCTTGAGTTCCTTTTTATTTTGTCATATGTCATTATCATAGTCTCAACATTTTTTGAAATGCATTATTTTATTGTCATCCTAATGAAGCCTCTTTAATCTAGGATATCTCCTTCCCCTAGCCGTTCATCCTCTGCATCTGGTATTCCTTAAACCTTTGCACAGCTCTTATCTCTGGATAAAGGCTCTTTACCTAGATCTTTACTTTTCATTTTTGAGATTTCAGCTAAAATGTAAGTTCCTCAGAGAGGTCTTTCCTGATTATCATAGTTAAGTACGTGACCCACCTCCAAAACTCCTCTATTACTTCTTTATCTATGTTATTTTGTTTTATTTTCTTTATAACATTTATCCCATTTTTGAAACCACTTCATCTGATAAGTGTATTTCTGTTTGTTTGCCTGTATCCAACTCCACCCCTACCAGTGAAATATAAGCTCTGTGAGTAATTGAAGGATTATTTTTGCTTTT
>NW_006436007.1:686280-698809 GCF_000325575.1 Pteropus alecto
TAATGGGTAGAACAATGGCTTATATGGAGAAGATACTTAAAGCATATTGGTTAAGTGAATAAATAAACTGAAAGTGTAATGAAAAGTGAAAAGACCAGGCAGGGAACAGCTCTCAACAGCATAAGGGCACTAGGGTGGAATGAACAAACCAAAGTGAAAGTACCTAATATTATTTATTTAAAAAAATCATCCTCTGCCTGATGCCCTCACTGGGTTTTTGTACTCTTAGGGTAAAGTCCAAACACTTTCCTACACCTTAAACAGCCTTCCAGGATGCAGTCCATGGCTACTCTGCTGGCCTGACCATCCATTCTCCCCTGCTCTCCATCCTCCAGCTATTCTGGCCATCTGTCAGCATCCCCGATGTGCACTCATCATTCTTGCTTGGTGGCTTCACACATGCAGACCCTCTGAGTCATTCACTCTCCCCTCTCTTTCTGCCAAGCTCTTTTTCTAGGCATTCTTCAGGTCTGAGGGAGGGGTTTGTAATCTTCCAGATTGGCATAAGCACCTCCCCCCCAATAGGCTCCTATAACACTAGCGTTTCCTTTGTAATCAATACTTTAGTTTTTTCCTTCTGGTGTTTCATTAAGTATAGTCTGAAGACAGCCTGGGTCAAGATCATTTATGATTTTTATTTAAAAAAAATTCAGATCATCAAACCCCACATCTGGAAATACTGCATCAGAGTCTCTTGAAGTGGAGAAGGCAAAATAGCATTTTTTGTTAGCTCTCCAGGTGCTACTTTTGCCCTGCACATTGGAGAACCTCTGCCCTAGTTGATAACATCTAGAGTCTGTATATATCTTGGTCCCATGCATCGCCAGGGTCTATTAAGGTACCTGTAGGTACCAGTAAATATTGAAGAAATAAGTTCCTTGATCACAGTATCTAAGTCATAGAGAAGATGAGGCAGATCCTAGATCAAAGAAGCAGTGGAGAAATAAGATCAGGATTCATGACAAGAGGGTCAGAGATACTAGTGATGTTCGATTAAGGAATCAGTGAGGACCCCTTTGTTCTAAGTGACAGAAACCAAACAGGCTTAAGCCAAAGAAGAATTTGTTGGAAAAGAATTTGTTGGAATCTGAGCTAGAAATCAGATGTATATTTGGCTTTAGCCATGAACAAATTCAGGGGCTCTAAGGATGTTACCATTAGAACTCAGTCACTCACCTTTCTCACTCCAGATCAGAGCTATCTTTCCTATTTGGTGCAGATTCTACCCTCTTGGTGGCAAAATGATTACCAACAGCTCAAGGCTTACATTGTTCAGTTTAGCAATCTTAGCAGAAGAAGAATGTCTCATAAGTAGCAACTTAGAAGAACCCTGAGATTGAGTCCATTGGACCAATGTGGTCATTTGACCAGTGTCAAGGAGATGGAATTGATTGGCCATACCTGAAAAATGTACTTACTCCTTCAGTGGTGGTGAGTAGGAGGTGGTAAAGTAAAACCTACCTGATCAATATGGTTTGAGGGAAGGGGTGGATTTTCAAAGGACAATTGAGGATGCATCAAATTTTGATTATTGGAAAATCATTCGATCAACCATTATATATTGATCCCCATGCTGTATGCCAGGTTGTTTTATGTGCTAAGCATACAGCAGGGATCAAGACAAATCAAAGTCCTTAAGTTTGTGTTCTTTTGGAGCTTACAGTCTGTCCAGGAAGGGAGACAATTCTATTATAATTACAATGAAATTGGGTGTGTCGTCATAGAGGATTAACAGGAGTATTTATAGTATATGGGCTGCCAGAGCGAGCACAACATGAGTATTTATAGAGAGAGTTTATTTAGGCTGGAGAATTAAGGAAGGTGCCTAGAAAGAGTGAAATTTGAGCAGACTCCTAAAGATTATTTAGGAGTTAGTCAGAATGAGTGAGAAGGTAGAAGAGTTCTGGCAGAAAAGCTATTCTGAAGAAGAGAGATTGTAACACATCTGAAGACTTGAGATAAGTGCAGCATGAGGGAAGGAATGGTCCTCTCTGTCTCCATGGTCCGAGCTACTGCCGGCCAGTTCTCTTGTGGTGCCAGCTTCCCTGGATAGCTCTGGCTTATAGGTTCTAGTAATACTCTCTCTGCTTGGGTCCCTCCAGTCCTAGAAGTGGCCAAAACTTCTGGCTGAGGTTAAATGTCTCAGTGTTTTTGCCATTCTTCCTTGGGCTTTTTAGTGCTTCCGTCACTGTGACCAATTTCCTGCATTAAATGCTCTCAATTTGAAATCCTCGAAGTGGCTTTTCTTTTTCTTATTGGACTATGGCAGAATGAAAAGCCATGAATAGTTACCTTGTTTCAGTGTTGATATGAGAGCAAATAAAAGATTTATTAGAGTGGATTCAAGAAAAGAAGTCGTCTATGGTTTGCTTAGTTTTCATTTCTAGTTTTTCAGTTTCCTCATTGATGTGCTTGAGTTCTTTATGTATTGTTTTTCTGATATGAACCTTTTATCTATTATATATGTTGCAAATATCCTTTCAAGATCTTGACTTTTCATTCCTCATTCACATTCCTTGATATTCTGAATTTTAAAAACTTTTAAAAATCTAAATAAACCTATGTTATTTTATGTAATCAAGTCTAAAAAAAAACATTGAGAGCATATATTCACCTGTATTTTTCCCTTTCTTTATGTTATATATAACCTACCTCCCTCATCCCCAAAGAGTGAGTTAGAATTAACACTCTATTCTTGTTCTGCTATTGCACATTTGAATTATATTTCTTTATCTAAGTTCCCTAAGGTTTACATTATAATGTGTTTTTGTGTCCTTGACATTTATGGAAGGTTGATAGAAGAATATTTTATTAAATGGTTTCGATACCTTTTGAAAAACTAGCTGAAGATATACATAAATCATGTTTGTAGGTACCAAGACACTCAGGGGATAAGTGTTTTCTTGAATTTAATTAAAAATGTTTACTTATCTAATTATATTTTGTGCAGAATGACTGAGAATTAATCCTTTCTTAAGATATAAAAACCATATAGTGCACTATACTATTTAACCAAAAAGTGAACATATTTTGCTCTGTATTATCTGACATCTAAATATTTAAGCCTTTCCCTTTTACTGCCTAAGAAACACTATGCTGTTTCCTTAAGAAAGACTTGGTTCAGTTTACTTTTAGTTATTAAAACTGATCTGCAAATTTCCCTCAAATGAAATAAATTTAAGAGATGCAGATAATAACAGTAATAAAATTCTTTAAGATTCACCATAAAGCATGGTATAAAAGCTCAGAGTAAGACCATTTTTGCAAATATAAAAGTGAGTAGAAGTTTGTTTAGGCTTGTCCTTTATTTTAAAAAGTCAATGCTAAGAAGCTCATATAGGAATAATCCATGAGTTCAGTATCATTCAAGTCAAATTAAACTTTAAACACGTAGAATGCATTTATTCAATCAACAAATCTATCAACATGCTAAAAATATCAGTTCGATGCTAAGGATTCAAGAGTTAACAAGCTATACATGGTTCCTGCCCACAAGCAATTTACAGCCTGGTGGGAGAAATCAGGAAGTGCATTTTATCTAGTTTTGGTAGGTCAGGGAATATGTTTCAGAAGAAGCTCACCTGGAAATCTGGAGGACACAGTAATGATGGATGATATATATATGTTCCCAAACAAAGAAATGGCATATACAAAGGCCCCATAACAAGCTCATGATATATCACAAGGTCTTCAACAAGTGAGTACCGCTTGAAGCTGAAAGTAGTGAGTATGGCTTGATGAGAGAGAATCATGACCACAGATCCTATAAAACAAATTAAAATATGTCCTGAAGGCAGTAGGAAGCTACTGAAAGGTTACACCTACAGGAGAGGACACACTATTTGTTTTTTGTAAGCCTCATCTAGCTTCAATTGGAAAAGGGATTGGAGAGTGAAGACAAGAAAAGAGGCAGGATGACCAGTTAAGAGGTACTTTATTAGGGTTGCAGCGGGGACAAATGAAGGGACATGGACAGTTTCAAGAGAGCTTAAAGAAAGAGAATCTATAGGACTTGGTAACACCTTGGAGATGGGGTAGAAGGAAGAATTCAGGATAACTTTAGGTTCCAGTGTTGTGACAATGAATGAATGATGATGCAGTTTAGTGACCTCAGGAGAAAGAACAGATTCAAGAAAGTGCTGAGTTTTGTTCTGGGCAGATTCAATCCAGGATGTCTGTGGGTCATTTGAGTGGAGCTATCTAGTAAAGATTATGATGCATAAATCTAGAACTCAAGGATGAAGGTGGTGTTGACCCTGAGAAAGAAAATATTTACCAAAAAGGGCTCCTAGTGGCTAATTGGGCTTAAAATAAAACACAAAACAAAACAAAACAAAACAGAGCCTAGTAGCTGTTTCTAAACAGGAGCCTCTCACAAACCCCAGTGCAGGGATTAGCCAGCACTAAGCTGCCTGCAGCATGCACTGAACCACCTTCCTGCTGTCTGAGACATTTCTAATAAAGGAGTTCCTGGAACTGTATTTCAACCAATAGGACTGAGACTTTCTCCATCCAAAGAGAGCTGAGAATCTGTATCTTTATTAGTATCTTCACCGACCAATCAGAATTGGCTCAGTTCTGACCAATTGGGACAGTACTTTTTGGACTAATCAAACTATGAGGATTTGTAGTCCTCATTTGCATGAGGATGAACCTTTAAGGGACCAGGGGTGGGGACTCATCTCTCTATAAGTCAGCTCCCCTCACATTCTGGGAATGTACTTTCTCCTACTATGGAAGAGAAGACTGTTTCCCCAGCCGGAGCGGAAACACTGAAGATGTCTTCTTGGATAGAGCAGAGCAGAGCTGTCCTGTCTCCATGGGCCAGGGCTGATCTATCTAGCAGGAGAAGGGACTCGCATGAAGGTTGCCTCACAGCTGTGCTGTATCACAATTGGACTGTTTGCACTGAATAAAGTCTCCTCCTTCACCACACCCCGAATTGGGGATTAGCGTTGGCATTGAATTGGTACTAAAAACCATTGGCTGACAGTGGAGATTTAGGAATCATCAGTATATGAATGGAGAATGGCATCATGGACACAAGAGAGGTAATTTGTTATTGTACATCAGTTTATGTACATTAAAGTGGGCAGGAGCAACTACTGAGCAAATGGAATTAAGCCTTGTCACTATTTTAGTGGTTCTGAAGCATAGGTAGGTTAGTAATATTCCCACATGAACAATTTACCTGTAAATTTTTAAAAGACAAATGCAAAGCTGCAATCTTTTTAATCCATGGCACATGTGCAAAAAATATAAATTTAAATATAGTATTGAGGAAGTAAATATTTTTTAAAAATATGTTTTATCCAGTGATGTTTCCCAAAACTTAGAAGACTGCCTGGCATATAGTAGGCCCTTAATGAATATTTGATGACTAGATGAGTGAATTACAAATTCTATGCAAAGAAATATAGTATTCATCTATCAGCACAGTACGATCTCCAGGCTTTAAATGTTATTAAAATTCAGTAAATGATTCATTGAGTGTTTTGTTTTCATAGTTTAAAAATGTCTAAAATTCATATCTAAAAGGCGAATTTTATTTTTTATTTTTTAAAATTTCATTGAAATATAATATCTATACAGAAAAGGGTGCACATCATAAGTGTAGAACTTAAAAGGTGAATTTTAAATAAAACGTTTCAGAGCCTTAGGCTCAGAGCCCTAAATTGCAGAGCTGATTCTTATATTAGATCTTGCACTGGTCCCCAACATCCCTTCTTATTCTGAGGTTCTAAAATCTAGTGAAAGAGGAAAACCGATTACACTGTTTTCCCACAAACTCATCCCGAGTTTCCTTGTATTTTCCATGTAGCGAGTCCTCCAGATTCCATCCTTTGTAATAATCTCTGCTTCCACCTCTCTGCCCTCAAGTTCAAGAAAATTGTTCCTTTTCATATATACCTTAGATTATGACTTTTATATGAGATAGTCCAATTAAAATGTGGTTTTCCAACTTGTTTTAGCTTCCTGCCCTTTGTCTGAAAAGAATGAAACAACACGGACTTTACTTTTTGACCTTTGAGCATTCACAACGGACAGAAGCGCGAAGCAGCAAGGAGGCCTGGGAGAACGCATGCCCGTAAACTGCTGTCATCCTTTGAGCCTCTAAAAGGGCAAGCCTGTTGCTAAGGAAACCGCTGCTCCGGGAGGGCTAAACACACAGTGAAATCGCAGGGAAAGAAAGGCACAAACAAGTCAGAATGTTGGGGGAGGGGTGGCATGAAGCAGCCTGAGAACTTCTAAACCTTTATCGCTGGGAACACATCAAAGGCTGGGGTGTGGGGCAGGGTAGGAGGGGTTCAACGGTCCATCCTAGAAAATAACTAGCTGGTATTTAAAGGGATCTTAGACTTTCCTGTGAATTTAATTTTGCCCAGACACACAAGCAGGAAGACAAAGTGGCTGTTAATTTTCCATTTATCTTCAGGAAGTTTATAGCAGTTTTTCAAGTTTAATTACCTTCATTTATAATATGTGGTATAATTAGATTTACAGTGCTCAAAAGCATCTTTTGGTTTATTTTGGTGTTGATGCTCGCTATTGATGGGATAAAGTAACTATAGATGTAGTCATTTTGGAAATTACGTGATTTTTTTTTAATTGCATAAATCTCCACCTTTCCTAAAAGAAAAATATTTATGTCCTTAGAGAATGATGTTTGACACTTATTTTCTGTTACTCATTTCCAACACAATGAGTCTTGACTTACTTAAATAAATAAATGCGCTAAATTATAAAATATTGGAAAGGTTATTTTTAACTTTCTGCTAAAAAGCAAGAAGTATAACTTCAATGTCATTTCCTATTATAATAAAATGTCTCCTCTTATGCCAATGCAAAGTTGAATTTTTTATATACAGTGAGTTGGCACAGCATCTACTGTGGACAATCTTTGGTCTTTCCATTGCCCTGTCTTGTAAAAAAATCTGCTTGCATCAATAAACAATTTCTTTTCTTCCATTCTCTCATGTCCCAGAATAAAATAACTCACTGGTGCAGAGCTACGCTACCTAGATTGCTGCATTACTGAAGCAAGATGGCTGCTTAGAGATCATGTAATCCAAGCTTTTCATTTAATATGTGATGATATCGAAATGCAACTCTTTTTCTTGTTTCAGGGGTCATTTCTAAGTACGTTTATGAATAGGTGTACACAAAATTGCAAGCTTAAATTCATATGGATACCACGAACACACCTAAAATTTTGGCTTTGAAAATATATACTTCCTTGATAACATCAGCAGGATCCACAAGGATTTTAATCTCAATGGGTATTTTACCAAAATGAGCATGTGCAATAGAGCCATAGGAATTTTAAAACAAGGATAATACTTTGAAAGTAACAAAAAGTTGTTGAGCTGTGCAGAATTAAGTGAGAAGAAAGCAGAAAGGTCGAGAAGCATTTATCCACCTTGTGCCCGCCACTATATATACAGACGCATGGGCAGAGTGTGTGCAGGTGGGGAAGAAGATTGAAAGAGAAATCAATCTAGTTTTGTTGGAACCCAGAGTCTTAACACGGTTACTTGGAAGGAAGCCAGGTCATTATTAATAAATGTTTTAGTTCAATAATGTTTACTTCAACAGATATGTAAGTTGTCAAGTGAAGGTTGTCATCGCCAATTCAATGCTGACAGAAGTTTGCAATTTGGGGTACGGTGAGGGGAGAGACTTCTTTTTCCAGTTAAAACAGATCAATCGTGAAACAGCATGGTTATGGAACAGCACAGCTGTGAGGCAGTGGGGCAAGGCAGCCTGGGCGAGAATGCCTGGGTGAGGAGGCCTCAGTTTTATAGCTTCAGTGTTGCAGCTCAGCTCCAGTATTACAGCTCCAGCTGGGGAAACAGTCTTTGATGGAAACTAAAAGTGTGCTGTGTGGAGGGAGAAGTGAAGCAGGCTTCTATAGAGAAGAGCACCTTCCCTCATCATTGATTGATTCATTTCTATGCAAATGAGGAGTCCAAATTCTCACGGTTTGAATGGTCCAAATAGCACTGTCTTTATTGGTTAGAATGGAGCTTCTCTGATTGGTTGGTGAAGATACAAATGAGGATATAGCTGCACAGCTCCCATTGGCTGGGACAGCTCTTCAATCCTTTGGTTGATTTACAAGCCTAGGAGCTCTTTTATAAAGGTTAGCTCAGCTGGCAGGAATACAGTGTAGGAGACAGGCAGCCAGTGCAGTATTTTCCTGAAATGCAGCTGTGATAGAGGCCTCTGCAAACAATAGCTGCCAGATTCTAGTTATGAATTCGACCCCTATAGAACATGAGGAGTCCTTTCTGGCAGCTATGTGCTTCTCAAGGTCAACAAAATATACCTCAAGTGCACACTTTGATGAACTCCACAAATCAGACCCTAAACTCCTTTGCAAACCTTCCTTGACCAGACTTCATTGCTCATAAGATCAGTGTTTGACTTCATTCCATAGACAGAAATAAAATTTTATGGCAAAGGATAAGTTTGTTTTCTTTTAAGTTGATCCTAAATTTCTAACTCAACATATTCTTGGAGATATTTTGAAATAAGCTCTTGAGTTCTTAGTGGTATTACTAAGCGGTCTTAAGAAAAATCAAACAGACAAGCATCCTAAATAGTCCTACTTGATTTAAGTTAATTGTGAAAATGGAAAAAGTGGAAATGACTTAAAAGAAAAAAGAAAGTAAAGTAAAGGGTAATTTTTTAAAAGAGTGGAGTTTAATAAGATCTTAGAATATATAAAACACCATCATAGCCATTATCCCGACTGATTTACACAACAGTGTAAGATTTATTACTTCGTTGCATAGATATAGAAGTTGAGATAAAGAGAAATGAATGACTCTCAAAGTTACTTGGCTAGTAAGAACTAGTTCTAGAGTTTATAGCTTTGGACCACAAACACCCTTCTTTCTATAAGGTCTGCTGCCTCTTGGAGCTATGTGTGAAGTTTATTTTTCTAAAGAATATTTAATCTGATTCTAAAAGTATTCTGTACACTTTAAGATGAAAATAAGAAGTATTTCATTATTGATTTTTTCTTTTTATTAGACACTAAAATATATACAGTACAGTGTCTATAAGCACACAAATCTTGGGTGTGCAGATCGATGGAAATTCTAAAAATATATCTTGTACCCATCATCCAAATTAAAGTACAGAATACTTCGACAGCCCAGAAAGTTTTGTCTTATACCTTTTGAGTTGATGTCTCCTTTCCTTCTCCCATACTGACCCTCACGAAGGTAACCCCTATTCTGACTTTTATCATCATAGGTTAGTTTTGCGTGTTCCTGACCTTTAATAAATGAAGACTTACTGTATATTGACATTTATGTCTGCATTTTTTTCTAGCATTATATCTGTGAGATTCATTCATGCTGTTGCTTCAGTTCATAGGTCTTTTTCTTTTTTATTGTTATATGATATTTCATTATATTCTACAGTATGAATACATTATAATTTTTAAATATTTGCTACTATTGATAGATATTTCAATTATTTCAAGTTCTTGGCTATTATGAACAAAACTTCTATGAACATGTTTTTCGGTGGGCATATTCATTAATTTTTCTTGTATATATAATGAGTGGAATTGCCAGGTCATGGAGAAAGCATATATTTAGTTTTAATGGATACGATTAAACAATTTTCCAAAGTGTTTGAACCAGTTTATACTCTTACCAACAATGTATGAGAGTTTGCTTTGCTTTCTCAACATCTTATGTGGTTGTTTTCAATTTTAGGCATTCTGTTTATAGAGAGGTATCTCATTGTGGTTTAAATTTGCCCCGCCCTGATGAATACTGAGTTTGAGCACCTTTTCATACACTCACCAGCCAGTTAGAAATTCTCTTTTTTGCCTGTTTTTTACATATTCTTAGGTTGAGTTCTGTATCTTTCTTGATTTGTGGGAGTTCTTTTAAGTACTAGATATCAGTATGTGTTAAAATTTGTATTGCAAATATCGACTCCAAGTCTGTGACTTACCTATTTTTCTCACTTATTCATGTTTTTTGAGGAATAAATATCCTTAATTTTGAAAAATCCTAATTTATCAATTTTTCTTATATGATTAGTACTTTATCTTTGCCTGTGCCAAGTTCATGAAGATATTCTACAATGTTTTTTCCTAGAAATGATATTGTTTTTTATTTAAACTTAAGAAAAAAGATTTTTATTAAAATTTAGCTAACATATTAGTTTCAGGTATACACCATAACTATTCAACATCTATATATCTAAAGGAGTGGTCACCATGATAAATCCAGCAACCATCTGACACGCTACACAGTTATCACGATATTATTGACTATATTTCCTATGCTGTACACCACATACCCATGACTTATTTGTTTTATATCTGGAAGTTTGAACCTCTTATTTCCCTTCACATTTTTTTGCCCTTTATTGATTTTTCAATTACATTTGACATTCAATATTACTTTACATTAGTTTCAGGTATACAGCATAGTGGTTAGTCATTTATATAATTTACAAAGTGATCCCCTTACTAGTCTAATACCCACCCGGCACCATTATAGTTATTACCGTATTATTGACTATATTTCCTATGCTTTACTTTATATCCCCCTGACTAAATTGGTAAATTTTGCAATTACCAATTTGTACTTCTTAATCCCTTCACCTTTTTCACCCTGTCCCCCAAACCCGCCCTCTCCCATCTGGCAATCATCAGCTTGTTCCCTACATCTGTGAGTCTGTTTTTGTTTTGTTTGTTTATTTTGTTCTTTAGAATCTACATATAAGTGAGATCATATGGTATTTGTCTTTCTCTATTTAACTTATTTCACTTAACATAATACCTTCCAGGTCCATTCATCTTGTTGCAAAAGGTAAGATTTCATTCTTTTTTATGGCCAAGTAGTATTTCATTGTATATATATACCACTTCTTCTTTATCTAATCATCTATTGATAGGCACTTAGGTTGCTTCCATATCTTGGCTATTATAAATAATGCTTCAATGAACATAAAGTTGCATATATCTTTGTGAATTAGTGTTTTGGATTTCTTCAAATTAATACCCAGAAATGAAATTGCTGAGCCATATAGTATTTCTATTTTTAATGTTTTGAGCAACCTCCATACTGTGTTCCATAGTGGCTATACCAGTTTGCAACCCCATAAACAGTGCACAAGGGTTCCCTTTTCTCCACATCCTTACCAACACATGCTGTTTATTGATTTATTGATGATAGCCGTTCTGACAGATATGAGGTGATATCCCCTTGTGTTTTTTAATTTGCATTTCTCTGATGATTAGTGATGTCGAGCATCTTTACTTATGTCTATTGGCCATTTGTATGTCCTCTTTGGAGTAATGTCTATTCAGGTTCTCTGCCTATGTTTTAATTAGATCATTAGGCTTTTTAGTGTTAAGTTGCATGAGTTCTTTATAAATTTTGGATATTAACCGCTTACCACATGTATCATTGGCAATATCTTCTCCCATTGAGTGAGTTATCTTTCTGTTTTGTTGATAGTTTCTTTTACTGCGCAAAACTTTTTTAGTCTATTACTTTGTTTTCTTTTGTATCCCTTGCCTAAGGCTACATATCTAAAAAATATTACTAAGAACAATGTCAGAGAGTTTACTGCCTATGTTTTCTTCTAAGACTTTTATGGTTTTGAGTTTTACATTTAAGTCTTTAATCCATTTTGAGTTTATTATTGTATATGCTGTAAGAAGGTGGTCTGGTTTCATTTTTTTTGCATGTATCTGTCCAGTTTTCCCAACAACATTTATTGCATAAACTGTCTCTACCCCATTGTATATTCTTGTCTCCTTTGTCATAGATTAAATGACCATATAAGCCTAGGTTTATTTCTGAGCTCTCTATTCTGTTACATTGATCTATGTGTCTTTTTTTAAGCCAGTACCATGCTGCTTTGATTACTGTAGTCTTGTAGTGATAGCTGGATATCAGGTATTGTGATACCTCCAACTTGTTCTTCTTTCCCAAGATTGTTGTGGCTATTTGGGTCTTCTGTGACTCTATATAAATTTTAGGATTATTTTCTTTTTTTTAGTTCTGTGAAAAATACCATTGGTATTTGGACAGGGATTGCATTGAATCTATAGATTGCTTTGGGTAGTATGGACATTTTAACGATGTTAATTCTTCCTAAACATGAACATGTATTTGCTTCCATTTATTCACATCTTCATTTTCTTTCTTCAGTGTCTTATAATTTTCCAAGTACAAGCCTTTTAACTCTTTGGTTAAATTTATTCCAACAGATTTTATTTTATCTTATTTCATTTTTGATGCAATTGTAAATGGATTGTTTTCTTAATTTCTTGTTCTGGTAATTCATTATTGATGTATAGAAATGCAACCTATTTCTGAATATTAAGTTTGTATCCTGCTACTTTACTGAATTACTTTATCAATTCTAATAATTTTTTTGGTGCTTTATGGTTCTTTATATATAGTATGTCATCTGTGAATAGTGACAGTTTTACTTGTTTCTTTCCAACTTGGATGCTTTCTCTTTCTTTCTTCTCTCTCTCTTT
>NW_006436007.1:698832-713536 GCF_000325575.1 Pteropus alecto
TATGGTTAGTACTTCCAAAATCAAGTTGAATAGAGATGGTGAAAGTGGACATTCTTGTCTTATTCCTGATCATCAAGAAACACTTTTAGCTTTTCCCCATTGAGTATGATGTTAGCTGTGGGTTTGTCATATATGACCTTTATTATGTTGAAATATGTTTCTTCTGTTCCCACTTTGCTGAGAGTTTTTATCATAAATGGATGCTGAATTTTGTCAGATGCTTTTTTTACATCTATTGATATGATCATGTGATTTTTATCTTTCATTTTGTATATGAAGTATATCACTTGAATTTATTTGCAGATATTGAACCAACCTTGCATCCCAGAATTAAATCCCATTTGACCATGATATATGATCTTTTTTATGATTTACTGAAGTCGGTTTGCTAACATTTCGTTGAGAATTTTTACACCTATGTTCATCTGAGATATTGGCCTCTAATTTTCTTTTGTGTAATATCTTTGGCTTTGGAATCAAGGTAATGCTGGCCTCATAAAATGAAGTTGGGAGCCTTCTCTCCTCTTAAATTTTTTGGAATAGTTTGAGAAGGATAGGTGTTAATTCTTTTTTGAACGTGTGGTAAAATTCACCTGTAAAGCTATCTGGTCCAGGATTTTGTTTCTGGGAAGTTTTTTGATTCAAGTTTACTGGTTTAATTTTGTTAGCTGTTCAGATTTTTCGTTTCTTCTTGATTCAGTCTTGGAAGATTGTATGTCTCTAGGAATTTATCTATTTCTTTTAGGTTGTCCAATTTGTTGGCATATAATAGTTTGTGGTATTTTCTTATAATCCTTTGCATTTCTGTGGTGTCAGTTGTCACTTCTCTTTCATGTCTGATTTTATTTATTTGGGTCCTCTTTTTTTCTTGATGAGTCTGGTTAAAGGTTTATCAATTTTGTTTATCTTTTCAAAGAACCAGATCATGGTTTCATTGATCTTTTGTATTTTTTTAGACTCTATTTTGTTTATTTATGCCCTGATCTTTATTATTTCCTTTTTTTCTACTAACTTTGGGCTTTGTTTTTTGTTCTTTTTCTAGTTCCTTTAGGTGTAAGGTTAGATTGAGATTTTTCTTTTTTTCCTTTTTTTTTCACGTAGGCCTGTATTGCTATAAATTTCCTCTCCGGGCTGCTTTCACTGTGTTCTATAGATTTTGGGTAGTTGTGTTTTCATTTTCATTTGTCTCAAGGCATTTTTCAATTTCTTCCTTGTTCTCATTGTTAGCCTATTTATTATTTAGTAGCATGTTTTGTTGTTTAGCCTCCATGTTTCTGTGCTTTTTTTTGTGTGGGTGTGTGCTTTTTTTCTTTCTTGTAATTGATTTCTAGCTTCATATGATTGGGGTTGAAGAAGATGCTTGATGTGATTTCAATCTTCTCAAATTTATTGAGGTTTGTTTCATAGTCTAACATGTGGTCTATCTTGGAAAATGTTCCATGTGCACTTGAAAAGAATGTGTGTTATCCCTTTTTCTTGCTGCCTTTAGGGTTTTCTCTTTGTCTTCTCTTTGGCATTTTAATTATGATGCATCTTGGTTCCTCTTGTTTGGGACTCTGCTTCCTGGACTTTACAAGGTTAGGGAAGTTTTCCACCATTATCTTCAACTAGGTTCTCAATTTCTTGCTCTCTCTCTTCTACTTCTGATACCCCTATAATATGAATGTTGTTATGCTTGATGTTGCTCAGAGGTCCCTTAAACTTTTTTTTGATTCTTTTTTCTTGTTGCTATTCCAATTGCGTGTTTTCTGCTACCTTGTCTTCAAAATTGCTGATCTGATCCTCTGCTTCATCTAATCTACTATTGATTCCTTCTAGTGTATTCTCTATTTTATTTATTATATTTTTCATCCTGACTAGTTTTTTTTTATAGTTTCCGTGTCCTTTTTTATGCTTACTAGCTCTTTGCTGAAGTTCTCACTGAGATCATCAATGCTTCTTCTAAGTTCATTGAGCATCCTTATAACCAGTGTTTTGAATTCTGTATCTGGCACATTGCTTGCCTCCATTTTATTTAGTTCTTTTTCTGGAATTTTCTACTGTTCTTTCATTTCGTATTTTGGTACATGTTTCTTTGTTTTCTTATTTGACTGTCTCTCTGTAAGTTTTACATTTTTTATTATACAGATATTTCACTTCTATGATCAAATTTATTTCTAGTTATTTTATTGCTTTTGATAATATTATGAAATAGTTTTTTTTCTTATTTTTTAGATATTTCATTGTATGTAGAAATGCAACTTATTTCCATATACTGATTTTATATCCTGCAACTTTATGGAATTAATTGTATTTTCTATTTTCATTTTTTTTTCTTTTTGCTGGATCTTCAGGATTTTCTCTATATAAAATGTCATCTGCAAATAATGACAATTTTACTTCTCCCTTTCCAATTTGAGTGTCATTTATTTCTTTTTCTTGCCTAATTGCTCTGGGTAGGACTTCCAGTACTATGTTGAATAAGAGTAGTGAGAGTAGGCACTCTTGTCTTGTTTCTGATCTTAGAGAAAAAGCTTTCTTCAATCTTTCACCATTGAATATATTAGTTATGTGTTTGCTGTATATTGCCTTTATTATTTTGATGTACATTCCTTCTATACTCAGTTTGTTGAGGGTTTTATCATGAAAGAATGTTGTATTTTGTCAAACGCTTTTTCTACATTTATTGAGATGATCATTATAATTTTTATCTTTAATTCTATTAATGTGTGGTGTATCACACTTATTGATTTGTGTATTTTAAAACATCCTTGCATCACAGGGGTAAGTCCCACTTGGTCATGGTGTATGATCCTTGGCTGGCAACTTTTTCTCTTTCAACAAAACCCTTTCTATGTCATTCCATGCTCTCTTAGCCTGTAGAGTTTATGCTGAGAAATCTCCTTATAGTCTAAGGGGGGTTTATTTATAGCTTATGATCTTTTTTTACCCCCTTGGCTATTTTGAAGATTCTCTTTTTGTCTTTGATTTTATACAGTTTCGTTATAATGTGTCTTGGAAAATGCCTTTTTTTTTCATTAAGGTTATAAGGTGACTTATTAGCTTTGTGATCTTGGATATCCAAGTCTCTTTCCAGGTTTGGGAATTCTGTTCTTTAAATAAACTTTTGGTTTTCTTCTTTCTCTTATCTCTTCCGGAACCCCAATTATTCTAATATTTGTTTGTTTGATGTAGTCCCATAGATCACGTAGGCTTTTTTTGCTCTTTTTTCATTCTTTGTTATTGCTCTTATTGTTCTCTGATTAGCTCATATCAAAGTTCCTATCCTCTAGATCAGCAGTCTCCAACCATTTTGGCATCAGAGACTGATGCTCCTATGAGAATCTAATGCCTGATGATCTGAGGTTGAAATGAGATGGTGATACTAGTGCTGGGGAGCAGCTGCAAATACAGATGAAGCTTCACTTGCTCTCCCACCACTCACCTCCTGCTGTGCAGCCCAGTTCCTAACAGGCCATGGACTGGTACCAGTCTCAGCCCAGGGATTGGGGACTCCTGCTCTAGATCACTGATTTCATCTTCCATTTGTTATATTCTGCTATAGATGCTCTCTATTACATTTTTCATTTCATTTATTGAATTCTTCAACTCCAGAATTTCTGTTTGGTTCTATGTTATGCTTTCTATCTTTGATAGATTTCTCTTTTTGTTTATATATTGTTTTCTTAATTCTGTTGAATTGTCTTTCTGTGTTTTCTAGTAGCTCATTGAATTTTGTCAAAATAGCTATTTCGAATTGTTTATCAAAAATTTGTGTCTTTGAATTATTATCTTTTGGTTATGACATGTTTCCTTGATTCTTCATGTCCTTTGCAGATTTTCATTGCTGCTTTTGCATTTGAAGTAGCAGACACCTCCTCAAATCTTTACTAGTTGCCTTTAGGTGGGATATACTGGTCCTGTTATACCTGATATTTTTATCGACCTTGTGCTGACACACCTGCTCTACACTTCTTGCTCCCTCTTGTGGCAAAATTCTTAAGCTTTTATGTCTTCTCTGGTTTAACAACTAATCAGGCTGGCTACTAAAAATCTCTTTTGTTTTCCAGAAAGTGGGTGAAAGCTAGAGTTTGTGGTTTCTTCCTTGCCCACAGATCCTAGTCTGTTCTTCAGAGAGTATCTTGTTTATTGGTGCTTGCTTTTACTGTTGCACTGGAAGTATGCAAAAAGAGTTGGCTGCAGTGGGGGTTGGTGTGGGTTTATCACTAGGGGTGTTGGGAGTGCTTTTAGTTTCGATGGGGGATCCTTGGGTGAAATTCTACCAGAGGATTCATGGGTGGGCTTCCTATAGAGTCTTGAATATGGTCAGCAGAAACCACATCCTTTTAATTCTCTTTGATCTTCTGAGTGTTGCTTTGAGAGAAACAGGTTTCTCCAGTAGCATCCCACATAGCTGGAGTAGCTGGGCACTCACTTACCACTCCCCTTTTCTGCTGTGGAAGAGATGCCCACGCCCTCGCGCCCCGGCCCCGCCACCCTGCCCCGCTGCTAGTTTAGCCTCACACTTTGTACCCTTGGTGGAGGAGTCATGTTAGCAAAAATCCTCTTATCCTCTCTAATGCATTCAAACTCATAATTTTTGTTTTGGTGGTCATTCCAGTGACATACTGGACTCTCCCCTTGGAAAGTCCATATTTCTACAAAGTCTCTCTTGTTCATAGGTGTCTGCCCAATATGGCACTTTCCAGGTTTTCCCTGACCATGAACTAGAAAGGTTGGGGCAGGTTCTTTGGCTCCTGCTTGTTCTTCATCTTATACTGAGATCTGTCTTCCCATTACCAGATTGCAGGTGGGTGAGACTCCTTCTAGATCTCTTGGTGTATGGTGCAAGATCTTACAACTCTCATGGAGGCACTTTTGTTCATGGGTAGGTGCCTAATTAGTTGTTAAAATGGAGCCCCAAAGGCAGGGACATCTTATGCCACCGTGATACTGATGCCACTGAGAACCTACTTATTGTACAAGTTATCTTTTAGATCAGTTAAAAAAGAAGAAAATAAAAATTGTTATGTTACTCCCATTAATTCTTTCTCCAATGCTCTTTCTTTCTTTATTCGGACCCAGTATCTTACCTATATCATTTTTCTTCTGCCCCCAAAACTTGTTTTAACATTTCTTTAGGGCAGATGTGCCAGCAACGAATTACCTCCGATTTTGTTTTCCTAAAATATACTTTATTTTTTCTTCACTTTTGAATGGGTAATTTCACTAAAAAATACAAATTTAGGTTTGTATATTTTAAAATATTTCATTTTCTTCTTGCTTGCATGATTTCTAATGAAAACCCAGTGCAGTTCTTTCCCACGTGCTGCTATAGCTAAGCTGTTCCCTCTCCCATACACCTCTGGCTTCTTTAACAATTTTGTCTTTGTCTTTGGTTTTCTGTAGTTTGGTTATGCCTAAGCATAGATACTTTTGGTGTTTATCCTGCTTGATGTTCTACGAGCTTTCTGGATCCATGGTTTGATGTATATCATTAACTTTTAAAAATTCTCAGCTGTTATACTTTCCTTCCCTGTATGCGGCAGTCCCCATCTATTTATTTAAAGCCCTGATGTATGTTAACAATAGATTTTCCTCTTTTGTGAGGCAGGAAGGCCAGAGGGGGCTGGAACAGGAGGAATGCCTTTCAATCTTGTATTTGGGTTAAGTCTCTGGAAAAGTCTTTTTTTCCTGGAGAGTAGGACTGAGTTATGAAGAAGAGTAGGCGTATTTTACAGCAATTACTCTTGTTTCCCCTGTTAAAACCATAAGAAGATCTTTCTGGTGGTGTTGCTAGGAGTAAAGCTCATGAAACTGTGGGGGTCCCCTAATAATGCATTCCCAAGTAATTTTTTCACTCTCCCACTAGCCCACATTCAGATTCCAGCAATTCATCAAAGTTACCATTAAGGGTTCCTACAAGTTTATAGCTCCAGTATCTTCTGCTTCAGATTGGTGGATCTCAGATGTGGTTTTCTGGATGTACTTCTCTTTGAAGATTTTGAGGTGGTGTTTTACCTTGTAACTTCAAAGGTTCTCTGACGAGTTTAAGAAAAGTCACTGTTTTTTATTTTGTTGCACATGTTCGTACTGTAAAAATGGAAGTCATGACTTCTAAGGTCTCTACTTACGAAAGTTGAATCACTGACACTTATTGTGAGCTGATGCTTCTGTTACTTAGCACAAGCTGAGATGGGGGGTTAGGAGCACCTCTTTCATGGGTGGCTCACAATTTCTATCTTTATCCTTTTTCTATTATTATTTCTAAGAGACTTTCTCAAGTTTTTCTTCAATTTATAAATACAATTTCCATAATAATTAATTAGCATTTAATTGTCCAAACTGTACTTTCAGAATTAAGTGTTCTTAATTTTTGTTAAATTTCCAAAGATTCTATTTCTTGATTTCATACTTTTTCATTTACATTATTGTCTCCATCTACTTAGAATGGTAATATTTTCTTAAATTTCATTAAAATAATATTAATAATGTTCTATGTGTTCCCTTTTTTTAAAGCAACTATTTAATTACAGAAATACCAGTTATAATATTTTACAGTGGTCCTTTGCTTGAAAATGGAATATTTTTTCTTATACTTGGCTCATCCTGATGGAGGCGGGGTCTAAGTTGGTCTAATTACTTATTGAGACAGTTCTATCAGATTATGTGATACATTATTGAATCTCTCAGCTAAGTTTGTCTTGGCTGGAAGATAGCTTTAGCTATGGTTGTAGAGTAAAGAGGGAGCTATAATTAGCAATATCTAAGTAGAAATCTTTGTCTTTAGTACAAAGTATTTCTTTAAAGTGTTTGTGATGGCAACCTTCTTAAAGTGCCAGGACTGCTCGTGCTATGAGATAGCCATGCCAGTCCTTCATCACATTTAGCAAGCAGCCCATCCATGCCTAGGGTAAACTGGAAGTAATCCCAGGAATAGAAATTTTGCTTTTTTAAAACTCTAGTTTCTCTGATACTTCTTTAAGTCTACGAAATAGCAATATTTTCTTCAAAACAGCTATCCCATAAATTTATCACTCTAAATTTAGGAAGAAAATGTGTTATGCTAGTGATTTATTCCATTTATTTCCCCAATAGATGTTTTACCCTCATTTCTGATTAATTTGAGATTATTCAACTCTCCATCGCTCTGCTTTTACTTGACCAATAGTCTCCTCATTTTCTGTAATAATATAGATTTCCCTTTATTTCCATTTATGTAGTCAAGAAAAATTTGAAAGTGGATAGAACGAAGGATAATGTTTAATTTAATCCTGTGTGCTTAGATTTCCATCTTGATCCTTAAATCTCTCTCTATTACCCAGTCTCTAGGCCAAATCCAGTTGTGAGGATTTTCAGGTTACTGGATAAATATTTTGTTTTCAATTTATTTAAAAATTTGAGAGATTAATAAAGTAGCACCATCAATGTTAGAGATTATAATCCAGAAAGCAATCAATTTTATCTACTTGCCTTCTTATGTGCAAATTGACATGTATCTTGCAAAAAGTTATCAGTTCTGAGACCATTATATACATTGAGACAGTGTCTAAGCAAACCATAAATATTTAATAATTATCACTAGAAATGCAAATGTTATGAGAGTTCACTATGTGTTAGACGTTTTAAGTTTTTTTGTGTGCATCTCACCTTGAAATGAAATCTTTCATGAGATGTAGCTCTGAAACTTCAAAATTAACTATTGCAAAAGCCCTTGAGGTTGGAGGATGTATTATAATGCAATTTTGCTGAGCAATTCTCAGCCTGGAAAACTTGCTGTCAGAGAAAATTAGAAATAGCTTCACACAACCAAATTAAGAAAGGAATTTGGCAATATATTTTGGTTGCCTGCCCAATGTTTAATATTACTTGGGGGAATATCTGTTTTTAATGAAAAATAGATTTGTGGAGTGAAAGAAAATTTTTATGTTCTCCTTTATCAAAATTAAGGATATGGATAAAGAATAAGGCTGTAGTTTTGCATATTTTGCTTGAATTTTTATAGATCTTCTCTGAAGTTAACACATTGCATGTCTTGAAGAAGAGCACCCTTATTTTATTTCTGTCCAGCCTATCCAAGACTGATCCCTAATAAAACTGTGAAGGAGCTGAAGATTATTTTCAACTACACTATAGTAACTAAGAATAATTTCTGTAGAGGCAGGAAGACCTCTGGGCAAATCTTTCTGAGCCCGAGTTCTTCATCTGTAAAAAGAAGATGCTATGACCTATATCATAGGAGTTTTCAGAGGTTTAAATGAGATCATGTATGCAAACACCCAGTATGTGCCTCTAACTGAGCAGTAGGTCAGTAAATGACAGTTTTCCTTGTTTTTAACATTATTTATTAATAAATGCAAGTTCCTTTAGTCTATTTCTTTTCCTTTAGTGTCCCAAAAAGAAAGAAGTGAAAGGAAGAAGTCTAGGATTATTAAGGAATTAGCTGGTTTTGCTTTAGACTGATGATAAGGCAGAGAATCCTGGACTTGTGTCTCTGTTCGGTGATTTTTTGTTTCTACACAAAACGCATGCGTGCGCGCGCGCACACACACACACACACACACAGAGCTTTGTAGCATAGCAGAATAGTCAATAATAACCAGTAAGTTTGCATTATAGTCAATGCAATAAGTTATTTCTGTGATTTAAAATGGAAATATCTCAAATTTAATTCTAATGATTTTAGACATTTCAGTGACCAGATTTTGTGTGTGTGTGTGCGTGTGTGTGTGTGCATGCGTGCATGTGTGTGATGTGGATCTGTATGGCTCCTTCAATGGAACTGAACCTTTTCTTGAGCACGTGCCAGCTGAAGGTGCAGCCTAGTGAGAGAGAACAGCTTTTATGAAACTGGTAATTAAATTTGCTTCATTTCATTCCTCTCATTTTCCCCATTTTTGGATCAGAGCTGTGGTTTGGATTAAGTTCAGAGGGAGAGGTTTTTCAGAAGTTGAATTGTTTATATGACTTTAGGAATTTGTATAAACTCATAAGTTTTTTGCTGCAGCCTCCTTTTCTTCACACTTCTTTTAAGATAAAGTCCAAATCTATTCAGTGTGGCCCATAAGGTCCCTCCCCGCTTGCCAGCGCATCTCTCACCATCTTCCCCTCACACTCTGTGACCTGGCACTTCTCACCTTCATTTAGTTCCTTGAACCTGTCACACCCTTTCCTACATCCAGACCTTCACATGTGCTCTCCTGGGAAAACACTTATACATTCTCTTTGTTTTGCTTTGCCCGCTCATCCTTCAGGTCTCGGTTTACAAGCCACTTTCTCCAGGAAGCTTTCTCTGACTACCATCTCAAGATCAGGTCCCCTTCTTTGCGTGCGCACATTTATATTATAAAGCATAACAGATTGGGGCTACTATTGGCAATTTGACTATAATGTTACCTGTTTTTGTAATCTGAGTGGAAACCATGTTCATTTTTGTGTTTTTATGGCCAAACATACTGTCTGGAGCATAGGAGGAACTCAATAGATATTTGTTAAGTCAGTACACTTGATCCATATCTTAAAGAATAAACAGGAGGAGTTCGTGAAGGCACTGCTGGCCCAATTATAACTCAGATTTTATTTGCCCTTAGCTATTCCTAGTCTTTTCTTCCCACATCTCTACCACTTTTCCCTCCTGGAATGTGGCTTTAAGTAAAATATTAAGGACCTTCACAGAGAGGTCAGTCAGTTAAATGATACTGGAAACTTAAGTTTATAATGTATATAATGAAGTCAAAAGAGCTTAGATGTTAAGTGCCAAATTTAGAGTTAAGCAAGTCTGTGTTTAGATTCACTCTAATGGGTGACAATTCTCAATAATTTACCATATCTGTGCAAGACTTAGTTTCATCATCTATAAAATCAGAATGGTAATGCATAACTCATAGGATTTCATGACAATTGCATGAGATACCTTATGTATAATTGATTTATTGAACATTATGGGCTCAGTAGCACATGAGCAGGAAGGTACTTAATTTCTTTTTTTTCTTTCCATTGTCCTTTAAAATTGTTCTGTTGACTCCTTCATTGTCTCTGGATGAAATCTCAAGCAGATAGCCACAAGTTTTCTGATGATTCTTAAGTGTTAATATGTAATCTTGTTTTTAAATATTAAAAAGTTCAGTCCATTTTAATTTCAAAACATTCATTTCTCATTTACTTCTGAGCCTTTTCACGTGCCCAGCTTGGGGTTGCCTCAGGTTAGGAAAACGTGGTCGGGAGGAGGCTCTGGTGAACTTGCTCAATATTAGCCTACGTGGCTCTTTTCCTCCCCCTCCTCCCTTCACTCACCACACTGCTTCTGCTCTTGCAGGGTGGAGCCTGAGGAAGGGAAGACAGCGAAAGACAGAAGAGTTCTATCTCGCTAGCAAGGTTTTACTGGTATTGGTTCCTTTCGCATGTGGCAGAGGAAAATACTGGTCATTTCTCTCTTGGGCTCGTTTTTGTGTTTCTGACAGGATCTTGTTTCTGGGCATCTCCCATCTGCTATTCTTCATGACTCGCCGCTTAGGAGCTCCCCTAGCCCATTTCTGTCTGCTCCAAACAACTTCCTTGGAGGTGCCTTATCCCTCTGAGCCTACCTTTTGGATAGGGTTTCTGTCAAGTTGACACATGTCTGGCCCTTTTCTTCAGTGTGTACATCTCTTCTTGTCCTTGAATTTCTAAAAATTCTTAAAGTACAAGATGTTCTTAATGTGACTTCATCTTTTCTTTGTCATGCCAAGCTTCTCTAAACAGCTTCTTGCTTTTAAAAGTTTTTTTTTTTCTGGTTTTTTTTTTTTTTTTTCAGTGAGGGTGCTGAGTATAAGCCAGATGTCAAGCTAAATGCCCTCCACCCCCAAACTTTAGAGGATACATATCAAGATTACTGAAACGCAGTTCATTTGGATGTGGAATATGTAGGGATTTAATTTTATAGGCTATTTCTTTGCCCTGGAATCTCCTTTTATCTACTGCTTTGCACATTTGCTTAGAAAATGCCTATTTATTCTTTAAGATATAGTAAATGTTTTATTATATTTTGAAGCTTTTCCTTCATATTCATAACTCTCCATGCAGACCTTTATGTTGACACTTGGCAAATTGTATTTAAGAGATTCTTAGGAGTAAGAATCATACCCTATCATTGTTTCTCAGATATCTAACATATTTGAGAGGAGACCAAGTGGACCTTCCATAAATATCTATAGAATAAATAAATATATCAAGTTAATAAATTATTTGGGCTCTCTAACATCAGAGTATTAAGCCTACATTAGAATATGTAATAAACCTTATACTAAAATGTAATCTTGGGGGAACTTTTATGATTAGACTGAGATTTACTATGAGAGATATTTATTTGATGTCCCTGGTGTAACAACACTTTCTATTGTTCTTGTCAAGAAGCATTTCAGCCTACATCTCTTGATTTGTACATCTCAACCTTAAAAACTATTCCAGAAGTGCTTTTCAATAAGCAGAGCCAGAATATGAAAACCTTTTACACAATGGATAGAACAGGGGGAGGTATTTTCTACTTTTGATATGGGATTTGTAATACAGTTAATTTATCTTACGACCTTCAATAGGTCAATAGAAACAATAAACTTAACATTTGTGAAGAATTCTGCTGTTTGCAAAAACACTATTACAGTCATTATCTCACTCAGGTCTTACTACATTACAGGTGGTGGTTTTATCATTCTCATTATGAGAAAAGTGAAGCAGAAAGTTTAATAACTTGCCCAACATCACATAAGTGAGAAGTAATTCATAGGTTCATTGTTCAAATCAGTTCTACTGACTCAAGGTTCCATGTTCTTTTCATTATACTAAAGCTCAATTTGTACGTTATACAATTAATAACAACATAAAGGTGTACATATGGTTTATCTGGAAGAGACCTAATGTATAAATCTATTTATAGGTGCCCTTACCAGGTAGCTAATATTCAATGCAAGAAATGATCTTAAAATACTGTTTACATGTATACCAAATTTTCATATTATATAGCACTTAGTACTTTCTAAATTGTTCCTATTTCTCAACTGCTTCTCACAGTAATTGACACTCTGAGGCTTATTTGTCTTTTATTATCTTATTAACTCATAAATATCCTAAAAATGGACATAAATTCAGGCACTTTGTGACATTTCATAATTCAGAAACTCGATTACCAGGATCTGAGAAAGTGAAACCATAAATTACAATGCCATTTATAGCTTCGAAACAGAGACATCTTTTAGTGGTAAAGCTATCACTCATCCTTTCATACACTAATTAATTATACTTCTATCGCTGTCTAGGAACAGACTTTAGAACTGCAGAAAACATAAAAATTAATAAAGTTTATCCATTGCTATCAATTACTTTATATTTGAGATTAAAATATCTATAACATAAACATTAATAATTCAAGTATTTAATAGGAAAAGATCAAAGAATAAAGAAGTATTGAAAAAGTTCTGTAGAAAGATTAATACCACCTCAAGGAATCAAAAAGACTTTAGAGGAAAGAAAACATTTGAATAGGACCTTGAATGGTATCGGCAAGTGAAATCACAGTAGAAGAATCTCCTAGTCTCAGTGAATAATAAGATCAAAGGCAAAAATAGAAAAACCCAGGCTGAAGTTTGAAATGATTGGTTGGATTATAGAATGTATGAAAAAGAATAGAGGGAGACAGGCCTGGAAAGGTATTTGAGGCCAGAGAGTGAAAGGCCTTGAATATCAACCAAGGAGATGGTTTTATTCAGTGCATAGTGGCGAGATACTGAAGGATTTTGATTAGGAGAGATTCACAAGTTGGGAGCTGTAATTGGTAAAATACTTGATACTTAAAAAGTGGAAGAGGCAGCAGTCTGAGTGATCGCAATTGTAGATCTGATAATGTCATTACTCTTATTAAATATCCTTCAATGGTTTCTATTGTCTTTAAGGAAAAAAATCAAAACTTGTTAACATTTTTGAGAAAATCCATGTCCTTTCTTTTTTCTACCTCTCCATACTCCATTTATTCCAACATGCCATGCTCTCTCACTTAAGACACCTTTACGTGTGCTATTTTCTCTGCCAGGAAAATGTTCCTTTGTCTTCTTACCTGATTTACTTCAAGAATATGTATAAATTTTATTATTTTAGGGAGAGCTTTTTGTCCCTCTATAAAACAATAAAACTCTTGCTATATGTCCCCTTCACACCATGAAATTCTGTTCCAATACTTATTGCATTTATTTGTAATTAGTTTAATTTTGTGTCTTTTAAGTTAGACTACAAGCTCTATGGGAACAGAAAGATCATCTTTTTTGTTGAATCATATGTCTTTAGCACAATGCCTGGTTCGTGAAGGTTACTCAAAATATTTGTGGAATAAATGTATGTATACACATGTACCACATATGGGAGAAATCTTAGAGCAGCAGCAAAGATATACTTGCTATTTTATAACTAAGAATGAAGATGTTAATTGCAAATAAACATTTTAACAAGTCACCTGATATGTCATTACTTATATAGATTGGAATTACCAAGATTTTTGGTTGAATGAAGTCAAATCATATTTACTTTTGTCCATGGTGCTAAATATTAATATTTTGCCCTTGAGAGCTCTTATTCTCTGAGAGTAAGAGTATGAAATATGTTGTTCTTTTCACTTCAGCATGAATTTACATGTATGTGCCTCCTGTCATCATCATTGTATCATCATCATCATATCATCATCATCATCATCATCATCATCATCATCATCACAGCAACTCTCAATTTCTGTGCTCAAGAGTTTTATCTCTCTTATTTCACTTAATTTAAACAACAATATGAAATAGTCTCTTTTATATAATATTATAGATGAAGAGATGGCAAATTAGGGAGATTAAATAGCTTGCTCAAGTTTACAAGGCTAATAAGTGGCAAAACTGGAACTGAAACTCGGGTCTCAGAGACTCTTAAAATTGCTCTTAAACACAGAGCTTCCCTCAATGCAGTCATTTCTAAGCTCAACTCCACAACCCTCTGCTCTTCCTGGTAATTCTAGCTAAGGGCAATATCTTTCTATATACTGAATGCCCAGGTCATTCTTTAATGAGTCTGTCAACTTAATCGTAAAAATCACTTTCACCTACATGGCTTCATGTAAGAACAACTTTGTAAAATTGGTATGGTTAATGGTCCACTCACCACTTACAGATAAAACCACAGATTAGAAGTTCAGTGACTCGACCAAGATCACGCAGTAATTAATAGATATTTCACATATCCATGTTCCTGGATAGATTGTTTTTTCCCTACTACACTATGTTTCCTACATGCTTCCTTATGTAAATTTATTTGCATACAGTCTGATGGAGTGGGAAGCATTAGATCCATGAATATTTTTATTTTCAAGACAATAAAACAACAAAAGCGATTTGTTTACTTTTTATTTTCCTCAGTTTGTAGATGGGGTAGAGGCTGCTAGCTCCTGACCTAATCCCAATTCTTCCCTCCTCTTTACTAATAGAGCTCAGAGTTTTGTTGGGTAGGGACAGCACAACACGCCAGTTCAAAGTCTATGTCTAAGACTTCCTTTTTGACATGGATGGCCTTGTATACAGTTTACATGAGCTAGCAAAATGGGAAAAATATTGTTTTATTTAATGTTTCACATGGGCTGTACCAAAGAGTGATAATGGCCATATTTGCATGATAAGCTGTATCCGATTTTGAAATTGTTATAATTGAGGCTCAAAAAGTCAGAAGACTC